>NC_137169.1:120379051-120859858 GCF_951394435.1 Stenella coeruleoalba | reverse complement strand
ATCAAAAAGACACAGCCACCCCAAAGTTTGGGACGCCTCTGTTTACAAGAACCTCGTTTACGGTACAAGTTCAATATCACAGAAAGCGAAAAATGGAAAAGAAGTTGTGGTACTTACGTACAATGCAATATCACTCAGCAATGACATCTATGTCATCAGGCCCGTAGCAGCATAATGAGTGGATTCAGGTATGATGATTCTAACTGAAATAAGTCACACAGAAAAAGAAACATCATAAGATATCACTAATACACGGAATGTAAACTTGGCTACAGAGGAACTGAATTACAAAACAGAACAGGGTCTCAAATTTAGAAAACCAACTTATGCTTGCTTAAGGGGAAAGGTGAGTTGGGGTGCTGCATAAAACCAGAGATTGAAATCAGCACAGATAAAGTTCCTTAAGCCTAATATGTAACAGACAAGAGCTACTCCTTGCTCAACGAAGTGGACTCAACACCCCATATTAAACGCCTAAGAATATACCTGACTAGTAAGAATCTTAAAACCTATGGATTTATATGTCTCCGAAAGAGAATCAAGCGTGTGTACAGCGGCATAAACGCAGCAGTGATAGGATTGGTGAGGTTCGGTGAGCAAATGCAGACCCTTTGAAGTTATATTGCATGGTAACCATTCCATGGGTCTCAACTCTCCAGGTTTAAGGGATTCTTCCTTCAGCTAAAACATGCATGTGGAACCCAGAGTATGATCCACCGTGTGATCGGGAAACGTGTTCAAATGTGTCTCAGTTTTCGTCCCCTGGTACTCGGGTGCAACATTCCAGACGCTTTACTAACACTCTCCCCACTTGGAGAGTCAGTGCCTTTAACCTCCTGTTTGGCCCAGTTTGCAATTTCTGCGGAAAATGAACAGGAATAGGGAGAACCAATGAGAGACTAGGTGGAGGTGTCTGGAGGGGCAAATTTAACTCTCATTTCCCACCAGGAAGAGGAATTAACCAAAGGCTCAGCGTGCCGTGCCGGAACCACACTAGGGCCTGAAGCAATCCTGCAGTGTTGAGGCCAGCTCACAAGAAAGCGGGTTGAAGAAAGGAGCTCAGGGGCACTGTAATTCACAAACCTGCAGAGTTATAAATGACAGCTATCGTCCAAAAATATATTGAAGTAAGGCTGACAAGAGGACTTGAAAGTGGGGCAGAATTGCAGGAAACCGATTTCAGGAGGTAGACTGGAATTGCATGTAAAGCATAGGAAAAGAGGCAGAACGTCCACAATGATGCACTTGGCCAAAAAGGGCGTATGCGTTTTTTCCTGAATATATTCAGGAAAAAACGCATACGCCCTTTTTGGCCAACCAAGCAAGCTTGCAAAGGAAATCTGCACTACAATGACGTCTCTCTGCCCCCCGGTCAAAAGGGCCATCTGAAAAAAGTGTAAAATCCAGAAAGGCAGGACAGGCCATGGAGAACTGGGAGCCTTGTTATGCTGATGGGCGGGATGTAAATTGCCAACAGCCACTCTGGAGAAGTGTATGGTGTTTCCTGAAACATCTAAAAAACAAAGCAACAGAGCCTAGGGCACTTCCACTTATGGTCCTATAGCTTAGGGAAATTAAAATCAAAAAGACACAGCCACCCCAAAGTTTGGGACGCCTCTGTTTACAAGAACCTCGTTTACGGTACAAGTTCAATATCACAGAAAGCGAAAAATGGAAAAGAAGTTGTGGTACTTACGTACAATGCAATATCACTCAGCAATGACATCTATGTCATCAGGCCCGCAGCAGCATAATGAGTGGATTCAGGTATGATGATTCTAACTGAAATAAGTCACACAGAAAAAGAAACATCATAAGATATCACTAATACACGGAATGTAAACTTGGCTACAGAGGAACTGAATTACAAAACAGAACAGGGTCTCAAATTTAGAAAACCAACTTATGCTTGCTTAAGGGGAAAGGTGAGTTGGGGTGCTGCATAAAACCAGAGATTGAAATCAGCACAGATAAAGTTCCTTAAGCCTAATATGTAACAGACAAGAGCTACTCCTTGCTCAACGAAGTGGACTCAACACCCCATATTAAACGCCTAAGAATATACCTGACTAGTAAGAATCTTAAAACCTATGGATTTATATGTCTCCGAAAGAGAATCAAGCGTGTGTACAGCGGCATAAACGCAGCAGTGATAGGATTGGTGAGGTTCGGTGAGCAAATGCAGACCCTTTGAAGTTATATTGCATGGTAACCATTCCATGGGTCTCAACTCTCCAGGTTTAAGGGATTCTTCCTTCAGCTAAAACATGCATGTGGAACCCAGAGTATGATCCACCGTGTGATCGGGAAACGTGTTCAAATGTGTCTCAGTTTTCGTCCCCTGGTACTCGGGTGCAACATTCCAGACGCTTTACTAACACTCTCCCCACTTGGAGAGTCAGTGCCTTTAACCTCCTGTTTGGCCCAGTTTGCAATTTCTGCGGAAGATGAACAGGAATAGGGAGAACCAATGAGAGACTAGGTGGAGGTGTCTGGAGGGGCAAATTTAACTCTCATTTCCCACCAGGAAGAGGAATTAACCAAAGGCTCAACTTGCCATGCCGGAACCACACTAGGGCCTGAAGCAATCCTGCGGTGTTGCGGCCAGCTCACAAGAAAGCGTGTTGAAGAAAGGAGCTCAGGGGCACTGTCATTCACAAACCTGCAGAGTTATAAATGACAGCTATCGTCCAAAAATACATTGAAGTAAGGCTGCCAAGAGGACTTGAAAGCGGGGCAGAATAGCAGGCAACCGATTTCAGGAGGTAGACTGGAATTGCATGTAAAGCATAGGAAAAGAGGCAGAACGTCCACAATGATGCACTTGGCCAAAAAGGGCGTATGCGTTTTTTCCTGAATATATTCAGGAAAAAACGCATACGCCCTTTTTGGCCAACCAAGCAAGCTTGCAAAGGAAATCTTCACTACAATGAAATCTCACTTTCCCCCCCGCCCCGTCAAAAGGGCCATCTGAAAAAAGTGTAAACTCCAGAAAGGCAGGATAGGCCAAGGAGAACTGGGAGCCTTGTTATGCTGATGGGCGGGATGTAAATTGCCAACAGCCACTCTGGAGAAGTGTATGGTGTTTCCTGAAACATCTAAAAAACAAAGCAACAGAGCCTAGGGCACTTCCACTTATGGTCCTATAGCTTAGGGAAATTAAAATCAAAAAGACACAGCCACCCCAAAGTTTGGGACGCCTCTGTTTACAAGAACCTCGTTTACGGTACAAGTTCAATATCACAGAAAGCGAAAAATGGAAAAGAAGTTGTGGTACTTACGTACAATGCAATATCACTCAGCAATGACATCTATGTCATCAGGCCCGTAGCAGCATAATGAGTGGATTCAGGTATGATGATTCTAACTGAAATAAGTCACACAGAAAAAGAAACATCATAAGATATCACTAATACACGGAATGTAAACTTGGCTACAGAGGAACTGAATTACAAAACAGAACAGGGTCTCAAATTTAGAAAACCAACTTATGCTTGCTTAAGGGGAAAGGTGAGTTGGGGTGCTGCATAAAACCAGAGATTGAAATCAGCACAGATAAAGTTCCTTAAGCCTAATATGTAACAGACAAGAGCTACTCCTTGCTCAACGAAGTGGACTCAACACCCCATATTAAACGCCTAAGAATATACCTGACTAGTAAGAATCTTAAAACCTATGGATTTATATGTCTCCGAAAGAGAATCAAGCGTGTGTACAGCGGCATAAACGCAGCAGTGATAGGATTGGTGAGGTTCGGTGAGCAAATGCAGACCCTTTGAAGTTATATTGCATGGTAACCATTCCATGGGTCTCAACTCTCCAGGTTTAAGGGATTCTTCCTTCAGCTAAAACATGCATGTGGAACCCAGAGTATGATCCACCGTGTGATCGGGAAACGTGTTCAAATGTGTCTCAGTTTTCGTCCCCTGGTACTCGGGTGCAACATTCCAGACGCTTTACTAACACTCTCCCCACTTGGAGAGTCAGTGCCTTTAACCTCCTGTTTGGCCCAGTTTGCAATTTCTGCGGAAAATGAACAGGAATAGGGAGAACCAATGAGAGACTAGGTGGAGGTGTCTGGAGGGGCAAATTTAACTCTCATTTCCCACCAGGAAGAGGAATTAACCAAAGGCTCAGCGTGCCGTGCCGGAACCACACTAGGGCCTGAAGCAATCCTGCAGTGTTGAGGCCAGCTCACAAGAAAGCGGGTTGAAGAAAGGAGCTCAGGGGCACTGTAATTCACAAACCTGCAGAGTTATAAATGACAGCTATCGTCCAAAAATATATTGAAGTAAGGCTGACAAGAGGACTTGAAAGTGGGGCAGAATTGCAGGAAACCGATTTCAGGAGGTAGACTGGAATTGCATGTAAAGCATAGGAAAAGAGGCAGAACGTCCACAATGATGCACTTGGCCAAAAAGGGCGTATGCGTTTTTTCCTGAATATATTCAGGAAAAAACGCATACGCCCTTTTTGGCCAACCAAGCAAGCTTGCAAAGGAAATCTGCACTACAATGATGTCTCTCTGCCCCCCGGTCAAAAGGGCCATCTGAATAAAGTGTAAAATCCAGAAAGGCAGGACAGGCCATGGAGAACTGGGAGCCTTGTTATGCTGATGGGCGGGATGTAAACTGCCAACAGCCACTCGGGAGAAGTGTATGGTGTTTCCTGAAACATCTAAAAAACAAAGCAACAGAGCCTAGGGCACTTCCACTTATGGTCCTATAGCCTTGGGAAATTAAAATCAAAAAGACACAGCCACCCCAAACTTTGGGACGGCTCTGTTTACAAGAACCTCCTTTACGGTACAAGGTCAATATCGCAGAAAGTGAAAAATGGATAAAGAAGTTGTGGTACTTACGTACAATGCAATATCACTCAGCAATGAAATCTATGTCATCAGGCCCGTAGCAGCATAATGAGTGGATTCAGGTATGATGATTCTAACTGAAATAAGTCACACAGAAAAAGAAACATCATAAGATAACACTAGTACACGGAATGTAAACTTGGCTACACAGGAACTGGATTACAAAACAGAACAGGGTCTCAAATGTAGAAAACCAACTTATGCTTGCTTAAGGGGAAAGGTGAGTTGGGGTGCTGCATAAAACCAGAGATTGAAATGAGCACAGATAAAGTTCCTTAAGCCAAATATGGAATAGACAAGAGCTACTCCTTGGTCAACGAAATGGACTCAACACCCCATATTAAATGTGTAAGAATGTATCTGACTAGTAAGTATCTGAAAACCTATGGATTGCTATGTCTCCGAAAGAGAATCAAGCGTGTGTACAGGGGCATAAACGCAGCAGTGATAGGATTGGAGAGGTTCGGTGAGCAAATGAAGACCCTTTGAAGTCATATTGCATGGTACCCATTCCACGGGTCTCTACTCTCCAGGTTTAAGGGATTCTTCCTTCAGCTAAAACATGCATGTGGAACCCAGAGTATGATCAACCGTGTGATCGGGAGATGTGTTCAAATATGTCTCAGTTTTCGTCCCCTGGTACTCGGGTGCAACATTCCAGACGCTTTACTAACACTCTCCCCACTTGGAGAGTCAGTGCCTTCAACCTCCTGGTGGCCCAGTTTGCAATTTCTGCGGAAGATGAACAGGAATAGGGAGAACCAATGAGAGACTAGCTGGAGGTGTCTGGACGGGCAAATTGAACTCTCATTTCCCACCGGGAAGAGGAATTAACCAAAGGCTCAGCGTGCCGTGCCAGTACCAGATTAGGGCCTGAAGCAATCCTGCGCTGGTGCGGCCAGCTCACAAGAAAGCGAGTTGAAGAAAGGAGCTCAGGGGTACTGTAATTCACAAACCTGCAGAGTTATAAATGACAGCTATCGTCCAAAAATATACTGAAGTAAGGCTGCCAAGGGGACTTGAAAGCGGGGCAGAATTGCCGGAAACCGATTTCAGGAGGTAGACAGGAATTGCATTTAAAACATAGGAAAAGAGGCAGAACGACCACAATGATGCACTTGGCCAAAAAGGGCGTATGCGTTTTTTCCTGAATATATTCAGGAAAAAACGCATACGCCCTTTTTGGCCAACCAAGCAAGCTTGCAAAGGAAATCTGCACTACAATGAAGTCTCTCTGCCCCCCGGTCAAAAGGGCCATCTGAAAAAAGTGTAAAATCCAGAAAGGCAGGACAGGCCATGGAGAACTGGGAGCCTTGTTATGCTGATGGGCGGTATGTAAATTGCCAACAGCCACTGGGGAGAAGTGTATGGTGTTTCCTGAAACATCTAAAAAACAAAGCAACAGAGCCTAGGGCACTTCCACTTATGGTCCTATAGCTTAGGGAAATTAAAATCAAAAAGACACAGCCACCCCAAAGTTTGGGACGGCTCTGTTTACAAGAACCTCGTTTACGGTACAAGTTCAATATCGCAGAAAGTGAAAAATGGATAAAGTAGTTGTGGTACTTACGTACAATGCAATATACCTCAGTAATGAAATCTATGTCATGAGGCCCGCAGCAGCATAATGAGTGGATTCAGGTATGATGATTCTAACTGAAATAAGTCACACAGAAAAAGAAACATCATAAGATAACACTAGTACACGGAATGTAAACTTGGCTACACAGGAACTGGATTACAAAACAGAACAGGGTCTCAAATGTAGAAAACCAACTTATGCTTGCTTAAGGGGAAAGGTGAGTTGGGGTGCTGCATAAAACCAGAGATTGAAATGAGCACAGATAAAGTTCCTTAAGCCAAATATGGAATAGACAAGAGCTACTCCTTGCTCAACGAAATGGACTCAACACCCCATATTAAACGCCTAAGCATGTACCTGAGTAGTAAGTATCTTAAAACCTATGGATTGCTATGTCTCCGAAAGAGAATCAAGCGTGTGTACAGGGGCATAAACGCAGCAGTGATAGGATTGGAGAGGTTCGGTGAGCAAATGAAGACCCTTTGAAGTCGTATTGCATGGTACCCATTCCACGGATCTCAACTCTCCAGGTTTAAGGGATTCTTCCTTCAGCTAAAACATGCATGTGGAACCCAGAGTATGATCAACCGTGTGATCAGGAGACGTGTCAAATATGTCTCAGTTTTTGTTCCCTGGTACTCGGGTGCAACATTCCAGACGCTTTGCTAACACTCTCCCGTCTTGGAGAGTCAGTGCCTTTAACCTCCTGTTTGGCCCAGTTTGCAATTTCTGCGGAAGATGAACAGGAATAGTGAGGACCAATGAGAGACTAGCTGGAGGTGTCTGGATGGGCAAATTTAACTCTCATTTCCCACCAGGAAGAGGAATTAACCAAAGGCTCAACTTGCCATGCCGGAACCACACTAGGGCCTGAAGCAATCCTGCGGTGTTGCGGCCAGCTCACAAGAAAGCGGGTTGAAGAAAGGAGCTCAGGGGCACTGTCATTCACAAACCTGCAGAGTTATAAATGACAGCTATCGTCCAAAAATACATTGAAGTAAGGCTGCCAAGAGGACTTGAAAGCGGGGCAGAATAGCAGGCAACCGATTTCAGGAGGTAGACTGGAATTGCATGTAAAGCATAGGAAAAGAGGCAGAACGTCCACAATGATGCACTTGGCCAAAAAGGGCGTATGCGTTTTTTCCTGAATATATTCAGGAAAAAAACGCATACGCCCTTTTTGGCCAACCAAGCAAGCTTGCAAAGGAAATCTGCACTACAATGAAGTCTCTCTGCCCCCCGGTCAAAAGGGCCATCTGAAAAAAGTGTAAAATCCAGAAAGGCAGAACAGGCCATGGAGAACTGGGAGCCTTGTTATGCTGATGGGCGGGATGTAAATTGCCAACAGCCACTCTGGAGAAGTGTATGGTGTTTCCTGAAACATCTAAAAAACAAAGCAACAGAGCCTAGGGCACTTCCACTTATGGTCCTATAGCTTAGGGAAATTAAAATCAAAAAGACACAGCCACCCCAAAGTTTGGGATGGCTCTGTTTACAAGAACCTCGTTTACGGTACAAGTTCAATATCACAGAAAGCGAAAAATGGAAAAGAAGTTGTGGTACTTACGTACAATGCAATATCACTCAGCAATGACATCTATGTCATCAGGCCCGTAGCAGCATAATGAGTGGATTCAGGTATGATGATTCTAACTGAAATAAGTCACACAGAAAAAGAAACATCATAAGATATCACTAATACACGGAATGTAAACTTGGCTACAGAGGAACTGAATTACAAAACAGAACAGGGTCTCAAATTTAGAAAACCAACTTATGCTTGCTTAAGGGGAAAGGTGAGTTGGGGTGCTGCATAAAACCAGAGATTGAAATCAGCACAGATAAAGTTCCTTAAGCCTAATATGTAACAGACAAGAGCTACTCCTTGCTCAACGAAGTGGACTCAACACCCCATATTAAACGCCTAAGAATATACCTGACTAGTAAGAATCTTAAAACCTATGGATTTATATGTCTCCGAAAGAGAATCAAGCGTGTGTACAGCGGCATAAACGCAGCAGTGATAGGATTGGTGAGGTTCGGTGAGCAAATGCAGACCCTTTGAAGTTATATTGCATGGTAACCATTCCATGGGTCTCAACTCTCCAGGTTTAAGGGATTCTTCCTTCAGCTAAAACATGCATGTGGAACCCAGAGTATGATCCACCGTGTGATCGGGAAACGTGTTCAAATGTGTCTCAGTTTTCGTCCCCTGGTACTCGGGTGCAACATTCCAGATGCTTTACTAACACTCTCCCCACTTGGAGAGTCAGTGCCTTTAACCTCCTGTTTGGCCCAGTTTGCAATTTCTGCGGAAAATGAACAGGAATAGGGAGAACCAATGAGAGACTAGGTGGAGGTGTCTGGAGGGGCAAATTTAACTCTCATTTCCCACCAGGAAGAGGAATTAACCAAAGGCTCAGCGTGCCGTGCCGGAACCACACTAGGGCCTGAAGCAATCCTGCAGTGTTGAGGCCAGCTCACAAGAAAGCGGGTTGAAGAAAGGAGCTCAGGGGCACTGTAATTCACAAACCTGCAGAGTTATAAATGACAGCTATCGTCCAAAAATATATTGAAGTAAGGCTGACAAGAGGACTTGAAAGTGGGGCAGAATTGCAGGAAACCGATTTCAGGAGGTAGACTGGAATTGCATGTAAAGCACAGGAAAAGAGGCAGAACGTCCACAATGATGCACTTGGCCAAAAAGGGCGTATGCGTTTTTTCCTGAATATATTCAGGAAAAAAACGCATACGCCCTTTTTGGCCAACCAAGCAAGTTTGCAAAGGAAATCTGCACTACAATGACGTCTCTCTGCCCCCCGGTCAAAAGGGCCATCTGAAAAAAGTGTAAAATCCAGAAAGGCAGGACAGGCCATGGAGAACTGGGAGCCTTGTTATGCTGATGGGCAGGATGTAAACTGCCAACAGCCACTCGGGAGAAGTGTATGGTGTTTCCTGAAACATCTAAAAAACAAAGCAACAGAGCCTAGGGCACTTCCACTTATGGTCCTATAGCCTTGGGAAATTAAAATCAAAAAGACACAGCCACCCCAAAGTTTGGGACGGCTCTGTTTACAAGAACCTCGTTTACGGTACAAGGTCAATATCGCAGAAAGTGAAAAATGGATAAAGAAGTTGTGGTACTTACGTACAATGCAATATCACTCAGCAATGAAATCTATGTCATCAGGCCCGTAGCAGCATAATGAGTGGATTCAGGTATGATGATTCTAACTGAAATAAGTCACACAGAAAAAGAAACATCATAAGATAACACTAGTACACGGAATGTAAACTTGGCTACACAGGAACTGGATTACAAAACAGAACAGGGTCTCAAATGTAGAAAACCAACTTATGCTTGCTTAAGGGGAAAGGTGAGTTGGGGTGCTGCATAAAACCAGAGATTGAAATGAGCACAGATAAAGTTCCTTAAGCCAAATATGGAATAGACAAGAGCTACTCCTTGCTCAACGAAATGGACTCAACACCCCATATTAAACGCCTAAGCATGTACCTGAGTAGTAAGTATCTTAAAACCTATGGATTGCTATGTCTCCGAAAGAGAATCAAGCGTGTGTACAGGGGCATAAACGCAGCAGTGATAGGATTGGAGAGGTTCGGTGAGCAAATGAAGACCCTTTGAAGTCGTATTGCATGGTACCCATTCCACGGATCTCAACTCTCCAGGTTTAAGGGATTCTTCCTTCAGCTAAAACATGCATGTGGAACCCAGAGTATGATCAACCGTGTGATCAGGAGACGTGTCAAATATGTCTCAGTTTTTGTTCCCTGGTACTCGGGTGCAACATTCCAGACGCTTTGCTAACACTCTCCCGTCTTGGAGAGTCAGTGCCTTTAACCTCCTGTTTGGCCCAGTTTGCAATTTCTGCGGAAGATGAACAGGAATAGTGAGGACCAATGAGAGACTAGCTGGAGGTGTCTGGATGGGCAAATTTAACTCTCATTTCCCACCAGGAAGAGGAATTAACCAAAGGCTCAACTTGCCATGCCAGAACCACACTAGGGCCTGAAGCAATCCTGCGGTGTTGCGGCCAGCTCACAAGAAAGCGTGTTGAAGAAAGGAGCTCAGGGGCACTGTCATTCACAAACCTGCAGAGTTATAAATGACAGCTATCGTCCAAAAATACATTGAAGTAAGGCTGCCAAGAGGACTTGAAAGCGGGGCAGAATAGCAGGCAACCGATTTCAGGAGGTAGACTGGAATTGCATGTAAAGCATAGGAAAAGAGGCAGAACGTCCACAATGATGCACTTGGCCAAAAAGGGCGTATGCGTGTTTTCCTGAATATATTCAGGAAAAAACGCATACGCCCTTTTTGGCCAACCAAGCAAGCTTGCAAAGGAAATCTTCACTACAATGAAATCTCACTTTCCCCCCCGCCCCGTCAAAAGGGCCATCTGAAAAAAGTGTAAACTCCAGAAAGGCAGGATAGGCCAAGGAGAACTGGGAGCCCTGTTATGCTGATGGGCGGGATGTAAATTGCCAACAGCCACTCTGGAGAAGTGTATGGTGTTTCCTGAAACATCTAAAAAACAAAGCAACAGAGCCTAGGGCACTTCCACTTATGGTCCTATAGCTTAGGGAAATTAAAATCAAAAAGACACAGCCACCCCAAAGTTTGGGACGCCTCTGTTTACAAGAACCTCGTTTACGGTACAAGTTCAATATCACAGAAAGCGAAAAATGGAAAAGAAGTTGTGGTACTTACGTACAATGCAATATCACTCAGCAATGACATCTATGTCATCAGGCCCGTAGCAGCATAATGAGTGGATTCAGGTATGATGATTCTAACTGAAATAAGTCACACAGAAAAAGAAACATCATAAGATATCACTAATACACGGAATGTAAACTTGGCTACAGAGGAACTGAATTACAAAACAGAACAGGGTCTCAAATTTAGAAAACCAACTTATGCTTGCTTAAGGGGAAAGGTGAGTTGGGGTGCTGCATAAAACCAGAGATTGAAATCAGCACAGATAAAGTTCCTTAAGCCTAATATGTAACAGACAAGAGCTACTCCTTGCTCAACGAAGTGGACTCAACACCCCATATTAAACGCCTAAGAATATACCTGACTAGTAAGAATCTTAAAACCTATGGATTTATATGTCTCCGAAAGAGAATCAAGCGTGTGTACAGCGGCATAAACGCAGCAGTGATAGGATTGGTGAGGTTCGGTGAGCAAATGCAGACCCTTTGAAGTTATATTGCATGGTAACCATTCCATGGGTCTCAACTCTCCAGGTTTAAGGGATTCTTCCTTCAGCTAAAACATGCATGTGGAACCCAGAGTATGATCCACCGTGTGATCGGGAAACGTGTTCAAATGTGTCTCAGTTTTCGTCCCCTGGTACTCGGGTGCAACATTCCAGACGCTTTACTAACACTCTCCCCACTTGGAGAGTCAGTGCCTTTAACCTCCTGTTTGGCCCAGTTTGCAATTTCTGCGGAAAATGAACAGGAATAGGGAGAACCAATGAGAGACTAGGTGGAGGTGTCTGGAGGGGCAAATTTAACTCTCATTTCCCACCAGGAAGAGGAATTAACCAAAGGCTCAGCGTGCCGTGCCGGAACCACACTAGGGCCTGAAGCAATCCTGCAGTGTTGAGGCCAGCTCACAAGAAAGCGGGTTGAAGAAAGGAGCTCAGGGGCACTGTAATTCACAAACCTGCAGAGTTATAAATGACAGCTATCGTCCAAAAATATATTGAAGTAAGGCTGACAAGAGGACTTGAAAGTGGGGCAGAATTGCAGGAAACCGATTTCAGGAGGTAGACTGGAATTGCATGTAAAGCATAGGAAAAGAGGCAGAACGTCCACAATGATGCACTTGGCCAAAAAGGGCGTATGCGTTTTTTCCTGAATATATTCAGGAAAAAACGCATACGCCCTTTTTGGCCAACCAAGCAAGCTTGCAAAGGAAATCTGCACTACAATGATGTCTCTCTGACCCCCGGTCAAAAGGGCCATCTGAAAAAAGTGTAAAATCCAGAAAGGCAGGACAGGCCATGGAGAACTGGGAGCCTTGTTATGCTGATGGGCGGGATGTAAACTGCCAACAGCCACTCGGGAGAAGTGTATGGTGTTTCCTGAAACATCTAAAAAACAAAGCAACAGAGCCTAGGGCACTTCCACTTATGGTCCTATAGCCTTGGGAAATTAAAATCAAAAAGACACAGCCACCCCAAACTTTGGGACGGCTCTGTTTACAAGAACCTCGTTTACGGTACAAGGTCAATATCGCAGAAAGTGAAAAATGGATAAAGAAGTTGTGGTACTTACGTACAATGCAATATCACTCAGCAATGAAATCTATGTCATCAGGCCCGTAGCAGCATAATGAGTGGATTCAGGTATGATGATTCTAACTGAAATAAGTCACACAGAAAAAGAAACATCATAAGATAACACTAGTACACGGAATGTAAACTTGGCTACACAGGAACTGGATTACAAAACAGAACAGGGTCTCAAATGTAGAAAACCAACTTATGCTTGCTTAAGGGGAAAGGTGAGTTGGGGTGCTGCATAAAACCAGAGATTGAAATGAGCACAGATAAAGTTCCTTAAGCCAAATATGGAATAGACAAGAGCTACTCCTTGGTCAACGAAATGGACTCAACACCCCATATTAAACGTGTAAGAATGTATCTGACTAGTAAGTATCTGAAAACCTATGGATTGCTATGTCTCCGAAAGAGAATCAAGCGTGTGTACAGGGGCATAAACGCAGCAGTGATAGGATTGGAGAGGTTCGGTGAGCAAATGAAGACCCTTTGAAGTCACATTTCATGGTACCCATTCCACGGGTCTCTACTCTCCAGGTTTAAGGGATTCTTCCTTCAGCTAAAACATGCATGTGGAACCCAGAGTATGATCAACCGTGTGATCGGGAGATGTGTTCAAATATGTCTCAGTTTTCGTCCCCTGGTACTCGGGTGCAACATTCCAGACGCTTTACTAACACTCTCCCCACTTGGAGAGTCAGTGCCTTCAACCTCCTGGTGGCCCAGTTTGCAATTTCTGCGGAAGATGAACAGGAATAGGGAGAACCAATGAGAGACTAGCTGGAGGTGTCTGGACGGGCAAATTGAACTCTCATTTCCCACCGGGAAGAGGAATTAACCAAAGGCTCAGCGTGCCGTGCCAGTACCAGATTAGGGCCTGAAGCAATCCTGCGCTGGTGCGGCCAGCTCACAAGAAAGCGAGTTGAAGAAAGGAGCTCAGGGGTACTGTAATTCACAAACCTGCAGAGTTATAAATGACAGCTATCGTCCAAAAATATACTGAAGTAAGGCTGCCAAGGGGACTTGAAAGCGGGGCAGAATTGCCGGAAACCGATTTCAGGAGGTAGACAGGAATTGCATTTAAAACATAGGAAAAGAGGCAGAACGACCACAATGATGCACTTGGCCAAAAAGGGCGTATGCGTTTTTTCCTGAATATATTCAGGAAAAAACGCATACGCCCTTTTTGGCCAACCAAGCAAGCTTGCAAAGGAAATCTGCACTACAATGAAGTCTCTCTGCCCCCCGGTCAAAAGGGCCATCTGAAAAAAGTGTAAAATCCAGAAAGGCAGGACAGGCCATGGAGAACTGGGAGCCTTGTTATGCTGATGGGCGGGATGTAAATTGCCAACAGCCACTGGGGAGAAGTGTATGGTGTTTCCTGAAACATCTAAAAAACAAAGCAACAGAGCCTAGGGCACTTCCACTTATGGTCCTATAGCTTAGGGAAATTAAAATAAAAAAGACACAGCCACCCGAAAGTTTGGGATGGCTCTGTTTACAAGAACCTCGTTTACGGTACAAGTTCAATATCGCAGAAAGTGAAAAATGGATAAAGTAGTTGTGGTACTTACGTACAATGCAATATACCTCAGTAATGAAATCTATGTCATGAGGCCCGCAGCAGCATAATGAGTGGATTCAGGTATGATGATTCTAACTGAACTAAGTCACACAGAAAAAGAAACATCATAAGATAACACTAGTACACGGAATGTAAACTTGGCTACACAGGAACTGGATTACAAAACAGAACAGGGTCTCAAATGTAGAAAACCAACTTATGCTTGCTTAAGGGGAAAGGTGAGTTGGGGTGCTGCATAAAACCAGAGATTGAAATCAGCACAGATAAAGTTCCTTAAGCCAAATATGGAATAGACAAGAGCTACTCCTTGCTCAACGAAATGGACTCAACACCCCATATTAAACGCCTAAGCATGTACCTGAGTAGTAAGTATCTTAAAACCTATGGATTGCTATGTCTCCGAAAGAGAATCAAGCGTGTGTACAGGGGCATAAACGCAGCAGTGATAGGATTGGAGAGGTTCGGTGAGCAAATGAAGACCCTTTGAAGTCGTATTGCATGTTACCCATTCCACGGATCTCAACTCTCCAGGTTTAAGGGATTCTTCCTTCAGCTAAAACATGCATGTGGAACCCAGAGTATGATCAACCGTGTGATCAGGAGACGTGTCAAATATGTCTCAGTTTTTGTTCCCTGGTACTCGGGTGCAACATTCCAGACGCTTTGCTAACACTCTCCCGTCTTGGAGAGTCAGTGCCTTTAACCTCCTATTTGGCCCAGTTTGCAATTTCTGCGGAAGATGAACAGGAATAGTGAGGACCAATGAGAGACTAGCTGGAGGTGTCTGGATGGGCAAATTTAACTCTCATTTCCCACCAAGAAGAGGAATTAACCAAAGGCTCAACTTGCCATGCCGGAACCACACTAGGGCCTGAAGCAATCCTGCGGTGTTGCGGCCAGCTCACAAGAAAGCGTGTTGAAGAAAGGAGCTCAGGGGCACTGTCATTCACAAACCTGCAGAGTTATAAATGACAGCTATCGTCCAAAAATACATTGAAGTAAGGCTGCCAAGAGGACTTGAAAGCGGGGCAGAATAGCAGGCAACCGATTTCAGGAGGTAGACTGGAATTGCATGTAAAGCATAGGAAAAGAGGCAGAACGTCCACAATGATGCACTTGGCCAAAAAGGGCGTATGCGTTTTTTCCTGAATATATTCAGGAAAAAAACGCATACGCCCTTTTTGGCCAACCAAGCAAGCTTGCAAAGGAAATCTGCACTACAATGAAGTCTCACTGCCCCCCCCCCACCCCCGACAAAAGGGCCATCTGAAAAAAGTGTAAAATCCAGAAAGGCAGAACAGGCCATGGAGAACTGGGAGCCTTGTTATGCTGATGGGCGGGATGTAAATTGCCAACAGCCACTGGGGAGCAGTGTATGGTGTTTCCTGAAACATCTAAAAAACAAAGCAACAGAGCCTAGGGCACTTCCACTTATGGTCCTATAGCTTAGGGAAATTAAAATCAAAAAGACACAGCCACCCCAAAGTTTGGGATGGCTCTGTTTACAAGAACCTCGTTTACAGTACAAGTTCAATATCGCAGAAAGCGAAAAATGGATAAAGAAGTTGTGGTACTTACGTACAATGCAATATCACTCAGCAATGACATCTATGTCATCAGGCCCGTAGCAGCATAATGAGTGGATTCAGGTACGATGATTCTAAGTGAAATAAGTCACACAGGAAAAGAAACATCATAAGATATCACTAATACACGGAATGTAAACTTGGCTACACAGGAACTGAATTACAAAACAGAACAGGGTCTCAAATGTAGAAAGCCAACTTATGCTTGCTTAAGGGGAAAGGTGAGTTGGGGTGCTGCATAAAACCAGAGATTGAAATGAGCACAGATAAAGTTCCTTAAGCCAAATATGTAATAGACAAGAGCTACTCCTTGCTCAACGAAGTGGACTCAACACCCCATATTAAACGCCTAAGAATATACCTGACTAGTAACAATCTTAAAACCTATGGATTTATATGTCTCCGAAAGAGAATCAAGCGTGTGTACAGCGGCATAAACGCAGCAGTGATAGGATTGGTGAGGTTCGGTGAGCAAATGCAGACCCTTTGAAGTTATATTGCATGGTAACCATTCCATGGGTCTCAACTCTCCAGGTTTAAGGGATTCTTCCTTCAGCTAAAACATGCATGTGGAACCCAGAGTATGATCCACCGTGTGATCGGGAAACGTGTTCCAATATGTCTCAGTTTTCGTCCCCTGGTACTCGGGTGCAACATTCCAGACGCTTTACTAACACTCTCCCCACTTGGAGAGTCAGAGCCTTTAACCTCCTGTTTGGCCCAGTTTGCAATTTCTGCGGAAGATGAACAGGAATAGGGGGAACCAATGAGAGACTAGCTGGAGGTGTCTGGACGGGCAAATTGAACTCTCATTTCCCACCAAGAAGAGGAATTAACCAAAGGCTTAGCGTGCCGTGCCAGAACCACACTGGGCCCTGAAGCAATCCTGTTGTGTTGCGGCCAGCTCACAAGAAAGCGAGTTGAAGAAAGGAGCTCAGGGGCACTGTCATTCACAAACCTGCAGAGTTATAAATGACAGCTATCGTCCAAAAATATATTGAAGTAAGGCTGCCAAGAGGACTTGAAATTGGGGCAGAATTACAGGAAACCGATTTCAGGAGGTAGACTGGAATTGCATGTAAAGCATAGGAAAAGAGGCAGAACGTCCACAATGATGCACTTGGCCAAAAAGGGCGTATGCGTTTTTTCCTGAATATATTCAGGAAAAAACGCATACGCCCTTTTTGGCCAACCAAGCAAGCTTGCAAAGGAAATCTGCACTACAATGAAGTCTCTCTGCCCCCCGGTCAAAAGGGCCATCTGAAAAAAGTGTAAAATCCAGAAAGGCAGGACAGGCCATGGAGAACTGGGAGCCTTGTTATGCTGATGGGCGGGATGTAAATTGCCAACAGCCACTCTGGAGAAGTGTATGGTGTTCCCTGAAACATCTAAAAAACAAAGCAACAGAGCCTAGGGCACTTCCACTTATGGTCCTATAGCTTAGGGAAATTAAAATCAAAAAGACACAGCCACCCCAAAGTTTGGGACGCCTCTGTTTACAAGAACCTCGTTTACGGTACAAGTTCAATATCACAGAAAGCGAAAAATGGAAAAGAAGTTGTGGTACTTACGTACAATGCAATATCACTCAGCAATGACATCTATGTCATCAGGCCCGTAGCAGCATAATGAGTGGATTCAGGTATGATGATTCTAACTGAAATAAGTCACACAGAAAAAGAAACATCATAAGATATCACTAATACACGGAATGTAAACTTGGCTACAGAGGAACTGAATTACAAAACAGAACAGGGTCTCAAATTTAGAAAACCAACTTATGCTTGCTTAAGGGGAAAGGTGAGTTGGGGTGCTGCATAAAACCAGAGATTGAAATCAGCACAGATAAAGTTCCTTAAGCCTAATATGTAACAGACAAGAGCTACTCCTTGCTCAACGAAGTGGACTCAACACCCCATATTAAACGCCTAAGAATATACCTGACTAGTAAGAATCTTAAAACCTATGGATTTATATGTCTCCGAAAGAGAATCAAGCGTGTGTACAGCGGCATAAACGCAGCAGTGATAGGATTGGTGAGGTTCGGTGAGCAAATGCAGACCCTTTGAAGTTATATTGCATGGTAACCATTCCATGGGTCTCAACTCTCCAGGTTTAAGGGATTCTTCCTTCAGCTAAAACATGCATGTGGAACCCAGAGTATGATCCACCGTGTGATCGGGAGACGTGTCAAATATGTCTCAGTTTTCGTCCCCTGGTACTCGGGTGCAACATTCCAGACGCTTTACTAACACTCTTCCCACTTGGAGAGTCAGAGCCTTTAACCTCCTGTTTGGCCCAGTTTGCAATTTCTGCGGAAGATGAACAGGAATAGGGGGAACCAATGAGAGACTAGCTGGAGGTGTCTGGACGGGCAAATTGAACTCTCATTTCCCACCAAGAAGAGGAATTAACCAAAGGCTTAGCGTGCTGTGCCAGAACCACACTGGGCCCTGAAGCAATCCTGTTGTGTTGCGGCCAGCTCACAAGAAAGCGAGTTGAAGAAAGGAGCTCAGGGGCACTGTCATTCACAAACCTGCAGAGTTATAAATGACAGCTATCGTCCAAAAATATATTGAAGTAAGGCTGCCAAGAGGACTTGAAATCGGGGCAGAATTGCAGGAAACCGATTTCAGGAGGTAGACTGGAATTGCATGTAAAGCATAGGAAAAGAGGCAGAACGTCCACAATGATGCACTTGGCCAAAAAGGGCGTATGCGTTTTTTCCTGAATATATTCAGGAAAAAACGCATACGCCCTTTTTGGCCAACCAAGCAAGCTTGCAAAGGAAATCTGCACTACAATGAAGTCTCTCTGACCCCCGGTCAAAAGGGCCATCTGAAAAAAGTGTAAAATCCAGAAAGGCAGGACAGGCCATGGAGAACTGGGAGCCTTGTTATGCTGATGGGCGGGATGTAAATTGCCAACAGCCACTCTGGAGAAGTGTATGGTGTTTCCTGAAACATCTAAAAAACAAAGCAACAGAGCCTAGGGCACTTCCACTTATGGTCCTATAGCTTAGGGAAATTAAAATCAAAAAGACACAGCCACCCCAAAGTTTGGGACGCCTCTGTTTACAAGAACCTCGTTTACGGTACAAGTTCAATATCACAGAAAGCGAAAAATGGAAAAGAAGTTGTGGTACTTACGTACAATGCAATATCACTCAGCAATGACATCTATGTCATCAGGCCCGTAGCAGCATAATGAGTGGATTCAGGTATGATGATTCTAACTGAAATAAGTCACACAGAAAAAGAAACATCATAAGATATCACTAATACACGGAATGTAAACTTGGCTACAGAGGAACTGAATTACAAAACAGAACAGGGTCTCAAATTTAGAAAACCAACTTATGCTTGCTTAAGGGGAAAGGTGAGTTGGGGTGCTGCATAAAACCAGAGATTGAAATCAGCACAGATAAAGTTCCTTAAGCCTAATATGTAACAGACAAGAGCTACTCCTTGCTCAACGAAGTGGACTCAACACCCCATATTAAACGCCTAAGAATATACCTGACTAGTAAGAATCTTAAAACCTATGGATTTATATGTCTCCGAAAGAGAATCAAGCGTGTGTACAGCGGCATAAACGCAGCAGTGATAGGATTGGTGAGGTTCGGTGAGCAAATGCAGACCCTTTGAAGTTATATTGCATGGTAACCATTCCATGGGTCTCAACTCTCCAGGTTTAAGGGATTCTTCCTTCAGCTAAAACATGCATGTGGAACCCAGAGTATGATCCACCGTGTGATCGGGAAACGTATTCAAATGTGTCTCAGTTTTCGTCCCCTGGTACTCGGGTGCAACATTCCAGACGCTTTACTAACACTCTCCCCACTTGGAGAGTCAGTGCCTTTAACCTCCTGTTTGGCCCAGTTCGCAATTTCTGCGGAAAATGAACAGGAATAGGGAGAACCAATGAGAGACTAGGTGGAGGTGTCTGGAGGGGCAAATTTAACTCTCATTTCCCACCAGGAAGAGGAATTAACCAAAGGCTCAGCGTGCCGTGCCGGAACCACACTAGGGCCTGAAGCAATCCTGCAGTGTTGAGGCCAGCTCACAAGAAAGCGGGTTGAAGAAAGGAGCTCAGGGGCACTGTAATTCACAAACCTGCAGACTTATAAATGACAGCTATCGTCCAAAAATATATTGAAGTAAGGCTGACAAGAGGACTTGAAAGTGGGGCAGAATTACAGGAAACCGATTTCAGGAGGTAGACTGGAATTGCATGTAAAGCATAGGAAAAGAGGCAGAACGTCCACAATGATGCACTTGGCCAAAAAGGGCGTATGCGTTTTTTCCTGAATATATTCAGGAAAAAACGCATACGCCCTTTTTGGCCAACCAAGCAAGCTTGCAAAGGAAATCTGCACTACAATGACGTCTGCCCCCGGGTCAAAAGGGCCATCTGAAAAAAGTGTAAAATCCAGAAAGGCAGGACAGGCCATGGAGAACTGGGAGCCTTGTTATGCTGATGGGCGGGATGTAAACTGCCAACAGCCACTCGGGAGAAGTGTATGGTGTTTCCTGAAACATCTAAAAAACAAAGCAACAGAGCCTAGGGCACTTCCACTTATGGTCCTATAGCCTTGGGAAATTAAAATCAAAAAGACACAGCCACCCCAAAGTTTGGGACGGCTCTGTTTACAAGAACCTCGTTTACGGTACAAGGTCAATATCGCAGAAAGTGAAAAATGGATAAAGAAGTTGTGGTACTTACGTACAATGCAATATCACTCAGCAATGAAATCTATGTCATCAGGCCCGTAGCAGCATAATGAGTGGATTCAGGTATGATGATTCTAACTGAAATAAGTCACACAGAAAAAGAAACATCATAAGATAACACTATTACACGGAATGTAAACTTGGCTACACAGGAACTGGATTACAAAACAGAACAGGGTCTCAAATGTAGAAAACCAACTTATGCTTGCTTAAGGGGAAAGGTGAGTTGGGGTGCTGCATAAAACCAGAGATTGAAATCAGCACAGATAAAGTTCCTTAAGCCTAATATGTAACAGACAAGAGCTACTCCTTGCTCAACGAAGTGGACTCAACACCCCATATTAAACGCCTAAGAATATACCTGACTAGTAAGAATCTTAAAACCTATGGATTTATATGTCTCCGAAAGAGAATCAAGCGTGTGTACAGCGGCATAAACGCAGCAGTGATAGGATTGGTGAGGTTCGGTGAGCAAATGCAGACCCTTTGAAGTTATATTGCATGGTAACCATTCCATGGGTCTCAACTCTCCAGGTTTAAGGGATTCTTCCTTCAGCTAAAACATGCATGTGGAACCCAGAGTATGATCCACCGTGTGATCGGGAAACGTGTTCAAATGTGTCTCAGTTTTCGTCCCCTGGTACTCGGGTGCAACATTCCAGACGCTTTACTAACACTCTCCCCACTTGGAGAGTCAGTGCCTTTAACCTCCTGTTTGGCCCAGTTTGCAATTTCTGCGGAAAATGAACAGGAATAGGGAGAACCAATGAGAGACTAGGTGGAGGTGTCTGGACGGGCAAATTGAACTCTCATTTCCCACCAAGAAGAGGAATTAACCAAAGGCTTAGCGTGCTGTGCCAGAACCACACTGGGCCCTGAAGCAATCCTGTTGTGTTGCGGCCAGCTCACAAGAAAGCGAGTTGAAGAAAGGAGCTCAGGGACACTGTAATTCACAATCCTGCGGAGTTATAAATGACAGCTATCATCCAAAATTATACTGAAGTAAGGCTGCGAAGAGGACTTGAATGCGGGGCAGAATTGCTGGAAACCGATTTCAGAAGGTACACGGGAGTCGCTCTTAAAGCATAGGAAAAGAGACAGTACTTGGAAAATAATGGACTTGGCAAAAAAGGGCATATGTGTTTTATCCAGAGCTCTCATAACTGAGGAGAGGAGATTCCCAGCAGGCTTAACTGCCACCTGAGGGCTCACATTGCCAAGGCAACGTGAGCAAGCCAGGCAGGAGTTACCTCACAGCAGAGGTCCCACCTCCCAGAAGGGTGAGAAACCCAGCCAACATCAGACTCTCACCAGAGGGCCCACATCACCAAGGGGATGGGAACCAGGCAGGAGTGTCTTCACACCAGTGGGGCCACATCATCTAAAGGTGAGGTACTCAGCACATGTGTCCTCAAACCAGAGGACCCACATCACCAAGGGCCTCGGAGTGAGGCAGGCAGGAGTAGCCTCAAAACACTGGGCCCATAGAATAAAAAAGTGACGAATCCAGCAGTTGGAACCTCCCAGCAGGCGGCCCAGAGCACCGAGGCTATGGGATCCAGGCCACAGTGAACTCACAGAAGAGGGCCCATGTCATGAAACTGAGCAACCCAGCCATTGGGACCTCAGAGCAGGAGGCCCACATCCCCATGGGGTTGGAAATCTGGTAGGAGTGTCCTCGCACCACTGAGAACGTATCAGAAAATTTTGGGAGACCAGCAGTTAGGGCCTGATGCCAGAGGACCCTCATCACCAAGGGAAGGAGGCTCCCAGTAGGCTCCAACTGCCACCAGAGGGCTGACGTCGCCAAGGTGATGTGTGCCAACCAGGCACGAATGACCTCACAGCAGAAGGCCCACCTCAGAGAAGTGTGACGAACCCAGTCAGGATCAGACTCGCACCAGAGGGCCCACATCACCAAATGGATTGGAACCAGGCAGGAGTGTCCTCACATGAGTAGGGCCACATCATCTAAAGGTGAGGAACCCAGAACATGCGGCTTCAAACCATAGGACACCCATCACCAAGGCGCTGGGAGTGAGGCAGGCAGGAGGAGCCTCATAACAGAGGGCCCAAAAATAAGAAAGGTGAGGAATCCAGCATTTGGAACCTCCCAGCAGGCGGCCCAGCGCTCAGAGGCTAGGGGATCCAGGCCGGAGTGAACTAACACCAGACAGCCCACATCATGAAACTGTGAGCAACCCAGACATTGGGACCTCAGAGCAGAAGGCCCACATCCCCATGGTGATGGGAACATGACAGGAGTGTCCTGGCATCACTGGGCTCACATCAGAAAACGTGGGGTGCTCAGAAGTTAGGGCCTGACGCTAGAGGGCACTCATCACTGAGAGAAGGAGGCTCCCAGCAGGCTCCAGCTGCCACCAGAGGGCCAACGTCGCCAAGGCGATGTGTGCCAGCCCGGCAGGAGTGACCTCACAGCAGAGGGCCCACCTCACAGAAGGGTGAGGAACACAGCCAGGATCAGACTCTCACCAGAGGGCCCACATCACCAAGGGGATGGGAACCAGGCAGGAGTGTCCCCACACCAGTGGGACAACATCATCGAAAGGTGAGGATCCCAGCACATGTAGCCTCAAACCAGAGGAACCACATCACCAAGGGGTTCGGAATGAGGCTGGCAGGACCGGCCTCACAACACAGGGTCCATAGAATATAAAAGTTGGGGAATCCAGCAGTTGGAACCTCCCAGCAAGTGGCCCAGAGCACCGAGGCTATGGGATCCAGGCCACAGTGAACTCACAGCAGAGGGCCCACATCATGAACCTGTGAGCAGCCCAGCCGTTGGGACCTCAGAACAGAAGGCCCACATCCCCATTGGGATGGGAACCTGGCAGGAGTGGCTTCGCACCACTTAGCACATATCAGAAAATGTTAGGAGCCCGGCAGTTAGGGCCTGACGCCAGGGGGCCCTCATAACTGAGGGGAGGAGACTCCCAGCAGGTTTCAACTGACAACAGAGGGCCCACGTCTACAAGGTGGCATGCGCCAGCCAGGCAGTAGTGACCTCACAGCAGAGGGCCTATCAAACAGAAGGGTGAGGAACTGAGGCAGGATGAGACTCTCACCAGAGGGCCCACAACACCAAGGGGATGGGAACCAGTCAGGACTGTCCTCCCACCAGTGGGGCCACATCATTGAAAGGTGAGGAACCCAGCACATGTGGCCTCATATCAGAGGACATACATCACAAAGGGGATGGGAGTGAGGCAGGTAGGAGTAGCCTAAAAACAGAGGGCCCAAAGAATAAAAAAGGTGAGGAATCCAGCATTTGGAACCTCCCAGCAGGCGGCCGAGAGCACAGAAGCTATGGGATGCAGGCAGGAGTGAACTAACACCAGAGAGCCCACATCATGAAACTGTGAGCAACCCAGGCGTTGGGACCTCAGAGCAGAAAGCCCACATCCCCATGGGGATGGGAACCTGACAGGAGTGTCCTGGCAACACTGGGCTCACATCAGAAAACGTGGGGAGCCCAGCAGTTAGGGCCTGATGCTAGAGGGCCGTCATCACCGAGGGGAGGAGGCTCCCAGCAGGTTCCATGTGCCAACAGAGGGCCCACGTCGCCAAGGTGATGTGTGCAAGTCAGGCAGGATTGACCTCACAGCAGAGGGCCTACCTCACAGAAGAGTGAGGAACCCAGCCAGGATAAGACTGTCACCAGAAGGCCCACATCACCAAGGGGATGGGAACCAGGCAGGAGTGTCCTCACACCAGTGGGGCCACATCATTGAAAGTTGCGGAACCCAGCACATGTGGCCTCAAACCAGAAGACCCACATCACGAAGGGGTTGCGAGTGAGGCAGGCAGGAGGAGCATCACAACACAGGACCCATAGAATACAAAAGTTGAGGAATCGCGCAGTTGGAACCTCCCAGCAGGCGGCCAAGAGCACAGAGGCTATGGGATCCAGGCCACAGTGAACTAACACCAGAGAGCCCACATCATGAAATTGTGATCAACCCAGCCGTTGGAACCTCAGAGCAGAAGGCCCATATCCCCATGGAGATGGGAACCTAAGAGGAGTGCCCGAGCATCACTGGGCTCACTAAGAAAAGTTGGGGAGCCCAGCAGTTAGGGCCTGACGTCAGAGGGCCCTCATCACAGAGGTGAGGAGGCTCCCAGCAGGGTCCAAGTGCCACCAGAGGGCTCATGTCAACAAGGCGAGGTGAGCAAGCCAGGCAAGAGTTACCTGATAGTAGAGGGCCCACCTCACAGATGGGTGAGGAACCCAGCCAGGATCAGACTCTCACCAGAGGGCCCACATCACAAAGGGGATGGGAACCAGTCAGGATTACCCTCACACCAGTGGGGCCTCATCATCTTAAGGTGAGGAACCCAGCACATGTGTCCTCAAACCAGAGGACCCACATCACCAAGGGCCTTGGAGTGAGGCAGGCAGGAGTAGCCTCACAACACAGGGCACATAATATAAAAAACGTGAGGATTCCAGCATTTAGACCTTCCAGCAAGCACCCAGAACACCAAGGCTATGGGATCCAGGCCACAGTGAACTCACAGCAGAGGGCCCACATCATAAAACTGTGAGCAACCCAGGCATTGGGACCTCAGCACATAAGGCCCACATCCCCATGGGAATGGGAACCTGGCTGGAGTGTCCTCGCACCACTGGGCACACATCAGAAAATGTGGGGAGCCCACCATTTAGGGCCTGACGCCAGAGAGCCGTCATCACCGAGAGGAGGAGGCACCCTGCACGCTCCAACTGCCACCAGAGGGCTCACGTCTCCAAGGTGACGTGTGCCAGCCAGGCAGGAGTGACCTCACAGCAGAGGGCCCACCTCACAGAAGGGTGAGGAACACAGCCAGGATCAGACTCTCACCAGAGGGCCCACATCACCAAGGGGATGGGAACCAGGCAGGAGTGTCCCCACACCAGTGGGACAACATCATCGAAAGGTGAGGATCCCAGCACATGTAGCCTCAAACCAGAGGAACCACATCACCAAGGGGTTCGGAATGAGGCTGGCAGGACCGGCCTCACAACACAGGGTCCATAGAATATAAAAGTTGGGGAATCCAGCAGTTGGAACCTCCCAGCAAGTGGCCCAGAGCACCGAGGCTATGGGATCCAGGCCACAGTGAACTCACAGCAGAGGGCCCACATCATGAACCTGTGAGCAGCCCAGCCGTTGGGACCTCAGAACAGAAGGCCCACATCCCCATTGGGATGGGAACCTGGCAGGAGTGGCTTCGCACCACTTAGCACATATCAGAAAATGTTAGGAGCCCGGCAGTTAGGGCCTGACGCCAGGGGGCCCTCATAACTGAGGGGAGGAGACTCCCAGCAGGTTTCAACTGACAACAGAGGGCCCACGTCTACAAGGTGGCATGCGCCAGCCAGGCAGTAGTGACCTCACAGCAGAGGGCCTATCAAACAGAAGGGTGAGGAACTGAGGCAGGATGAGACTCTCACCAGAGGGCCCACAACACCAAGGGGATGGGAACCAGTCAGGACTGTCCTCCCACCAGTGGGGCCACATCATTGAAAGGTGAGGAACCCAGCACATGTGGCCTCATATCAGAGGACATACATCACAAAGGGGATGGGAGTGAGGCAGGTAGGAGTAGCCTAAAAACAGAGGGCCCAAAGAATAAAAAAGGTGAGGAATCCAGCATTTGGAACCTCCCAGCAGGCGGCCGAGAGCACAGAAGCTATGGGATGCAGGCAGGAGTGAACTAACACCAGAGAGCCCACATCATGAAACTGTGAGCAACCCAGGCGTTGGGACCTCAGAGCAGAAAGCCCACATCCCCATGGGGATGGGAACCTGACAGGAGTGTCCTGGCAACACTGGGCTCACATCAGAAAACGTGGGGAGCCCAGCAGTTAGGGCCTGATGCTAGAGGGCCGTCATCACCGAGGGGAGGAGGCTCCCAGCAGGTTCCATGTGCCAACAGAGGGCCCACGTCGCCAAGGTGATGTGTGCAAGTCAGGCAGGATTGACCTCACAGCAGAGGGCCTACCTCACAGAAGAGTGAGGAACCCAGCCAGGATAAGACTGTCACCAGAAGGCCCACATCACCAAGGGGATGGGAACCAGGCAGGAGTGTCCTCACACCAGTGGGGCCACATCATTGAAAGTTGCGGAACCCAGCACATGTGGCCTCAAACCAGAAGACCCACATCACGAAGGGGTTGCGAGTGAGGCAGGCAGGAGGAGCATCACAACACAGGACCCATAGAATACAAAAGTTGAGGAATCGCGCAGTTGGAACCTCCCAGCAGGCGGCCAAGAGCACAGAGGCTATGGGATCCAGGCCACAGTGAACTAACACCAGAGAGCCCACATCATGAAATTGTGATCAACCCAGCCGTTGGAACCTCAGAGCAGAAGGCCCATATCCCCATGGAGATGGGAACCTAAGAGGAGTGCCCGAGCATCACTGGGCTCACTAAGAAAAGTTGGGGAGCCCAGCAGTTAGGGCCTGACGTCAGAGGGCCCTCATCACAGAGGTGAGGAGGCTCCCAGCAGGGTCCAAGTGCCACCAGAGGGCTCATGTCAACAAGGCGAGGTGAGCAAGCCAGGCAAGAGTTACCTGATAGTAGAGGGCCCACCTCACAGATGGGTGAGGAACCCAGCCAGGATCAGACTCTCACCAGAGGGCCCACATCACAAAGGGGATGGGAACCAGTCAGGATTACCCTCACACCAGTGGGGCCTCATCATCTTAAGGTGAGGAACCCAGCACATGTGTCCTCAAACCAGAGGACCCACATCACCAAGGGCCTTGGAGTGAGGCAGGCAGGAGTAGCCTCACAACACAGGGCACATAATATAAAAAACGTGAGGATTCCAGCATTTAGACCTTCCAGCAAGCACCCAGAACACCAAGGCTATGGGATCCAGGCCACAGTGAACTCACAGCAGAGGGCCCACATCATAAAACTGTGAGCAACCCAGGCATTGGGACCTCAGCACATAAGGCCCACATCCCCATGGGAATGGGAACCTGGCTGGAGTGTCCTCGCACCACTGGGCACACATCAGAAAATGTGGGGAGCCCACCATTTAGGGCCTGACGCCAGAGAGCCGTCATCACCGAGAGGAGGAGGCACCCTGCACGCTCCAACTGCCACCAGAGGGCTCACGTCTCCAAGGTGACGTGTGCCAGCCAGGCAGGAGTGACCTCACAGCAGAGGGCCCACCTCACAGAACGTTGAGGAACCCAGCCAGGATCAGACTCTCGCCAGAGGGCCCACCTCACCAAGGGGATGGGAACCAGGCAGGAGTGTCCTCACACGAGTGGGGCCACATCATCGAAAGGTGAGGAATGCAGCACATGTGGCCTCAAGCCATAGGACAGTCATCACCAAGGGGCTGGCAGTGAGGCAGGCAGGAGGAGCCTCACAACAGAGGGCACATAGAATAAAAAAGTTGAGGAATCCAGCAGTTGGAACCTCCCAGCAGGCGGCTCAGAGCACCGATGATAAGGGATCCTTGCCGGAGTGAACTCACAGCAGAGGGCCCACATCATGGTACTGTGAGCAAGCCAGCCGTTTTGACCTCAGAGCAGAAGGCCCATATCCCCATGGGGATGGGAACCTGGCAAGAGTGTCCTCACTCACTTGGCGCACATCAGAAAATGTGGGGAGCCCAGCAGTTATGGCCTAAGGCAAGAGGGCCCTCATCACCGAGGGGAGGAGGATCCCAGCACACTCCAACTGCCACCAGAGGGCCCACGTCGCCAAGGTGACGTGTGCCAGACAGGCATGATTGACCTCACAGCAGAGGTCCCACCTCACAGAAGGGTGAGGAACCCAGCCAGGATCAGACTCTCACCTGAGGGCCCACATCAGCAAGGGGATGGGAACCAGTCAGGACTGTCTTCCCTCCAGTGGGGCCACATCATCGAAAAGTGCGGAACCCAGCACATGTGGCCTCAAATCAGAGGACACATATCACAAAGGGAATGGGAGTGAGGCAGGCAGGAGTAGCCTAAAAACAGAGGGCCCAAAGAATAAGAAAGGGGAGGAATCCAGCAGTTGGAACCTCCCAGCAGGCGGCCGAGAGCACAGAAGCTATGGGATGCAGGCAGGAGTGAACTCACAGCAGAGAACCCACATCATGAACCTGTGAGCAACCCAGGCGTTGGGACCTCAGAGCAGAAGGCCCACATCCCAATGGGGATGTGAACCTGGCTGGAGTGTCCTCGCACCACTGGGCGCACATCACAAAATGTGGGGAGCCCAGCAGTTAGGGCCTGACGCCAGAGGGCCCTCATCACCGAGGGGAGGAGGCTCCCAGCAGGCTCCAAGTGCCACCAGAGGGCTCATGTCCACAAGGCGAGGTGAGCAAGCCAGGCAGGAGTGACCTCACAACAGACGGCCCACCTCACAGATGGGTGAGGAACCCAGCCAGGATCAGACTCTCAACAGAGGGCCCACATCACCAAGGGGATGTGAACCAGGCAGGAGTCTCCTAAGACCATTGGTCCCACATCATCGAAAGGTGAGGAACCCAGCACATGTGGCCTCAAACCAGACGACACACATCACGAAGGGGCTGGGAGTGAGGCAGGCAGGAGGATCCTCACAACAGAGGGCCCAAAAAATTAAAAAAGTGAGGAATCCAGCAGTTGGAACCTCCCAGCAGGCGGCCAAGAGCACAGAGGCTATGGGATCCAGGCCTCTGTGAACTAACACCAGAGAGCCCACATCATGAAAATGTGAACAACCCGGCCGTTGGGACCTCAGAGCAGAAGGCCCACATCCCCATGGAGATGGGATCCTAAGAGGAGTGCCAAAGCATCACTGGGCTCACTAAGAAAAGTTGGTGAGCCCAGCAGTTAGGGCCTGACGCAAGAGGGCCCTCATCACCGGGGGGAGGAGATTCCCAGCACGCTCCAACTGCCACCACACGGCTGATTTCACCAAGGCAATGTGTGCCAGCCATGCAGGAGTGACCTATCAGCAGAGGGTCTCCCTCACAGAAGGGTGAGGAACACAGCCAGGAACAGACTCTCACCAGGGGGTCCACATAACCACGTGGATAGGAACCAGGCAGGAGTGTCCTCACACTAGTGGGGCCACATTATCGAAAGGTGAGGAACCCAGCAAAGGTGGCCACAAACCAGAGGACCCACATCACCAAGGGGTTGAGAGTGAGGTAGGTGTCTGGACGGGCATTTTTAACACTCATTTCCCACCAGGAAGAGGAATTAACCAAAGGCTCAGCATGCCCTGCCAGAAGCAGATTAGGGCCTGAAGCAGTCTTCCGGGTTTGCGGCCAGCTCACAAGAAAGCGAGTTGAAGAAAGGAGCTCAGGGGCCCTGTAATTCACAAACGTGCAGAGTTGTAAATGACAGATAACGTCCAAAAATATATTGAAGTAAGGCTGCGAAGAGGACTTCAAAGCGGGGCAGAATTTCAGGAAACCGATTTCAGGAGGTAGACTGGATTTGCATTTAAAGCATAGGAAAAGAGACAGAACATCGATAATGATGCACTTGGCAAAAAAGGACGTATGAGTTTCTTCCTGAATATATTCAGGAAAAAACGCATACGCCCGTTTTGGCAAACCAAGCAAGCTTGCAATGGAAATCAGAACTACTATGAAGTGTCACTTCCCCCCCCCCCACGCCGGTCTAAAGGGCCATCTGAAAAAAGTGTAAAATCCAGAAAGGCAAGACAGGCCATGGGGAAAAAGGAGCCTTGTTATGCTGATGGGCAGGATGTAAATTGCCAACAGCCACTCTGGAGAAGTGTATGGTGTTTCCTGATACATCTGAAAAACAAAGCAACAGAGTCTAGGGTATTTCCACTTATGGTTATAGCTTAGGGAAATTAAAATCAAAAACACAGCCACCCCAAAATTTGGGACGGATCTGTTTACAGGAACCTCTTCTACAATACACGTTAAATATCCCAGAGAACAAATAATTGATAAAGAAGTTGCGGTACTTACGTACAACAGAATACCACTCAGCAATGAAATCTGTGTCACCAGGCCTGTACCAGCATAATGAGTGGATTGAGGCACGATGATTCTAAGTGAAATAAGTCACACAGAAAAAGAAACATCATAAGGTATCACTAATGCACGGAATGTAAACTTGGCTACACATGAACTGAATTACAAAACAGAACAGGGTCTCAAGTTTAGAAAACCAACTTATGCTTGCTTAAGGGGAAAGGTGAGTTGGGGTGCTGCATAAAACCAGAGATTGAAATGAGGACAGATAAAGTTCCTTAAGCCTAATATGTAACAGACAAGAGCTACTCCTTGCTCAACGAAATGGACTCAACACCCCATATTAAACGCCTAAGAATGTACCTGACTAGTAAGTATCTGAAAACCTATGGATTGCTATGTCTCCGAAAGAGAATCAAGCGTGTGTACAGGGGCATAAACGCAGCAGTGATAGGATTGGAGAGGTTCGGTGAGCAAATGAAGACCCTTTGAAGTCATATTGCATGGTACCCATTCCACGGATCTCAACTCTCCAGGTTTAAGGGATTCTTCCTTCAGTTAAAACATGCATGTGGAACCCAGAGTATGATCAACCGTGTGATCGGGAGACGTGTTCAAATATGTCTCAGTTTTCGTCCCCTGGTACTCGGGTGCAGCATTCCAGACGCTTTACTAACACTCTCCCCACTTGGAGAGTCAGTGCCTTTAACCTCCTGTTTGGCCCAGTTTGCAATTTCTGCGGAAGATGAACAGGAATAGGGAGAACCAATGAGAGACTAGCTGGAGGTGTCTGGACGGGCAAATTGAACTCTCATTTCCCACCAGGAAGAGGAATTAACCAAAGGCTCAGCGTGCCGTGCCGGAAGCAGATTAGGGCCTGAAGTAATCCTGTGGTGTTGCGGCCAGCTCACAAGAAAGCGATTTGAAGAAAGGAGCTCAGGGGCACTGTAATTCACAAACCTGCAGACTTATAAATGACAGCTATCGTCCAAAAATACATTGAAGTAAGGCTGCCAAGAGGACTTGAAAGCGGGGCAGAATAGCAGGCAACCGATTTCAGGAGGTAGACTGGAATTGCATGTAAAGCATAGGAAAAGAGGCAGAACGTCCACAATGATGCACTTGGCCAAAAAGGGCGTATGCGTTTTTTCCTGAATATATTCAGGAAAAAACGCATACGCCCTTTTTGGCCAACCAAGCAAGCTTGCAAAGGAAATCTGCACTACAATGAAGTCTCTCTGCCCCCCGGTCAAAAGGGCCATCTGAAAAAAGTGTAAAATCCAGAAAGGCAGGACAGGCCATGGAGAACTGGGAGCCTTGTTATGCTGATGGGCGGGATGTAAATTGCCAACAGCCACTCTGGAGAAGTGTATGGTGTTCCCTGAAACATCTAAAAAACAAAGCAACAGAGCCTAGGGCACTTCCACTTATGGTCCTATAGCTTAGGGAAATTAAAATCAAAAAGACACAGCCACCCCAAAGTTTGGGACGCCTCTGTTTACAAGAACCTCGTTTACGGTACAAGTTCAATATCACAGAAAGCGAAAAATGGAAAAGAAGTTGTGGTACTTACGTACAATGCAATATCACTCAGCAATGACATCTATGTCATCAGGCCCGTAGCAGCATAATGAGTGGATTCAGGTATGATGATTCTAACTGAAATAAGTCACACAGAAAAAGAAACATCATAAGATATCACTAATACACGGAATGTAAACTTGGCTACAGAGGAACTGAATTACAAAACAGAACAGGGTCTCAAATTTAGAAAACCAACTTATGCTTGCTTAAGGGGAAAGGTGAGTTGGGGTGCTGCATAAAACCAGAGATTGAAATCAGCACAGATAAAGTTCCTTAAGCCTAATATGTAACAGACAAGAGCTACTCCTTGCTCAACGAAGTGGACTCAACACCCCATATTAAACGCCTAAGAATATACCTGACTAGTAAGAATCTTAAAACCTATGGATTTATATGTCTCCGAAAGAGAATCAAGCGTGTGTACAGCGGCATAAACGCAGCAGTGATAGGATTGGTGAGGTTCGGTGAGCAAATGCAGACCCTTTGAAGTTATATTGCATGGTAACCATTCCATGGGTCTCAACTCTCCAGGTTTAAGGGATTCTTCCTTCAGCTAAAACATGCATGTGGAACCCAGAGTATGATCAACCGTGTGATCAGGAGACGTGTCAAATATGTCTCAGTTTTTGTTCCCTGGTACTCGGGTGCAACATTCCAGACGCTTTGCTAACACTCTCCCTTCTTGGAGAGTCAGTGCCTTTAACCTCCTGTTTGGCCCAGTTTGCAATTTCTGCGGAAGATGAACAGGAATAGTGAGGACCAATGAGAGACTAGCTGGAGGTGTCTGGATGGGCAAATTTAACTCTCATTTCCCACCAGGAAGAGGAATTAACCAAAGGCTCAACTTGCCATGCCGGAACCACACTAGGGCCTGAAGCAATCCTGCGGTGTTGCGGCCAGCTCACAAGAAAGCGTGTTGAAGAAAGGCGCTCAGGGGCACTGTCATTCACAAACCTGCAGAGTTATAAATGACAGCTATCGTCCAAAAATATACTGAAGTAAGGCTGCCAAGAGGACTTGAAAGCGGGGCAGAATAGCAGGCAACCCATTTCAGGAGGTAGACTGGAATTGCATGTAAAGCATAGGAAAAGAGGCAGAACGTCCACAATGATGCACTTGGCCAAAAAGGGCGTATGCGTTTTTTCCTGAATATATTCAGGAAAAAACGCATACGCCCTTTTTGGCCAACCAAGCAAGCTTGCAAAGGAAATCTGCACTACAATGAAGTCTCTCTGCCCCCCGGTCAAAAGGGCCATCTGAAAAAAGTGTAAAATCCAGAAAGGCAGAACAGGCCATGGAGAACTGGGAGACTTGTTATGCTGATGGGCGGGATGTAAATTGCCAACAGCCACTCTGGAGAAGTGTATGGTGTTCCCTGAAACATCTAAAAAACAAAGCAACAGAGCCTAGGGCACTTCCACTTATGGTCCTATAGCTTAGGGAAATTAAAATCAAAAAGACACAGCCACCCCAAAGTTTGGGACGCCTCTGTTTACAAGAACCTCGTTTACGGTACAAGTTCAATATCACAGAAAGCGAAAAATGGAAAAGAAGTTGTGGTACTTACGTACAATGCAATATCACTCAGCAATGACATCTATGTCATCAGGCCCGTAGCAGCATAATGAGTGGATTCAGGTATGATGATTCTAACTGAAATAAGTCACACAGAAAAAGAAACATCATAAGATATCACTAATACACGGAATGTAAACTTGGCTACAGAGGAACTGAATTACAAAACAGAACAGGGTCTCAAATTTAGAAAACCAACTTATGCTTGCTTAAGGGGAAAGGTGAGTTGGTGTGCTGCATAAAACCAGAGATTGAAATCAGCACAGATAAAGTTCCTTAAGCCTAATATGTAACACACAAGAGCTACTCCTTGCTCAACGAAATGGACTCAACACCCCATATTAAACGCCTAAGAATATACCTGACTAGTAAGAATCTTAAAACCTATGGATTGCTATGTCTCCGAAAGAGAATCAAGCGTGTGTACAGCGGCATAAACGCAGCAGTGATAGGATTGGAGAGGTTCGGTGAGCAAATGAAGACCCTTTGAAGTCATATTGCATGGTACCCATTCCACGGGTCTCAACTCTCCAGGTTTAAGGGATTCTTCCTTCAGCTAAAACATGCATGTGGAACCCAGAGTATGATCAACCATGTGATCGGGGGACGTGTTCAAATATGTCTCAGTTTTCGTCCCCTGGTACTCGGGTGCAATATTCCAGACGCTTTACTAACACTCTCCCCACTTGGAGAGTCAGTGCCTTTAAACTCCTGCTTGGCCCAGTTTGCAATTTCTGCAGAAGATGAACAGGAATAGGGAGAACCAATGAGAGACTAGCTGGAGGTGTCTGGACGGGCAAATTGAACTCTCATTTCCCACCAGGAAGACGAATGAACCAAAGGCTCCGCGTGCCGTGCTGGAACTAGATTAGGGCCTGAAGAGATCCTGCAGTTTTGCGGCCAGCTCACAAGAAATCGAGTTGAAGAAAGGAGCTCAGGGACACTGTAATTCACAATCCTGCGGAGTTATAAATGACAGCTATCATCCAAAATTATACTGAAGTAAGGCTGCGAAGAGGACTTGAATGCGGGCCAGAATTGCTGGAAACCGATTTCAGAAGGTACACGGGAGTCGCTCTTAAAGCATAGGAAAAGAGACAGTACTTGGAAAATAATGGACTTGGCAAAAAAGGGCATATGTGTTTTATCCAGAGCTCTCATAACTGAGGAGAGGAGATTCCCAGCAGGCTTAACTGCCACCTGAGGGCTCACATTGCCAAGGCAACGTGAGCAAGCCAGGCAGGAGTTACCTCACAGCAGAGGTCCCACCTCCCAGAAGGGTGAGAAACCCAGCCAACATCAGACTCTCACCAGAGGGCCCACATCACCAAGGGGATGGGAACCAGGCAGGAGTGTCTTCACACCAGTGGGGCCACATCATCTAAAGGTGAGGTACTCAGCACATGTGTCCTCAAACCAGAGGACCCACATCACCAAGGGCCTCGGAGTGAGGCAGGCAGGAGTAGCCTCAAAACACTGGGCCCATAGAATAAAAAAGTGACGAATCCAGCAGTTGGAACCTCCCAGCAGGCGGCCCAGAGCACCGAGGCTATGGGATCCAGGCCACAGTGAACTCACAGAAGAGGGCCCATGTCATGAAACTGAGCAACCCAGCCATTGGGACCTCAGAGCAGGAGGCCCACATCCCCATGGGGATGGAAATCTGGTAGGAGTGTCCTCGCACCACTGAGAACGTATCAGAAAATTTTGGGAGACCAGCAGTTAGGGCCTGATGCCAGAGGACCCTCATCACCAAGGGAAGGAGGCTCCCAGTAGGCTCCAACTGCCACCAGAGGGCTGACGTCGCCAAGGTGATGTGTGCCAACCAGGCACGAATGACCTCACAGCAGAAGGCCCACCTCAGAGAAGTGTGACGAACCCAGTCAGGATCAGACTCGCACCAGAGGGCCCACATCACCAAATGGATTGGAACCAGGCAGGAGTGTCCTCACATGAGTAGGGCCACATCATCTAAAGGTGAGGAACCCAGAACATGCGGCTTCAAACCATAGGACACCCATCACCAAGGCGCTGGGAGTGAGGCAGGCAGGAGGAGCCTCATAACAGAGGGCCCAAAAATAAGAAAGGTGAGGAATCCAGCATTTGGAACCTCCCAGCAGGCGGCCCAGCGCTCAGAGGCTAGGGGATCCAGGCCGGAGTGAACTAACACCAGACAGCCCACATCATGAAACTGTGAGCAACCCAGACATTGGGACCTCAGAGCAGAAGGCCCACATCCCCATGGTGATGGGAACATGACAGGAGTGTCCTGGCATCACTGGGCTCACATCAGAAAACGTGGGGTGCTCAGAAGTTAGGGCCTGACGCTAGAGGGCACTCATCACTGAGAGGAGGAGGCTCCCAGCAGGCTCCAGCTGCCACCAGAGGGCCAACGTCGCCAAGGCGATGTGTGCCAGCCCGGCAGGAGTGACCTCACAGCAGAGGGCCCACCTCACAGAAGGGTGAGGAACACAGCCAGGATCAGACTCTCACCAGAGGGCCCACATCACCAAGGGGATGGGAACCAGGCAGGAGTGTCCCCACACCAGTGGGACAACATCATCGAAAGGTGAGGATCCCAGCACATGTAGCCTCAAACCAGAGGAACCACATCACCAAGGGGTTCGGAATGAGGCTGGCAGGACCGGCCTCACAACACAGGGTCCATAGAATATAAAAGTTGGGGAATCCAGCAGTTGGAACCTCCCAGCAAGTGGCCCAGAGCACCGAGGCTATGGGATCCAGGCCACAGTGAACTCACAGCAGAGGGCCCACATCATGAACCTGTGAGCAGCCCAGCCGTTGGGACCTCAGAACAGAAGGCCCACATCCCCATTGGGATGGGAACCTGGCAGGAGTGGCTTCGCACCACTTAGCACATATCAGAAAATGTTAGGAGCCCGGCAGTTAGGGCCTGACGCCAGGGGGCCCTCATAACTGAGGGGAGGAGACTCCCAGCAGGTTTCAACTGACAACAGAGGGCCCACGTCTACAAGGTGGCATGCGCCAGCCAGGCAGTAGTGACCTCACAGCAGAGGGCCTATCAAACAGAAGGGTGAGGAACTGAGGCAGGATGAGACTCTCACCAGAGGGCCCACAACACCAAGGGGATGGGAACCAGTCAGGACTGTCCTCCCACCAGTGGGGCCACATCATTGAAAGGTGAGGAACCCAGCACATGTGGCCTCATATCAGAGGACATACATCACAAAGGGGATGGGAGTGAGGCAGGTAGGAGTAGCCTAAAAACAGAGGGCCCAAAGAATAAAAAAGGTGAGGAATCCAGCATTTGGAACCTCCCAGCAGGCGGCCGAGAGCACAGAAGCTATGGGATGCAGGCAGGAGTGAACTAACACCAGAGAGCCCACATCATGAAACTGTGAGCAACCCAGGCGTTGGGACCTCAGAGCAGAAAGCCCACATCCCCATGGGGATGGGAACCTGACAGGAGTGTCCTGGCAACACTGGGCTCACATCAGAAAACGTGGGGAGCCCAGCAGTTAGGGCCTGATGCTAGAGGGCCGTCATCACCGAGGGGAGGAGGCTCCCAGCAGGTTCCATGTGCCAACAGAGGGCCCACGTCGCCAAGGTGATGTGTGCAAGTCAGGCAGGATTGACCTCACAGCAGAGGGCCTACCTCACAGAAGAGTGAGGAACCCAGCCAGGATAAGACTGTCACCAGAAGGCCCACATCACCAAGGGGATGGGAACCAGGCAGGAGTGTCCTCACACCAGTGGGGCCACATCATTGAAAGTTGCGGAACCCAGCACATGTGGCCTCAAACCAGAAGACCCACATCACGAAGGGGTTGCGAGTGAGGCAGGCAGGAGGAGCATCACAACACAGGACCCATAGAATACAAAAGTTGAGGAATCGCGCAGTTGGAACCTCCCAGCAGGCGGCCAAGAGCACAGAGGCTATGGGATCCAGGCCACAGTGAACTAACACCAGAGAGCCCACATCATGAAATTGTGATCAACCCAGCCGTTGGAACCTCAGAGCAGAAGGCCCATATCCCCATGGAGATGGGAACCTAAGAGGAGTGCCCGAGCATCACTGGGCTCACTAAGAAAAGTTGGGGAGCCCAGCAGTTAGGGCCTGACGTCAGAGGGCCCTCATCACAGAGGTGAGGAGGCTCCCAGCAGGGTCCAAGTGCCACCAGAGGGCTCATGTCAACAAGGCGAGGTGAGCAAGCCAGGCAAGAGTTACCTGATAGTAGAGGGCCCACCTCACAGATGGGTGAGGAACCCAGCCAGGATCAGACTCTCACCAGAGGGCCCACATCACAAAGGGGATGGGAACCAGTCAGGATTACCCTCACACCAGTGGGGCCTCATCATCTTAAGGTGAGGAACCCAGCACATGTGTCCTCAAACCAGAGGACCCACATCACCAAGGGCCTTGGAGTGAGGCAGGCAGGAGTAGCCTCACAACACAGGGCACATAATATAAAAAACGTGAGGATTCCAGCATTTAGACCTTCCAGCAAGCACCCAGAACACCAAGGCTATGGGATCCAGGCCACAGTGAACTCACAGCAGAGGGCCCACATCATAAAACTGTGAGCAACCCAGGCATTGGGACCTCAGCACATAAGGCCCACATCCCCATGGGAATGGGAACCTGGCTGGAGTGTCCTCGCACCACTGGGCACACATCAGAAAATGTGGGGAGCCCACCATTTAGGGCCTGACGCCAGAGAGCCGTCATCACCGAGAGGAGGAGGCACCCTGCACGCTCCAACTGCCACCAGAGGGCTCACGTCTCCAAGGTGACGTGTGCCAGCCAGGCAGGAGTGACCTCACAGCAGAGGGCCCACCTCACAGAAGGGTGAGGAACACAGCCAGGATCAGACTCTCACCAGAGGGCCCACATCACCAAGGGGATGGGAACCAGGCAGGAGTGTCCCCACACCAGTGGGACAACATCATCGAAAGGTGAGGATCCCAGCACATGTAGCCTCAAACCAGAGGAACCACATCACCAAGGGGTTCGGAATGAGGCTGGCAGGACCGGCCTCACAACACAGGGTCCATAGAATATAAAAGTTGGGGAATCCAGCAGTTGGAACCTCCCAGCAAGTGGCCCAGAGCACCGAGGCTATGGGATCCAGGCCACAGTGAACTCACAGCAGAGGGCCCACATCATGAACCTGTGAGCAGCCCAGCCGTTGGGACCTCAGAACAGAAGGCCCACATCCCCATTGGGATGGGAACCTGGCAGGAGTGGCTTCGCACCACTTAGCACATATCAGAAAATGTTAGGAGCCCGGCAGTTAGGGCCTGACGCCAGGGGGCCCTCATAACTGAGGGGAGGAGACTCCCAGCAGGTTTCAACTGACAACAGAGGGCCCACGTCTACAAGGTGGCATGCGCCAGCCAGGCAGTAGTGACCTCACAGCAGAGGGCCTATCAAACAGAAGGGTGAGGAACTGAGGCAGGATGAGACTCTCACCAGAGGGCCCACAACACCAAGGGGATGGGAACCAGTCAGGACTGTCCTCCCACCAGTGGGGCCACATCATTGAAAGGTGAGGAACCCAGCACATGTGGCCTCATATCAGAGGACATACATCACAAAGGGGATGGGAGTGAGGCAGGTAGGAGTAGCCTAAAAACAGAGGGCCCAAAGAATAAAAAAGGTGAGGAATCCAGCATTTGGAACCTCCCAGCAGGCGGCCGAGAGCACAGAAGCTATGGGATGCAGGCAGGAGTGAACTAACACCAGAGAGCCCACATCATGAAACTGTGAGCAACCCAGGCGTTGGGACCTCAGAGCAGAAAGCCCACATCCCCATGGGGATGGGAACCTGACAGGAGTGTCCTGGCAACACTGGGCTCACATCAGAAAACGTGGGGAGCCCAGCAGTTAGGGCCTGATGCTAGAGGGCCGTCATCACCGAGGGGAGGAGGCTCCCAGCAGGTTCCATGTGCCAACAGAGGGCCCACGTCGCCAAGGTGATGTGTGCAAGTCAGGCAGGATTGACCTCACAGCAGAGGGCCTACCTCACAGAAGAGTGAGGAACCCAGCCAGGATAAGACTGTCACCAGAAGGCCCACATCACCAAGGGGATGGGAACCAGGCAGGAGTGTCCTCACACCAGTGGGGCCACATCATTGAAAGTTGCGGAACCCAGCACATGTGGCCTCAAACCAGAAGACCCACATCACGAAGGGGTTGCGAGTGAGGCAGGCAGGAGGAGCATCACAACACAGGACCCATAGAATACAAAAGTTGAGGAATCGCGCAGTTGGAACCTCCCAGCAGGCGGCCAAGAGCACAGAGGCTATGGGATCCAGGCCACAGTGAACTAACACCAGAGAGCCCACATCATGAAATTGTGATCAACCCAGCCGTTGGAACCTCAGAGCAGAAGGCCCATATCCCCATGGAGATGGGAACCTAAGAGGAGTGCCCGAGCATCACTGGGCTCACTAAGAAAAGTTGGGGAGCCCAGCAGTTAGGGCCTGACGTCAGAGGGCCCTCATCACAGAGGTGAGGAGGCTCCCAGCAGGGTCCAAGTGCCACCAGAGGGCTCATGTCAACAAGGCGAGGTGAGCAAGCCAGGCAAGAGTTACCTGATAGTAGAGGGCCCACCTCACAGATGGGTGAGGAACCCAGCCAGGATCAGACTCTCACCAGAGGGCCCACATCACAAAGGGGATGGGAACCAGTCAGGATTACCCTCACACCAGTGGGGCCTCATCATCTTAAGGTGAGGAACCCAGCACATGTGTCCTCAAACCAGAGGACCCACATCACCAAGGGCCTTGGAGTGAGGCAGGCAGGAGTAGCCTCACAACACAGGGCACATAATATAAAAAACGTGAGGATTCCAGCATTTAGACCTTCCAGCAAGCACCCAGAACACCAAGGCTATGGGATCCAGGCCACAGTGAACTCACAGCAGAGGGCCCACATCATAAAACTGTGAGCAACCCAGGCATTGGGACCTCAGCACATAAGGCCCACATCCCCATGGGAATGGGAACCTGGCTGGAGTGTCCTCGCACCACTGGGCACACATCAGAAAATGTGGGGAGCCCACCATTTAGGGCCTGACGCCAGAGAGCCGTCATCACCGAGAGGAGGAGGCACCCTGCACGCTCCAACTGCCACCAGAGGGCTCACGTCTCCAAGGTGACGTGTGCCAGCCAGGCAGGAGTGACCTCACAGCAGAGGGCCCACCTCACAGAACGTTGAGGAACCCAGCCAGGATTAGACTCTCGCCAGAGGGCCCACCTCACCAAGGGGATGGGAACCAGGCAGGAGTGTCCTCACACGAGTGGGGCCACATCATCGAAAGGTGAGGAATGCAGCACATGTGGCCTCAAGCCATAGGACAGTCATCACCAAGGGGCTGGCAGTGAGGCAGGCAGGAGGAGCCTCACAACAGAGGGCACATAGAATAAAAAAGTTGAGGAATCCAGCAGTTGGAACCTCCCAGCAGGCGGCTCAGAGCACCGATGATAAGGGATCCTTGCCGGAGTGAACTCACAGCAGAGGGCCCACATCATGGTACTGTGAGCAAGCCAGCCGTTTTGACCTCAGAGCAGAAGGCCCATATCCCCATGGGGATGGGAACCTGGCAAGAGTGTCCTCACTCACTTGGCGCACATCAGAAAATGTGGGGAGCCCAGCAGTTATGGCCTAAGGCAAGAGGGCCCTCATCACCGAGGGGAGGAGGATCCCAGCACACTCCAACTGCCACCAGAGGGCCCACGTCGCCAAGGTGACGTGTGCCAGACAGGCATGATTGACCTCACAGCAGAGGTCCCACCTCACAGAAGGGTGAGGAACCCAGCCAGGATCAGACTCTCACCTGAGGGCCCACATCAGCAAGGGGATGGGAACCAGTCAGGACTGTCTTCCCTCCAGTGGGGCCACATCATCGAAAAGTGCGGAACCCAGCACATGTGGCCTCAAATCAGAGGACACATATCACAAAGGGAATGGGAGTGAGGCAGGCAGGAGTAGCCTAAAAACAGAGGGCCCAAAGAATAAGAAAGGGGAGGAATCCAGCAGTTGGAACCTCCCAGCAGGCGGCCGAGAGCACAGAAGCTATGGGATGCAGGCAGGAGTGAACTCACAGCAGAGAACCCACATCATGAACCTGTGAGCAACCCAGGCGTTGGGACCTCAGAGCAGAAGGCCCACATCCCAATGGGGATGTGAACCTGGCTGGAGTGTCCTCGCACCACTGGGCGCACATCACAAAATGTGGGGAGCCCAGCAGTTAGGGCCTGACGCCAGAGGGCCCTCATCACCGAGGGGAGGAGGCTCCCAGCAGGCTCCAAGTGCCACCAGAGGGCTCATGTCCACAAGGCGAGGTGAGCAAGCCAGGCAGGAGTGACCTCACAACAGACGGCCCACCTCACAGATGGGTGAGGAACCCAGCCAGGATCAGACTCTCAACAGAGGGCCCACATCACCAAGGGGATGTGAACCAGGCAGGAGTCTCCTAAGACCATTGGTCCCACATCATCGAAAGGTGAGGAACCCAGCACATGTGGCCTCAAACCAGACGACACACATCACGAAGGGGCTGGGAGTGAGGCAGGCAGGAGGATCCTCACAACAGAGGGCCCAAAAAATTAAAAAAGTGAGGAATCCAGCAGTTGGAACCTCCCAGCAGGCGGCCAAGAGCACAGAGGCTATGGGATCCAGGCCTCTGTGAACTAACACCAGAGAGCCCACATCATGAAAATGTGAACAACCCGGCCGTTGGGACCTCAGAGCAGAAGGCCCACATCCCCATGGAGATGGGATCCTAAGAGGAGTGCCAAAGCATCACTGGGCTCACTAAGAAAAGTTGGTGAGCCCAGCAGTTAGGGCCTGACGCAAGAGGGCCCTCATCACCGGGGGGAGGAGATTCCCAGCACGCTCCAACTGCCACCACACGGCTGATTTCACCAAGGCAATGTGTGCCAGCCATGCAGGAGTGACCTATCAGCAGAGGGTCTCCCTCACAGAAGGGTGAGGAACACAGCCAGGAACAGACTCTCACCAGGGGGTCCACATAACCACGTGGATAGGAACCAGGCAGGAGTGTCCTCACACTAGTGGGGCCACATTATCGAAAGGTGAGGAACCCAGCAAAGGTGGCCACAAACCAGAGGACCCACATCACCAAGGGGTTGAGAGTGAGGTAGGTGTCTGGACGGGCATTTTTAACACTCATTTCCCACCAGGAAGAGGAATTAACCAAAGGCTCAGCATGCCCTGCCAGAAGCAGATTAGGGCCTGAAGCAGTCTTCCGGGTTTGCGGCCAGCTCACAAGAAAGCGAGTTGAAGAAAGGAGCTCAGGGGCCCTGTAATTCACAAACGTGCAGAGTTGTAAATGACAGATAACGTCCAAAAATATATTGAAGTAAGGCTGCGAAGAGGACTTCAAAGCGGGGCAGAATTTCAGGAAACCGATTTCAGGAGGTAGACTGGAATTGCATTTAAAGCATAGGAAAAGAGGCAGAACGTCCACAATGATGCACTTGGCCAAAAAGGGCGTATGCGTTTTTTCCTGAATATATTCAGGAAAAAACGCATACGCCCTTTTTGGCCAAACAAGCAAGCTTGCAAAGGAAATCTGCACTACAATGAAGTCTCACTTCCCCCCAGTCAAAAGGGCCATCTGAAAAAAGTGTAAAATCCAGAAATGCAGGACAGGCCATGGAGAACTGGGAGCCTTGTTATGCTGATCGGCGGGATGTAAATTGCCAACAGCCACTGGGGAGAAGTGTATGGTGTTTCCTGAAACATCTAAAAAACAAAGCAACAGAGCCTAGGGCACTTCCACTTATGGTCCTATAGCTTAGGGAAATTAAAATCAAAAAGACACAGCCACCCCAAAGTTTGAAACGGCTCTGTTTACAAGAACCTCATTTATGGTCCAAGTTCAATATCGCAGAAAGTGAAAAATGCATAAAGAAGTTGTGGTACTTATGTACAATGCAATATCACTCAGCAATGAAATCTATGTCATCAGGCCCATAGCAGCATAATGAGTGGATTCAGGTATGATGATTCTAACTGAAATAAGTCACACAGAAAAAGAAACATCATAAGATAACACTAGTACACGGAATGTAAACTTGGCTACACAGGAACTGGATTACAAAACAGAACAGGGTCTCAAATGTAGAAAACCAACTTATGCTTGCTTAAGGGGAAAGGTGAGTTGGGGTGCTGCATAAAACCAGAGATTGAAATGAGCACAGATAAAGTTCCTTAAGCCAAATATGGAATAGACAAGAGCTACTCCTTGCTCAACGAAATGGACTCAACACCCCATATTAAACGGGTAAGAATGTATCTGACTAGTAAGTATCTTAAAACCTATGGATTGCTATGTCTCCGAAAGAGAATCAAGCGTGTGTACAGGGGCATAAACGCAGCAGTGATAGGATTGGAGAGGTTCGGTGAGCAAATGAAGACCCTTTGAAGTCGTATTGCATGGTACCCATTCCACGGATCTCAACTCTCCAGGTTTAAGGGATTCTTCCTTCAGCTAAAACATGCATGTGGAACCCAGAGTATGATCAACCGTGTGATCAGGAGACGTGTCAAATATGTCTCAGTTTTTGTTCCCTGGTACTCGGGTGCAACATTCCAGACGCTTTGCTAACACTCTCCCGTCTTGGAGAGTCAGTGCCTTTAACCTCCTGTTTGGCCCAGTTTGCAATTTCTGCGGAAGATGAACAGGAATAGTGAGGACCAATGAGAGACTAGCTGGAGGTGTCTGGATGGGCAAATTTAACTCTCATTTCCCACCAGGAAGAGGAATTAACCAAAGGCTCAACTTGCCATGCCGGAACCACACTAGGGCCTGAAGCAATCCTGCGGTGTTGCGGCCAGCTCACAAGAAAGCGTGTTGAAGAAAGGAGCTCAGGGGCACTGTCATTCACAAACCTGCAGAGTTATAAATGACAGCTATCGTCCAAAAATACATTGAAGTAAGGCTGCCAAGAGGACTTGAAAGCGGGGCAGAATAGCAGGCAACCGATTTCAGGAGGTAGACTGGAATTGAATGTAAAGCATAGGAAAAGAGGCAGAACGTCCACAATGATGCACTTGGCCAAAAAGGGCGTATGCGTTTTTTCCTGAATATATTCAGGAAAAAAACGCATACGCCCTTTTTGGCCAACCAAGCAAGCTTGCAAAGGAAATCTGCACTACAATGAAGTCTCACTGCCCCCCCCCACCCCCGTCAAAAGGGCCATCTGAAAAAAGTGTAAAATCCAGAAAGGCAGAACAGGCCATGGAGAACTGGGAGCCTTGTTATGCTGATGGGCGGGATGTAAATTGCCAACAGCCACTGGGGAGCAGTGTATGGTGTTTCCTGAAACATCTAAAAAACAAACCAACAGAGCCTAGGGCACTTCCACTTATGGTCCTATAGCTTAGGGAAATTAAAATCAAAAAGACACAGCCACCCCAAAGTTTGGGACGGCTCTGTTTACAAGAACCTCGTTTACAGTACAAGTTCAATATCGCAGAAAGCGAAAAATGGATAAAGAAGTTGTGGTACTTACGTACAATGCAATATCACTCAGCAATGAAATCTATGTCATCAGGCCCGTAGCAGCATAATGAGTGGATTCAGGTACGATGATTCTAAGTGAAATAAGTCACACAGGAAAAGAAACATCATAAGATATCACTAATACACGGAATGTAAACTTGGCTACACAGGAACTGAATTACAAAACAGAACAGGGTCTCAAATGTAGAAAACCAACTTATGCTTGCTTAAGGGGAAAGGTGAGTTGGGGTGCTGCATAAAACCAGAGATTGAAATTAGCACAGATACCGTTCCATAAGCCAAATATGTAATAGACAAGAGCTACTCCTTGCTCAACGAAGTGGACTCAACACCCCATATTAAACGCCTAAGAGTATACCTGACTAGTAAGAATCTTAAAACCTACGGATTTATATGTCTCCGAAAGAGAATCAAGCGTGTGTACAGCGGCATAAACGCAGCAGTGATAGGATTGGTGAGGTTCGGTGAGCAAATGCAGACCCTTTGAAGTTATATTGCATGGTAACCATTCCATGGGTCTCAACCCTCCAGGTTTAAGGGATTCTTCCTTCAGCTAAAACATGCATGTGGAACCCAGAGTATGATCCACCGTGTGATCGGGAAACGTGTTCCAATATGTCTCAGTTTTCGTCCCCTGGTACTCGGGTGCAACATTCCAGACGCTTTACTAACACTCTCCCCACTTGGAGAGTCAGAGCCTTTAACCTCCTGTTTGGCCCAGTTTGCAATTTCTGCGGAAGATGAACAGGAATAGGGAGAACCAATGAGAGACTAGCTGGAGGTGTCTGGACGGGCAAATTGAACTCTCATTTCCCACCAAGAAGAGGAATTAACCAAAGGCTTAGCGTGCCGTGCCAGAACCACACTGGGCCCTGAAGCAATCCTGTTGTGTTGCGGCCAGCTCACAAGAAAGCGAGTTGAAGAAAGGAGCTCAGGGGCACTGTAATTCACAAACCTGCAGAGTTATAAATGACAGCTATCGTCCAAAAATATATTGAAGTAAGGCTGCCAAGAGGACTTGAAATCGGGGCAGAATTGCAGGAAACCGATTTCAGGAGGTAGACTAGAATTGCATTTAAAGCATAGGAAAAGAGGCAGAACGTCCACAATGATGCACTTGGCCAAAAAGGGCGTATGCGTTTTTTCCTGAATATATTCAGGAAAAAACGCATACGCCCTTTTTGGCCAACCAAGCAAGCTTGCAAAGGAAATCTGCAGTACAATGAAGTCTCACTTCCCCCCGGTCAAAAGGGCCATGTGAAAAAAGTGTAAAATTCAGAAAGGCAGGACAGGCCATGGAGAACTGGGAGCCTTGTTATGCTGATGGGCGGAATGTAAATTGCCAACAGCCACTGGGGAGCAGTGTATGGTGTTTGCTGAAACATCTAAAAAGCAAAGCAACAGAGCCTAGGGCACTTCCACTTATGGTCCTATAGCTTAGGGAAATGAAAATCAAAAAGACACAGCCACCCCAAAGTTTGGGACGGCTCTGTTTACAAGAACCTCCTTTACGGTACAAGTTCAATATCACAGAAAGTGAAAAATGGATAAAGTAGTTGTGGTACTTACGTACAATGCAATATCCCTCATCAATGAAATCTATGTCATCAGGCCCTTAGCAGCATAATGAGTGGATTCAGGTACGATGATTCTAAGTGAAATAAGTCACACAGGAAAAGAAACATCATAAGATATCACTAATACACGGAATGTAAACTTGGCTACAGAGGAACTGAATTACAAAACAGAACAGGGTCTCAAATGTAGAAAGCCAACTTATGCTTGCTTAAGGGGAAAGGTGAGTTGGGGTTCTGCATAAAACCAGAGATTGAAATTAGCACAGATACCGTTCCATAAGCCAAATATGTAATAGACAAGAGCTACTCCTTGCTCAACGAAGTGGACTCAACACCCCATATTAAACGCCTAAGAATATACCTGACTAGTAAGAATCTTAAAACCTATGGATTTATATGTCTCCGAAAGAGAATCAAGCGTGTGTACAGCGGCATAAACGCAGCAGTGATAGGATTGGTGAGGTTCGGTGAGCAAATGCAGACCCTTTGAAGTTATATTGCATGGTAACCATTCCATGGGTCTCAACTCTCCAGGTTTAAGGGATTCTTCCTTCAGCTAAAACATGCATGTGGAACCCAGAGTATGATCCACCGTGTGATCGGGAAACGTGTTCAAATGTGTCTCAGTTTTCGTCCCCTGGTACTCGGGTGCAACATTCCAGACGCTTTACTAACACTCTCCCCACTTGGAGAGTCAGTGCCTTTAACCTCCTGTTTGGCCCAGTTTGCAATTTCTGCGGAAAATAAACAGGAATAGGGAGAACCAATGAGAGACTAGGTGGAGGTGTCTGGAGGGGCAAATTTAACTCTCATTTCCCACCAGGAAGAGGAATTAACCAAAGGCTCAGCGTGCCGTGCCGGAACCACACTAGGGCCTGAAGCAATCCTGCAGTGTTGAGGCCAGCTCACAAGAAAGCGGGTTGAAGAAAGGAGCTCAGGGGCACTGTCATTCACAAACCTGCAGAGTTATAAATGACAGCTATCGTCCAAAAATACATTGAAGTAAGGCTGCCAAGAGGACTTGAAAGCGGGGCAGAATAGCAGGCAACCGATTTCAGGAGGTAGACTGGAATTGCATGTAAAGCATAGGAAAAGAGGCAGAACGTCCACAATGATGCACTTGGCCAAAAAGGGCGTATGCGTTTTTTCCTGAATATATTCAGGAAAAAAACGCATACGCCCTTTTTGGCCAACCAAGCAAGCTTGCAAAGGAAATCTGCACTACAATGAAGTCTCACTGCCCCCCCCCACCCCCGTCAAAAGGGCCATCTGAAAAAAGTGTAAAATCCAGAAAGGCAGAACAGGCCATGGAGAACTGGGAGCCTTGTTATGCTGATGGGCGGGATGTAAATTGCCAACAGCCACTGGGGAGCAGTGTATGGTGTTTCCTGAAACATCTAAAAAACAAAGCAACAGAGCCTAGGGCACTTCCACTTATGGTCCTATAGCTTAGGGAAATTAAAATCAAAAAGACACAGCCACCCCAAAGTTTGGGACGGCTCTGTTTACAAGAACCTCGTTTACAGTACAAGTTCAATATCGCAGAAAGCGAAAAATGGATAAAGAAGTTGTGGTACTTACGTACAATGCAATATCACTCAGCAATGAAATCTATGTCATCAGGCCCGTAGCAGCATAATGAGTGCATTCAGGTACGATGATTCTAAGTGAAATAAGTCACACAGGAAAAGAAACATCATAAGATATCACTAATACACGGAATGTAAACTTGGCTACACAGGAACTGAATTACAAAACAGAACAGGGTCTCAAATGTAGAAAGCCAACTTATGCTTGCTTAAGGGGAAAGGTGAGTTGGGGTGCTGCATAAAACCAGAGATTGAAATTAGCACAGATACCATTCCATAAGCCAAATATGTAATAGACAAGAGCTACTCCTTGCTCAACGAAGTGGACTCAACACCCCATATTAAACGCCTAAGAATATACCTGACTAGTAAGAATCTAAAAACCTATGGATTTATATGTCTCCGAAAGAGAATCAAGCGTGTGTACAGCGGCATAAACGCAGCAGTGATAGGATTGGTGAGGTTCGGTGAGCAAATGCAGACCCTTTGAAGTTATATTGCATGGTAACCATTCCATGGGTCTCAACTCTCCAGGTTTAAGGGATTCTTCCTTCAGCTAAAACATGCATGTGGAACCCAGAGTATGATCCACCGTGTGATCGGGAAACGTGTTCCAATATGTCTCAGTTTTCGTCCCCTGGTACTCGGGTACAACATTCCAGACGCTTTACTAACACTCTCCCCACTTGGAGAGTCAGAGCCTTTAACCTCCTGTTTGGCCCAGTTTGCAATTTCTGCGGAAGATGAACAGGAATAGGGAGAACCCATGAGAGACTAGCTGGAGGTGTCTGGACGGGCAAATTGAACTCTCATTTCCCACCAGGAAGAGGAATTAACCAAAGGCTCAGCGTGCCGTGCCGGAACCAGATTAGGGCCTGAAGCAATCCTGCGGTGTTGCGGCCAGCTCACAAGAAAGCGAGTTGAAGAAAGGAGCTCAGGGGCACTGTAATTCACAAACCTGCAGACTTATAAATGACAGCTATCGTCCAAAAATATACTGAAGTAAGGCTGCCAAGAGGACTTGAAAGCGGGGCAGAATTGCAGGAAACCGATTTCAGGAGGTAGACTGGAATTGCATTGAAAGCATAGGAAAAGAGGCAGAACGTCCACAATGATGCACTTGGCCAAAAAGGGCGTATGCGTTTTTTCCTGAATATATTCAGGAAAAAACGCATACGCCCTTTTTGGCCAACCAAGCAAGTTTGCAAAGGAAATCTGCACTACAATGACGTCTCTCTGCCCCCCGGTCAAAAGGGCCATCTGAAAAAAGTGTAAAATCCAGAAAGGCAGGACAGGCCATGGAGAACTGGGAGCCTTGTTATGCTGATGGGCAGGATGTAAACTGCCAACAGCCACTCTGGAGAAGTGTATGGTGTTTCCTGAAACATCTAAAAAACAAAGCAACAGAGCCTAGGGCACTTCCACTTATGGTCCTATAGCCTTGGGAAATTAAAATCAAAAAGACACAGCCACCCCAAAGTTTGGGACGGCTCTGTTTACAAGAACCTCGTTTACGGTACAAGGTCAATATCGCAGAAAGTGAAAAATGGATAAAGAAGTTGTGGTACTTACGTACAATGCAATATCACTCAGCAATGAAATCTATGTCATCAGGCCCGTAGCAGCATAATGAGTGGATTCAGGTATGATGATTCTAACTGAAATAAGTCACACAGAAAAAGAAACATCATAAGATAACACTAGTACACGGAATGTAAACTTGGCTACACAGGAACTGGATTACAAAACAGAACAGGGTCTCAAATGTAGAAAACCAACTTATGCTTGCTTAAGGGGAAAGGTGAGTTGGGGTGCTGCATAAAACCAGAGATTGAAATGAGCACAGATAAAGTTCCTTAAGCCAAATATGGAATAGACAAGAGCTACTCCTTGCTCAACGAAATGGACTCAACACCCCATATTAAACGCCTAAGCATGTACCTGAGTAGTAAGTATCTTAAAACCTATGGATTGCTATGTCTCCGAAAGAGAATCAAGCGTGTGTACAGGGGCATAAACGCAGCAGTGATAGGATTGGAGAGGTTCGGTGAGCAAATGAAGACCCTTTGAAGTCGTATTGCATGGTACCCATTCCACGGATCTCAACTCTCCAGGTTTAAGGGATTCTTCCTTCAGCTAAAACATGCATGTGGAACCCAGAGTATGATCAACCGTGTGATCAGGAGACGTGTCAAATATGTCTAAGTTTTTGTTCCCTGGTACTCGGGTGCAACATTCCAGACGCTTTGCTAACACTCTCCCGTCTTGGAGAGTCAGTGCCTTTAACCTCCTGTTTGGCCCAGTTTGCAATTTCTGCGGAAGATGAACAGGAATAGTGAGGACCAATGAGAGACTAGCTGGAGGTGTCTGGATGGGCAAATTTAACTCTCATTTCCCACCAGGAAGAGGAATTAACCAAAGGCTCAGCGTGCCGTGCCGGAACCACACTAGGGCCTGAAGCAATCCTGCAGTGTTGAGGCCAGCTCACAAGAAAGCGGGTTGAAGAAAGGAGCTCAGGGGCACTGTAATTCACAAACCTGCAGAGTTATAACTGACAGCTATCGTCCAAAAATATATTGAAGTAAGGCTGACAAGAGGACTTGAAAGTGGGGCAGAATTGCAGGAAACCGATTTCAGGAGGTAGACTGGAATTGCATGTAAAGCATAGGAAAAGAGGCAGAACGTCCACAATGATGCACTTGGCCAAAAAGGGCGTATGCGTTTTTTCCTGAATATATTCAGGAAAAAACGCATACGCCCTTTTCGGCCAAACAAGCAAGCTTGCAAAGGAAATCTGCAGTACAATGAAGTCTCACTTCCCCCCGGTCAAAAGGGCCATCTGAAAAAAGTGTAAAATCCAGAAAGGCAGGACAGGCCATGGAGAACTGGGAGCCTTGTTATGCTGATGGGCGGAATGTAAATTGCCAACAGCCACTGGGGAGCAGTGTATGGTGTTTCCTGAAACATCTAAAAAACAAAGCAACAGAGCCTAGGGCACTTCCACTTATGGTCCTATAGCTTAGGGAAATTAAAATCAAAAAGACACAGCCACCCCATAAGTTTGGGACGCCTCTGTTTACAAGAACCTCGTTTACGGTACAAGTTCAATATCACAGAAAGCGAAAAATGGAAAAGAAGTTGTGGTACTTACGTACAATGCAATATCACTCAGCAATGACATCTATGTCATCAGGCCCGTAGCAGCATAATGAGTGGATTCAGGTATGATGATTCTAACTGAAATAAGTCACACAGAAAAAGAAACATCATAAGATATCACTAATACACGGAATGTAAACTTGGCTACACAGGAACTGAATTACAAAACAGAATAGGGTCTCAAATTTAGAAAACCAACTTATGCTTGCTTAAGGGGAAAGGTGAGTTGGGGTGCTGCATAAAACCAGAGATTGAAATCAGCACAGATAAAGTTCCTTAAGCCTAATATGTAACAGACAAGAGCTACTCCTTGCTCAACGAAGTGGACTCAACACCCCATATTAAACGCCTAAGAATATACCTGACTAGTAAGAATCTTAAAACCTATGGATTTATATGTCTCCGAAAGAGAATCAAGCGTGTGTACAGCGGCATAAACGCAGCAGTGATAGGATTGGTGAGGTTCGGTGAGCAAATGCAGACCCTTTGAAGTTATATTGCATGGTAACCATTCCATGGGTCTCAACTCTCCAGGTTTAAGGGATTCTTCCTTCAGCTAAAACATGCATGTGGAACCCAGAGTATGATCCACCGTGTGATCGGGAAACGTGTTCAAATGTGTCTCAGTTTTCGTCCCCTGGTACTCGGGTGCAACATTCCAGACGCTTTACTAACACTCTCCCCACTTGGAGAGTCAGTGCCTTTAACGTCCTGTTTGGCCCAGTTCGCAATTTCTGCGGAAAATGAACAGGAATAGGGAGAACCAATGAGAGACTAGCTGGAGGTGTCTGGACGGGCAGATTGAACTCTCATTTCCCACCAGGAAGAGGAATTAACCAAAGGCTCAGCGTCCCGTGCCAGTACCAGATTAGGGCCTGAAGCAATCCTGCGCTGGTGCGGCCAGCTCACAAGAAAGCGAGTTGAAGAAAGGAGCTCAGGGGTACTGTAATTCACAAACCTGCAGAGTTATAAATGACAGCTATCGTCCAAAAATATACTGAAGTAAGGCTGCCAAGGGGACTTGCAAGCGGGGCAGAATTGCAGGAAACCGATTTCAGGAGGTAGACTGGAATTGCATTTAAAGCATAGGAAAAGAGGCAGAACGTCCACAATGATGCACTTGGCCAAAAAGGGCGTATGCGTTTTTTCCTGAATATATTCAGGAAAAAACGCATACGCCCTTTTTGGCCAACCAAGCAAGCTTGCAAAGGAAATCTGCACTACAATGAAGTCTCACTTCCCCCCGGTCAAAAGGGCCATCTGAAAAAAGTGTAAAATCCAGAAAGGCAGGACAGGCCATGGAGAACTGGGAGCCTTGTTATGCTGATGGGCGGGATGTAAATTGCCAACAGCCATTCTGGAGAAGTGTATGGTGTTTCCTGAAACATCTAAAAAACAAAGCAACAGAGCCTAGGGCACTTCCACTTATGGTCCTATAGCTTAGGGAAATTAAAATCAAAAAGACACAGCCACCCCAAACTTTGGGACAGCTCTGTTTACAAGAACCTCGTTTACGGTACAAGTTCAATATCACAGAAAGTGAAAAATGGATAAAGTAGTTGTGGTACTTACGTACAATGCAATATCACTCAGCAATGAAATCTATGTCATCAGGCCCGTAGCAGCATAATGAGTGGATTCAGGTATGATGATTCTAACTGAAATAAGTCACACAGAAAAAGAAACATCATAAGATATCACTAATACACGGAATGTAAACTTGGCTACACAGGAAATGAATTACAAAACAGAACAGGGTCTCAGAAAACCAACTTATGCTTGCTTAAGGGGAAAGGTGAGTTGGGGTGCTGCATAAAACCAGAGATTGAAATCAGCACAGATAAAGTTCCTTAAGCCTAATATGTAACAGACAAGAGCTACTCCTTGCTCAACGAAATGGACTCAACACCCCATATTAAACGCCTAAGAATGTACCTGACTAGTAAGTATCTGAAAACCTATGGATTGCTATGTCTCCGAAAGAGAATCAAGCGTGTGTACAGGGGCATAAACGCAGCAGTGATAGGACTGGAGAGGTTCGGTGAGCAAATGAAGACCCTTTGAAGTCATATTGCATGGTACCCATTCCACGGGTCTCTACTCTCCAGGTTTAAGGGATTCTTCCTTCAGCTAAAACATGCATGTGGAACCCAGAGTATGATCAACCATGTGATCGGGAGACGTGTTCAAATATGTCTCAGTTTTCGTCCCCTGGTACTCGGGTGAAATATTCCAGACGCTTTACTAACACTCTCCCCACTTGGAGAGTCAGTGCCTTTAAACTCCTGCTTGGCCCAGTTTGCAATTTCTGCAGAAGATGAACAGGAATAGGGAGAACCAATGAGAGACTAGCTGGAGGTGTCTGGACGGGCAAATTGAACTCTCATTTCCCACCAGGAAGACGAATGAACCAAAGGCTCCGCGTGCCGTGCTGGAACTAGATTAGGGCCTGAAGAGATCCTGCAGTTTTGCGGCCAGCTCACAAGAAATCGAGTTGAAGAAAGGAGCTCAGGGACACTGTAATTCACAATCCTGCGGAGTTATAAATGACAGCTATCATCCAAAATTATACTGAAGTAAGGCTGCGAAGAGGACTTGAATGCGGGGCAGAATTGCTGGAAACCGATTTCAGAAGGTACACGGGAGTCGCTCTTAAAGCATAGGAAAAGAGACAGTACTTGGAAAATAATGGACTTGGCAAAAAAGGGCATATGTGTTTTATCCAGAGCTCTCATAACTGAGGAGAGGAGATTCCCAGCAGGCTTAACTGCCACCTGAGGGCTCACATTGCCAAGGCAACGTGAGCAAGCCAGGCAGGAGTTACCTCACAGCAGAGGTCCCACCTCCCAGAAGGGTGAGAAACCCAGCCAACATCAGACTCTCACCAGAGGGCCCACATCACCAAGGGGATGGGAACCAGGCAGGAGTGTCTTCACACCAGTGGGGCCACATCATCTAAAGGTGAGGTACTCAGCACATGTGTCCTCAAACCAGAGGACCCACATCACCAAGGGCCTCGGAGTGAGGCAGGCAGGAGTAGCCTCAAAACACTGGGCCCATAGAATAAAAAAGTGACGAATCCAGCAGTTGGAACCTCCCAGCAGGCGGCCCAGAGCACCGAGGCTATGGGATCCAGGCCACAGTGAACTCACAGAAGAGGGCCCATGTCATGAAACTGAGCAACCCAGCCATTGGGACCTCAGAGCAGGAGGCCCACATCCCCATGGGGATGGAAATCTGGTAGGAGTGTCCTCGCACCACTGAGAACGTATCAGAAAATTTTGGGAGACCAGCAGTTAGGGCCTGATGCCAGAGGACCCTCATCACCAAGGGAAGGAGGCTCCCAGTAGGCTCCAACTGCCACCAGAGGGCTGACGTCGCCAAGGTGATGTGTGCCAACCAGGCACGAATGACCTCACAGCAGAAGGCCCACCTCAGAGAAGTGTGACGAACCCAGTCAGGATCAGACTCGCACCAGAGGGCCCACATCACCAAATGGATTGGAACCAGGCAGGAGTGTCCTCACATGAGTAGGGCCACATCATCTAAAGGTGAGGAACCCAGAACATGCGGCTTCAAACCATAGGACACCCATCACCAAGGCGCTGGGAGTGAGGCAGGCAGGAGGAGCCTCATAACAGAGGGCCCAAAAATAAGAAAGGTGAGGAATCCAGCATTTGGAACCTCCCAGCAGGCGGCCCAGCGCTCAGAGGCTAGGGGATCCAGGCCGGAGTGAACTAACACCAGACAGCCCACATCATGAAACTGTGAGCAACCCAGACATTGGGACCTCAGAGCAGAAGGCCCACATCCCCATGGTGATGGGAACATGACAGGAGTGTCCTGGCATCACTGGGCTCACATCAGAAAACGTGGGGTGCTCAGAAGTTAGGGCCTGACGCTAGAGGGCACTCATCACTGAGAGGAGGAGGCTCCCAGCAGGCTCCAGCTGCCACCAGAGGGCCAACGTCGCCAAGGCGATGTGTGCCAGCCCGGCAGGAGTGACCTCACAGCAGAGGGCCCACCTCACAGAAGGGTGAGGAACACAGCCAGGATCAGACTCTCACCAGAGGGCCCACATCACCAAGGGGATGGGAACCAGGCAGGAGTGTCCCCACACCAGTGGGACAACATCATCGAAAGGTGAGGATCCCAGCACATGTAGCCTCAAACCAGAGGAACCACATCACCAAGGGGTTCGGAATGAGGCTGGCAGGACCGGCCTCACAACACAGGGTCCATAGAATATAAAAGTTGAGGAATCCAGCAGTTGGAACCTCCCAGCAAGTGGCCCAGAGCACCGAGGCTATGGGATCCAGGCCACAGTGAACTCACAGCAGAGGGCCCACATCATGAACCTGTGAGCAGCCCAGCTGTTGGGACCTCAGAACAGAAGGCCCACATCCCCATTGGGATGGGAACCTGGCAGGAGTGGCTTCGCACCACTTAGCACATATCAGAAAATGTTAGGAGCCCGGCAGTTAGGGCCTGACGCCAGGGGGCCCTCATAACTGAGGGGAGGAGACTCCCAGCAGGTTTCAACTGACAACAGAGGGCCCACGTCTACAAGGTGGCATGCGCCAGCCAGGCAGTAGTGACCTCACAGCAGAGGGCCTATCAAACAGAAGGGTGAGGAACTGAGGCAGGATGAGACTCTCACCAGAGGGCCCACAACACCAAGGGGATGGGAACCAGTCAGGACTGTCCTCCCACCAGTGGGGCCACATCATTGAAAGGTGAGGAACCCAGCACATGTGGCCTCATATCAGAGGACATACATCACAAAGGGGATGGGAGTGAGGCAGGTAGGAGTAGCCTAAAAACAGAGGGCCCAAAGAATAAAAAAGGTGAGGAATCCAGCATTTGGAACCTCCCAGCAGGCGGCCGAGAGCACAGAAGCTATGGGATGCAGGCAGGAGTGAACTAACACCAGAGAGCCCACATCATGAAACTGTGAGCAACCCAGGCGTTGGGACCTCAGAGCAGAAAGCCCACATCCCCATGGGGATGGGAACCTGACAGGAGTGTCCTGGCAACACTGGGCTCACATCAGAAAACGTGGGGAGCCCAGCAGTTAGGGCCTGATGCTAGAGGGCCGTCATCACCGAGGGGAGGAGGCTCCCAGCAGGTTCCATGTGCCAACAGAGGGCCCACGTCGCCAAGGTGATGTGTGCAAGTCAGGCAGGATTGACCTCACAGCAGAGGGCCTACCTCACAGAAGAGTGAGGAACCCAGCCAGGATAAGACTGTCACCAGAAGGCCCACATCACCAAGGGGATGGGAACCAGGCAGGAGTGTCCTCACACCAGTGGGGCCACATCATTGAAAGTTGCGGAACCCAGCACATGTGGCCTCAAACCAGAAGACCCACATCACGAAGGGGTTGCGAGTGAGGCAGGCAGGAGGAGCATCACAACACAGGACCCATAGAATACAAAAGTTGAGGAATCGCGCAGTTGGAACCTCCCAGCAGGCGGCCAAGAGCACAGAGGCTATGGGATCCAGGCCACAGTGAACTAACACCAGAGAGCCCACATCATGAAATTGTGATCAACCCAGCCGTTGGAACCTCAGAGCAGAAGGCCCATATCCCCATGGAGATGGGAACCTAAGAGGAGTGCCCGAGCATCACTGGGCTCACTAAGAAAAGTTGGGGAGCCCAGCAGTTAGGGCCTGACGTCAGAGGGCCCTCATCACAGAGGTGAGGAGGCTCCCAGCAGGGTCCAAGTGCCACCAGAGGGCTCATGTCAACAAGGCGAGGTGAGCAAGCCAGGCAAGAGTTACCTGATAGTAGAGGGCCCACCTCACAGATGGGTGAGGAACCCAGCCAGGATCAGACTCTCACCAGAGGGCCCACATCACAAAGGGGATGGGAACCAGTCAGGATTACCCTCACACCAGTGGGGCCTCATCATCTTAAGGTGAGGAACCCAGCACATGTGTCCTCAAACCAGAGGACCCACATCACCAAGGGCCTTGGAGTGAGGCAGGCAGGAGTAGCCTCACAACACAGGGCACATAATATAAAAAACGTGAGGATTCCAGCATTTAGACCTTCCAGCAAGCACCCAGAACACCAAGGCTATGGGATCCAGGCCACAGTGAACTCACAGCAGAGGGCCCACATCATAAAACTGTGAGCAACCCAGGCATTGGGACCTCAGCACATAAGGCCCACATCCCCATGGGAATGGGAACCTGGCTGGAGTGTCCTCGCACCACTGGGCACACATCAGAAAATGTGGGGAGCCCACCATTTAGGGCCTGACGCCAGAGAGCCGTCATCACCGAGAGGAGGAGGCACCCTGCACGCTCCAACTGCCACCAGAGGGCTCACGTCTCCAAGGTGACGTGTGCCAGCCAGGCAGGAGTGACCTCACAGCAGAGGGCCCACCTCACAGAACGTTGAGGAACCCAGCCAGGATTAGACTCTCGCCAGAGGGCCCACCTCACCAAGGGGATGGGAACCAGGCAGGAGTGTCCTCACACGAGTGGGGCCACATCATCGAAAGGTGAGGAATGCAGCACATGTGGCCTCAAGCCATAGGACAGTCATCACCAAGGGGCTGGCAGTGAGGCAGGCAGGAGGAGCCTCACAACAGAGGGCACATAGAATAAAAAAGTTGAGGAATCCAGCAGTTGGAACCTCCCAGCAGGCGGCTCAGAGCACCGATGATAAGGGATCCTTGCCGGAGTGAACTCACAGCAGAGGGCCCACATCATGGTACTGTGAGCAAGCCAGCCGTTTTGACCTCAGAGCAGAAGGCCCATATCCCCATGGGGATGGGAACCTGGCAAGAGTGTCCTCACTCACTTGGCGCACATCAGAAAATGTGGGGAGCCCAGCAGTTATGGCCTAAGGCAAGAGGGCCCTCATCACCGAGGGGAGGAGGATCCCAGCACACTCCAACTGCCACCAGAGGGCCCACGTCGCCAAGGTGACGTGTGCCAGACAGGCATGATTGACCTCACAGCAGAGGTCCCACCTCACAGAAGGGTGAGGAACCCAGCCAGGATCAGACTCTCACCTGAGGGCCCACATCAGCAAGGGGATGGGAACCAGTCAGGACTGTCTTCCCTCCAGTGGGGCCACATCATCGAAAAGTGCGGAACCCAGCACATGTGGCCTCAAATCAGAGGACACATATCACAAAGGGAATGGGAGTGAGGCAGGCAGGAGTAGCCTAAAAACAGAGGGCCCAAAGAATAAGAAAGGGGAGGAATCCAGCAGTTGGAACCTCCCAGCAGGCGGCCGAGAGCACAGAAGCTATGGGATGCAGGCCACAGTGAACTCACAGCAGAGAACCCACATCATGAACCTGTGAGCAACCCAAGCGTTGGGACCTCAGAGCAGAAGGCCCACATCCCAATGGGGATGTGAACCTGGCTGGAGTGTCCTCACACCACTGGGAGCACATCACAAAATGTGGGGAGCCCAGCAGTTAGGGCCTGACGCCAGAGGGCCCTCATCACCGAGGGGAGGAGGCTCCCAGCAGGCTCCAAGTGCCACCAGAGGGCTCATGTCCACAAGGCGAGGTGAGCAAGCCAGGCAGGAGTGACCTCACAACAGACGGCCCACCTCACAGATGGGTGAGGAACCCAGCCAGGATCAGACTCTCAACAGAGGGCCCACATCACCAAGGGGATGTGAACCAGGCAGGAGTCTCCTAAGACCATTGGTCCCACATCATCGAAAGGTGAGGAACCCAGCACATGTGGCCTCAAACCAGACGACACACATCACGAAAGGGCTGGGAGTGAGGCAGGCAGGAGGATCCTCACAACAGAGGGCCCAAAAAATTAAAAAAGTGAGGAATCCAGCAGTTGGAACCTCCCAGCAGGCGGCCAAGAGCACAGAGGCTATGGGATCCAGGCCTCTGTGAACTAACACCAGAGAGCCCACATCATGAAAATGTGAACAACCCGGCCGTTGGGACCTCAGAGCAGAAGGCCCACATCCCCATGGAGATGGGATCCTAAGAGGAGTGCCAAAGCATCACTGGGCTCACTAAGAAAAGTTGGTGAGCCCAGCAGTTAGGGCCTGACACAAGAGGGCCCTCATCACCGGGGGGAGGAGATTCCCAGCACGCTCCAACTGCCACCACACGGCTGATTTCACCAAGGCAATGTGTGCCAGCCATGCAGGAGTGACCTATCAGCAGAGGGTCTCCCTCACAGAAGGGTGAGGAACACAGCCAGGAACAGACTCTCACCAGGGGGTCCACATAACCACGTGGATAGGAACCAGGCAGGAGTGTCCTCACACTAGTGGGGCCACATTATCGAAAGGTGAGGAACCCAGCAAAGGTGGCCACAAACCAGAGGACCCACATCACCAAGGGGTTGAGAGTGAGGTAGGTGTCTGGACGGGCATTTTTAACACTCATTTCCCACCAGGAAGAGGAATTAACCAAAGGCTCAGCATGCCCTGCCAGAAGCAGATTAGGGCCTGAAGCAGTCTTCCGGGTTTGCGGCCAGCTCACAAGAAAGCGAGTTGAAGAAAGGAGCTCAGGGGCCCTGTAATTCACAAACGTGCAGAGTTGTAAATGACAGATAACGTCCAAAAATATATTGAAGTAAGGCTGCGAAGAGGACTTCAAAGCGGGGCAGAATTTCAGGAAACCGATTTCAGGAGGTAGACTGGATTTGCATTTAAAGCATAGGAAAAGAGGCAGAACATCGACAATGATGCACTTGGCAAAAAAGGACGTATGAGTTTGTTCCTGAATATATTCAGGAAAAAACGCATACGCCCGTTTTGGCAAACCAAGCAAGCTTGCAATGGAAATCCGAACTACTATGAAGTGTCACTTCCCCCCCCACCCCCGCCGGTCTAAAGGGCCATCTGAAAAAAGCGTAAAATCCAGAAAGGCAAGACAGGCCATGGGGAAAAAGGAGCCTTGTTATGCTGATGGGCAGGATGTAAATTGCCAACAGCCACTCTGGAGAAGTGTATGGTGTTTCCTGATACATCTGAAAAACAAAGCAACAGAGTCTAGGGTATTTCCACTTATGGTCCTATAGCTTAGGGAAATTAAAATCAAAAACACAGCCACCCCAAAATTTGGGACGGATCTGTTTACAGGAACCTCTTCTACAATACACGTTAAATATCCCAGAGAACTAATAATTGATAAAGAAGTTGCGGTACTTACGTACAACAGAATACCACTCAGCAATGAAATCTGTGTCACCAGGCCTGTACCAGCATAATGAGTGGATTGAGGCACGATGATTCTAAGTGAAATAAGTCACACAGAAAAAGAAACATCATAAGGTATCACTAATGCACGGAATGTAAACTTGGCTACACATGAACTGAATTACAAAACAGAACAGGGTCTCAAGTTTAGAAAACCAACTTATGCTTGCTTAAGGGGAAAGGTGAGTTGGGGTGCTGCATAAAACCAGAGATTGAAATGAGGACAGATAAAGTTCCTTAAGCCTAATATGTAACAGACAAGAGCTACTCCTTGCTCAACGAAATGGACTCAACACCCCATATTAAACGCCTAAGAATGTACCTGACTAGTAAGTATCTGAAAACCTATGGATTGCTATGTCTCCGAAAGAGAATCAAGCGTGTGTACAGGGGCATAAACGCAGCAGTGATAGGATTGGAGAGGTTCGGTGAGCAAATGAAGACCCTTTGAAGTCATATTGCATGGTACCCATTCCACGGATCTCAACTCTCCAGGTTTAAGGGATTCTTCCTTCAGTTAAAACATGCATGTGGAACCCAGAGTATGATCAACCGTGTGATCGGGAGACGTGTTCAAATATGTCTCAGTTTTCGTCCCCTGGTACTCGGGTGCAGCATTCCAGACGCTTTACTAACACTCTCCCCACTTGGAGAGTCAGTGCCTTTAACCTCCTGTTTGGCCCAGTTTGCAATTTCTGCGGAAGATGAACAGGAATAGGGAGAACCAATGAGAGACTAGCTGGAGGTGTCTGGACGGGCAAATTGAACTCTCATTTCCCACCAGGAAGAGGAATTAACCAAAGGCTCAGCGTGCCGTGCCGGAAGCAGATTAGGGCCTGAAGTAATCCTGTGGTGTTGCGGCCAGCTCACAAGAAAGCGATTTGAAGAAAGGAGCTCAGGGGCACTGTAATTCACAAACCTGCAGACTTATAAATGACAGCTATCGTCCAAAAATATACTGAAGTAAGGCTGCCAAGAGGACTTGAAAGCGGGGCAGAATTGCAGGAAACCGATTTCAGGAGGTAGACTGGAATTGCATTTAAAGCATAGGAAAAGAGGCAGAACGTCCACAATGATGCACTTGGCCAAAAAGGGCGTATGCGTTTTTTCCTGAATATATTCAGGAAAAAACGCATACGCCCTTTTTGGCCAAACAAGCAAGCTTGCAAAGGAAATCTGCACTACAATGAAGTCTCACTTCCCCCCAGTCAAAAGGGCCATCTGAAAAAAGTGTAAAATCCAGAAATGCAGGACAGGCCATGGAGAACTGGGAGCCTTGTTATGCTGATCGGCGGGATGTAAATTGCCAACAGCCACTCGGGAGAAGTGTATGGTGTTTCTGAAACATCTAAAAAACAAAGCAACAGAGCCTAGGGCACTTCCACTTATGGTCCTATAGCTTAGGGAAATTAAAATCAAAAAGACACAGCCACCCCAAAGTTTGAAACGGCTCTGTTTACAAGAACCTCATTTATGGTCCAAGTTCAATATCGCAGAAAGAGAAAAATGCATAAAGAAGTTGTGGTACTTATGTACAATGCAATATCACTCAGCAATGAAATCTATGTCATCAGGCCCATAGCAGCATAATGAGTGGATTCAGGTATGATGATTCTAACTGAAATAAGTCACACAGAAAAAGAAACATCATAAGATAACACTAGTACACGGAATGTAAACTTGGCTACACAGGAACTGGATTACAAAACAGAACAGGGTCTCAAATTTAGAAAACCAACTTATGCTTGCTTAAGGGGAAAGGTGAGTTGGGGTGCTGCATAAAACCAGAGATTGAAATGAGCACAGATAAAGTTCCTTAAGCCAAATATGGAATAGACAAGAGCTACTCCCTGCTCAACGAAATGGACTCAACACCCCATATTAAACGCCTAAGAATGTACCTGAGTAGTAAGTATCTTAAAACCTATGGATTGCTATGTCTCCGAAAGGGAATCAAGCGTGTGTACATGGGCATAAACGCAGCAGTGATAGGATTGGAGAGGTTCGGTGAGCAAATGAAGACCCTTTGAAGTCATATTGCACGGTATCCATTCCACGGGTCTCAACTCTCTAGGTTTAAGGGATTCTTCCTTCAGCTAAAACATGCATGTGGAACCCAGAGTATGATCAACCGTGTGATCAGGAGACGTGTTCAAATATGTCTCAGTTCTTGTTCCCTGGTACTCAGGTGCAACATTCCAGACGCTTTGCTAACACTCTCCCATCTTGGAGAGTCAGTGGCTTTAACCTCCTGTTTGGCCCAGTTTGCAATTTCTGCGGAAGATGAACAGGATTAGGGAGAACCAATGAGAGACTAGCTGGAGGTGTCTGGATGGCCAAATTTAACTCTCATTTCCCAGCAGGAAGAGGAAGTAACCAAAGGCTCAGCGAGCCGTGCCGGAACCAGATTAGGGCCTGAAGCAATCCTGCGGTGTTGCGGCCAGCTCACAACAAAGCGAGTTGAAGAAAGGAGCTCAGGGGCACTGTAATTCACAAACTTGCAGAGTTATAAGTGACAGCTATCGTCCAAAAATATACTGAAGTAAGGCTGCCAAGAGTACTTGAAAGCGGGGCAGAATTGCAGGCAACTGATTTCAAGAGGTATACTGGAATTGCATTTAAAGCATAGGAAAAGAGGCAGAACGTCCACAATGATGCACTTGGCCAAAAAGGGCGTATGCGTTTTTTCCTGAATATATTCAGGAAAAAACGCATACGCCCTTTTTGGCCAACCAAGCAAGCTGGCAAAGGAAATCTGCACAACAATGATGTCTCACTTCCCCCTGGTCAAAAGGGCCATGTGAAAAAAGTGTAAAATCCAGAAAGGCAGGACAGGCGATGGAGAACTGGGAGCCTTGTTATGCTGATGGGCGGGATGTAAATTGCCAACAGCCACTCTGGAGAAGTGTATGGTGTTTCCTGAAACATCTAAAAAACAAAGCAACAGAGCCTAGGGCACTTCCACTTATGGTCCTATAGCTTAGGGAAATTAAAATCAAAAAGACACAGCCACCCCAAAGTTTGGGCCGGCTCTGTTTACAAGAACCTCGTTTACGGTACAAGTTCAATATCGCAGAAAGTGAAAAATGGATAAAGAATTTGTGGTACTTACGTACAATGCAGTGTCACTCAGCAATGACATCTATGTCATCAGGCCCGTAGCAGCATAATGAGTGGATTCAGGTATGATGATTCTAACTGAAATAAGTCACACAGAAAAAGAAACATCATAAGATAACACTAGTACACGGAATGTAAACTTGGCTACACAGGAACTGGATTACAAAACAGAACAGGGTCTCAAATGTAGAAAACCAACTTATGCTTGCTTAAGGGGAAAGGTGAGTTGGGGTGCTGCATAAAACCAGAGATTGAAATGAGCACAGATAAAGTTCCTTAAGCCAAATATGGAATAGACAAGAGCTACTCCTTGCTCAACGAAATGGACTCAACACCCCATATTAAACGCCTAAGAATGTACCTGACTAGTAAGTATCTTAAAACCTATGGATTGCTATGTCTCCGAAAGAGAATCAAGCATGTGTACAGGGGCATAAACGCCGCAGTGATAGGATTGGAGAGGTTCGGTGAGCAAATGAAGACCCTTTGAAGTCATATTGCATGGTACCCATTCCACGGGTTTCAACTACTCAGGTTTAAGGTATTCTTCCTTCAGCTAAAACATGTATGTGGAACCCAGAGTATGATCAACCGTGTGAACGGGAGACGTGTTCAAATATGTCTCAGTTTTCCTCCCCTGGTACTCGGGTGCAACATTCCAGACGCTTTACTAACACTCTCCCCACTTGGAGAGTCAGCGCCTTTAACCTCCTGTTTGGCCCAGTTTGCAATTTCTGCGGAAGATGAACAGGAATAGGGAGAACCAAAGAGACTAGCTGGAGGTGTCTGGATGGGCAAATTTAACTCTCATTTCCCACCAGGAAGAGGAAATAACCAAAGGCACAGCGTGCCGTGCCAGAACAAGATTAGGGCCTGAAGCCATCCTGCGGTGTTGCGGCCAGGTCACAAGAAAGCGAGTTGAAGAAAGGAGCTCAGGGGCACTGTAATTCACAAACCTGCAGAGTTATAAATGACAGCTATCGTCCAAAAATATACTGAAGTAAGGCTGCCAAGAGGACTTGAAAGCGGGGCAGAATTGCAGGGAACCGATTTCAGGAGGTAGACTGGAATTGCATTGAAAGCATAGGAAAAGAGGCAGAACGTCCACAATGATGCACTTGGCCAAAAAGGGCGTATGCGTTTTTTCCTGAATATATTCAGCAAAGAACGCATATGCCCTTTTTGGCCAACCAAGCAAACTTGCAAAGGAAATCTGCACTACAATGAAGTCTCACCTCCCCCCGGTCAACAGGGCCATCTGAAAAAAGTGTAAAATCCAGAAAGGCAGGACAGGCCATGGAGAACTGGGAGCCTTGTTATGCTTATGAGCGGGATGTAAATTGCCAACAGACACTCGGGAGAAGTGTATGGTGTTTCCTGAAACATCTAAAAAACAAAGCAACAGAGCCTAGGGCACTTCCACTTATGGTCCTATAGCTTAGGGAAATTAAAATCAAAAAGACACAGCCACCCCAAAGTTTGGGACGCCTCTGTTTACAAGAACCTCGTTTACAGTACAAGTTCAACATCGCAGAAAGTGAAAAATGGATAAAGAAGTTGTGGTATTTACTTACAAAGCAATATCACTCAGCAATGAAATCTATGTCATCAGGCCCTTAGCAGCACAATGAGTGGATTCAGGTATGATGATTCTAACTGAAATAAGTCACACAGAGAAAGAAACATCATAAGATATCAGTAAGACACGGAATGTAAACTTGGCTACAGAGGAACTGAATTACAGAACAGAACAGGGTCTCAAATTTAGAAAACCAACTTATGCTTGCTTAAGGGGAAAGGTGAGTTGGGGTGCTGCATAAAACCAGAGATTGAAATGAGCACAGATAAAGTTCCTTAAGCCAAATATGGAATAGACAAGAGCCAGTCCTTGCTCAACGAAATGGACTCAACACCGCATATTAAACGCCTAAGAATGTACCTGACTAGTAAGTATCTTAAAACCTATGGATTGCTATGTCTCCGAAAGAGAATCAAGCATGTGTACAGGGGCATAAATGCAGCAGTGATAGGATTGGAGAGGTTCGGTGAGCAAATGAAGACCCTTTGAAGTCATATTGCATGGTACCCATTCCACGGGTTTCAACTACCCAGGTTTAAAGTATTCTTCCTTCAGCTAAAACATGCATGTGGAACATAGAGTATGATCAACCATGTGATCGGGAGACGTGTTCATATATATCTCAGTTTTCCTCCCCTGGTACTCGGGTGCAACTTTCCAGACGCTTTACTAACACTCTCCGCACTTGGAGAGTCAGCGCATTTTACCTCCTGTTACGCCCAGTTTGCAACTTATGCGGAAGATGTACAGGAATAGGGAGAACCAATGAGAGACTAGGTCGAGGTGTCTGGACGGGCAAATTTAACTCTCATTTCCCACCAGGAAGAGGAAAGAACCAAAGGCTCAGTGTGCCGTGCCGGAACCAGATTAGGGCCTGAAGCCATCCTGCGGTGTTGCGGCCAGCTCAAAAGAAATCGAGTTGAAGAAAGGAGCTCAGGGGCACTGTAATTCACAAACCTGCAGAGTTATAAATGACAGCTATCGTCCAAAAATATACTGAAGTAAGGCTGCCAAGAGGACTTGAAAGCGGGGCAGAATTGCAGGAAACCGATTTCAGGAGGTAGACTGGAATTGCATTGAAAGCATAGGAAAAGAGGCAGAACGTCCACAATGATGCACTTGGCCAAAAAGGGCGTATGCGTTTTTTCCTGAATATATTCAGGAAAAAACGCATACGCCCTTTTTGGCCAACCAAGCAAGCTTGCAAAGGAAATCTGCACTACAAATGAAGTCTCAATTCCCCCCGGTCAAAAGGGCCATCTGTAAAAAGTGTAAAATCCAGAAAGGCAGGACAGGCCATGGAGAACTGAGAGCCTTGTTATGCTGATGGGCGGGATGTAAATTTCCAACAGACACTCGGGAGAAGTGTATGGTGTTTCCTGAAACATCTAAAAAACAAAGCAACAGAGCCTAGGGCACTTCCACTTATGGTCCTATAGCTTAGGGAAATTAAAATCAAAAAGACACAGCCACCCCAAAGTTTGGGACGCCTCTGTTTACAAGAACCTCGTTTACAGTACAAGTTCAACATCACAGAAAGTGAAAAATGGATAAAGAAGTTGTGGTACTTACGTACAATGCAATATCACTCAGCAATGAAATCTATGTCATCAGGCCCGTAGCAGCATAATGAGTGGATTCAGGTATGATGATTCTAACTGAAATAAGTCACACAGAAAAAGAAACATCATAAGATAACACTAGTACACGGAATGTAAACTTGGCTACACAGGAACTGGATTACAAAACAGAACAGGGTCTCAAATGTAGAAAACCAACTTATGCTTGCTTAAGGGGAAAGGTGAGTTGGGGTGCTGCATAAAACCAGAGATTGAAATGAGCACAGATAAAGTTCCTTAAGCCAAATATGGAATAGAGAAGAGCTACTCCTTGCTCAACGAAATGGACTCAACACCCCATATTAAACGCCTAAGCATGTACCTGAGTAGTAAGTATCTTAAAACCTATGGATTGCTATGTCTCCGAAAGAGAATCAAGCGTGTGTACAGGGGCATAAACGCAGCAGTGATAGGATTGGAGAGGTTCGGTGAGCAAATGAAGACCCTTTGAAGTCGTATTGCATGGTACCCATTCCACGGATCTCAACTCTCCAGGTTTAAGGGATTCTTCCTTCAGCTAAAACATGCATGTGGAACCCAGAGTATGATCAACCGTGTGATCAGGAGACGTGTCAAATATGTCTCAGTTTTTGTTCCCTGGTACTCGGGTGCAACATTCCAGACGCTTTGCTAACACTCTCCCATCTTGGAGAGTCAGTGCCTTTAACCTCCTATTTGGCCCAGTTTGCAATTTCTGCGGAAGATGAACAGGAATAGTGAGGACCAATGAGAGACTAGATGGAGGTGTCTGGATGGGCAAATTTAACTCTCATTTCCCACCAGGAAGAGGAATTAACCAAAGGCTCAACTTGCCATGCCGGAACCACACTAGGGCCTGAAGCAATCCTGCGGTGTTGCGGCCAGCTCACAAGAAAGCGTGTTGAAGAAAGGAGCTCAGGGGCACTGTCATTCACAAACCTGCAGAGTTATAAATGACAGCTATCGTCCAAAAATACATTGAAGTAAGGCTGCCAAGAGGACTTGAAAGCGGGGCAGAATAGCAGGCAACCGATTTCAGGAGGTAGACTGGAATTGCATGTAAAGCATAGGAAAAGAGGCAGAACGTCCACAATGATGCACTTGGCCAAAAAGGGCGTATGCGTGTTTTCCTGAATATATTCAGGAAAAAAACGCATACGCCCTTTTTGGCCAACCAAGCAAGCTTGCAAAGGAAATCTGCACTACAATGAAGTCTCACTGCCCCCCCCCCACCCCCGTCAAAAGGGCCATCTGAAAAAAGTGTAAAATCCAGAAAGGCAGAACAGGCCATGGAGAACTGGGAGCCTTGTTATGCTGATGGGCGGGATGTAAATTGCCAACAGCCACTGGGGAGCAGTGTATGGTGTTTCCTGAAACATCTAAAAAACAAAGCAACAGAGCCTAGGGCACTTCCACTTATGGTCCTATAGCTTAGGGAAATTAAAATCAAAAAGACACAGCCACCCCAAAGTTTGGGACGGCTCTGTTTACAAGAACCTCGTTTACAGTACAAGTTCAATATCGCAGAAAGCGAAAAATGGATAAAGAAGTTGTGGTACTTACGTACAATGCAATATCACTCAGCAATGAAATCTATGTCATCAGGCCCGTAGCAGCATAATGAGTGGATTCAGGTACGATGATTCTAAGTGAAATAAGTCACACAGGAAAAGAAACATCATAAGATATCACTAATACACGGAATGTAAACTTGGCTACACAGGAACTGAATTACAAAACAGAACAGGGTCTCAAATGTAGAAAGCCAACTTATGCTTGCTTAAGGGGAAAGGTGAGTTGGGGTGCTGCATAAAACCAGAGATTGAAATGAGCACAGATAAAGTTCCTTAAGCCAAATATGTAATAGACAAGAGCTACTACTTGCTCAACGAAGTGGACTCAACACCCCATATTAAACGCCTAAGAATATACCTGACTAGTAAGAATCTTAAAACCTATGGATTTATATGTCTCCGAAAGAGAATCAAGCGTGTGTACAGCGGCATAAACGCAGCAGTGATAGGATTGGTGAGGTTCGGTGAGCAAATGCAGACCCTTTGAAGTTATATTGCATGGTAACCATTCCATGGGTCTCAACTCTCCAGGTTTAAGGGATTCTTCCTTCAGCTAAAACATGCATGTGGAACCCAGAGTATGATCCACCGTGTGATCGGGAAACGTGTTCCAATATGTCTCAGTTTTCGTCCCCTGGTACTCGGGTGCAACATTCCAGACGCTTTACTAACACTCTCCCCACTTGGAGAGTCAGAGCCTTTAACCTCCTGTTTGGCCCAGTTTGCAATTTCTGCGGAAAATGAACAGGAATAGGGAGAACCAATGAGAGACTAGCTGGAGGTGTCTGGACGGGCAAATTTAACTCTCATTTCCCACCAGGAAGAGGAATTAACCAAAGGCTCAGCGTGCCGTGCCGGAACCACACTAGGGCCTGAAGCAATCCTGCAGTGTTGAGGCCAGCTCACAAGAAAGCGGGTTGAAGAAAGGAGCTCAGGGGCACTGTAATTCACAAACCTGCAGAGTTATAAATGACAGCTATCGTCCAAAAATATATTGAAGTAAGGCTGACAAGAGGACTTGAAAGTGGGCCAGAATTGCAGGAAACCGATTTCAGGAGGTAGACTGGAATTGCATGTAAAGCATAGGAAAAGAGGCAGAACGTCCACAATGATGCACTTGGCCAAAAAGGGCGTATGCGTTTTTTCCTGAATATATTCAGGAAAAAACGCATACGCCCTTTTTGGCCAACCAAGCAAGCTTGCAAAGGAAATCTGCACTACAATGACGTCTCTCTGCCCCCCGGTCAAAAGGGCCATCTGAAAAAAGTGTAAAATCCAGAAAGGCAGGACAGGCCATGGAGAACTGGGAGCCTTGTTATGCTGATGGGCGGGATGTAAACTGCCAACAGCCACTCGGGAGAAGTGTATGGTGTTTCCTGAAACATCTAAAAAACAAAGCAACAGAGCCTAGGGCACTTCCACTTATGGTCCTATAGCCTTGGGAAATTAAAATCAAAAAGACACAGCCACCCCAAAGTTTGGGACGGCTCTGTTTACAAGAACCTCGTTTACGGTACAAGGTCAATATCGCAGAAAGTGAAAAATGGATAAAGAAGTTGTGGTACTTACGTACAATGCAATATCACTCAGCAATGAAATCTATGTCATCAGGCCCGTAGCAGCATAATGAGTGGATTCAGGTATGATGATTCTAACTGAAATAAGTCACACAGAAAAAGAAACATCATAAGATAACACTAGTACACGGAATGTAAACTTGGCTACACAGGAACTGGATTACAAAACAGAACAGGGTCTCAAATGTAGAAAACCAACTTATGCTTGCTTAAGGGGAAAGGTGAGTTGGGGTGCTGCATAAAACCAGAGATTGAAATCAGCACAGATAAAGTTCCTTAAGCCAAATATGGAATAGTCAAGAGCTACTCCTTGCTCAACGAAATGGACTCAACACCCCATATTAAACGTGTAAGAATGTATCTGACTAGTAAGTATCTTAAAACCTATGGATTGCTATGTCTCCGAAAGAGAATCAAGCGTGTGTACAGGGGCATAAACGCAGCAGTGATAGGATTGGAGAGGTTCGGTGAGCAAATGAAGACCCTTTGAAGTCGTATTGCATGGTACCCATTCCACGGATCTCAACTCTCCAGGTTTTAGGGATTCTTCCTTCAGCTAAAACATGCATGTGGAACCCAGAGTATGATCAACCGTGTGATCAGGAGACGTGTCAAATATGTCTCAGTTTTTGTTCCCTGGTACTCGGGTGCAACATTCCAGACGCTTTGCTAACACTCTCCCGTCTTGGAGAGTCAGTGCCTTTAACCTCCTGTTTGGCCCAGTTTGCAATTTCTGCGGAAGATGAACAGGAATAGTGAGGACCAATGAGAGACTAGCTGGAGGTGTCTGGATGGGCAAATTTAACTCTCATTTCCCACCAGGAAGTGAAAAATGGATAAAGAAGTTGTGGTATTTACTTACAAAGCAATATCACTCAGCAATGAAATCTATGTCATCAGGCCCTTAGCAGCACAATGAGTGGATTCAGGTATGATGATTCTCACTGAAATAAGTCACACAGAAAAAGAAACATCATAAGATATCAGTAATACACGGAATGTAAACTTGGCTACACAGGAACTGAATTACAGAACAGAACAGCGTCTCAAATTTAGAAAACCATCTTATGCTTGCTTAAGGGGAAAGGTGAGTTCGGGTGCTGCATAAAACCAGAGATTGAAATGAGCACAGATAAAGTTCCTTAAGCCAAATATGGAATAGACAAGAGCCACTCCTTGCTCAACGAAATGGACTCAACACCCCATATTAAACGCCTAAGCATGTACCTGAGTAGTAAGTATCTTAAAACCTATGGATTGCTATGTCTCCGAAAGAGAATCAAGCGTGTGTACAGGGGCATAAACGCAGCAGTGATAGGATTGGAGAGGTTCGGTGAGCAAATGAAGACCCTTTGAAGTCGTATTGCATGGTACCCATTCCACGGATCTCAACTCTCCAGGTTTAAGGGATTCTTCCTTCAGCTAAAACATGCATGTGGAACCCAGAGTATGATCAACCATGTGATCGGGAGACGTGTTCAAATATGTCTCAGTTTTCGTCCCCTGGTACTCGGGTGAAATATTCCAGACGCTTTACTAACACTCTCCCCACTTGGAGAGTCAGTGCCTTTAAACTCCTGCTTGGCCCAGTTTGCAATTTCTGCAGAAGATGAACAGGAATAGGGAGAACCAATGAGAGACTAGCTGGAGGTGTCTGGACGGGCAAATTGAACTCTCATTTCCCACCAGGAAGACGAATGAACCAAAGGCTCCGCGTGCCGTGCTGGAACTAGATTAGGGCCTGAAGAGATCCTGCAGTTTTGCGGCCAGCTCACAAGAAATCGAGTTGAAGAAAGGAGCTCAGGGACACTGTAATTCACAATCCTGCGGAGTTATAAATGACAGCTATCATCCAAAATTATACTGAAGTAAGGCTGCGAAGAGGACTTGAATGCGGGGCAGAATTGCTGGAAACCGATTTCAGAAGGTACACGGGAGTCGCTCTTAAAGCATAGGAAAAGAGACAGTACTTGGAAAATAATGGACTTGGCAAAAAAGGGCATATGTGTTTTATCCAGAGCTCTCATAACTGAGGAGAGGAGATTCCCAGCAGGCTTAACTGCCACCTGAGGGCTCACATTGCCAAGGCAACGTGAGCAAGCCAGGCAGGAGTTACCTCACAGCAGAGGTCCCACCTCCCAGAAGGGTGAGAAACCCAGCCAACATCAGACTCTCACCAGAGGGCCCACATCACCAAGGGGATGGGAACCAGGCAGGAGTGTCTTCACACCAGTGGGGCCACATCATCTAAAGGTGAGGTACTCAGCACATGTGTCCTCAAACCAGAGGACCCACATCACCAAGGGCCTCGGAGTGAGGCAGGCAGGAGTAGCCTCAAAACACTGGGCCCATAGAATAAAAAAGTGACGAATCCAGCAGTTGGAACCTCCCAGCAGGCGGCCCAGAGCACCGAGGCTATGGGATCCAGGCCACAGTGAACTCACAGAAGAGGGCCCATGTCATGAAACTGAGCAACCCAGCCATTGGGACCTCAGAGCAGGAGGCCCACATCCCCATGGGGATGGAAATCTGGTAGGAGTGTCCTCGCACCACTGAGAACGTATCAGAAAATTTTGGGAGACCAGCAGTTAGGGCCTGATGCCAGAGGACCCTCATCACCAAGGGAAGGAGGCTCCCAGTAGGCTCCAACTGCCACCAGAGGGCTGACGTCGCCAAGGTGATGTGTGCCAACCAGGCACGAATGACCTCACAGCAGAAGGCCCACCTCAGAGAAGTGTGACGAACCCAGTCAGGATCAGACTCGCACCAGAGGGCCCACATCACCAAATGGATTGGAACCAGGCAGGAGTGTCCTCACATGAGTAGGGCCACATCATCTAAAGGTGAGGAACCCAGAACATGCGGCTTCAAACCATAGGACACCCATCACCAAGGCGCTGGGAGTGAGGCAGGCAGGAGGAGCCTCATAACAGAGGGCCCAAAAATAAGAAAGGTGAGGAATCCAGCATTTGGAACCTCCCAGCAGGCGGCCCAGCGCTCAGAGGCTAGGGGATCCAGGCCGGAGTGAACTAACACCAGACAGCCCACATCATGAAACTGTGAGCAACCCAGACATTGGGACCTCAGAGCAGAAGGCCCACATCCCCATGGTGATGGGAACATGACAGGAGTGTCCTGGCATCACTGGGCTCACATCAGAAAACGTGGGGTGCTCAGAAGTTAGGGCCTGACGCTAGAGGGCACTCATCACTGAGAGGAGGAGGCTCCCAGCAGGCTCCAGCTGCCACCAGAGGGCCAACGTCGCCAAGGTGATGTGTGCCAGCCCGGCAGGAGTGACCTCACAGCAGAGGGCCCACCTCACAGAAGGGTGAGGAACACAGCCAGGATCAGACTCTCACCAGAGGGCCCACATCACCAAGGGGATGGGAACCAGGCAGGAGTGTCCCCACACCAGTGGGACAACATCATCGAAAGGTGAGGATCCCAGCACATGTAGCCTCAAACCAGAGGAACCACATCACCAAGGGGTTCGGAATGAGGCTGGCAGGACCGGCCTCACAACACAGGGTTCATAGAATATAAAAGTTGGGGAATCCAGCAGTTGGAACCTCCCAGCAAGTGGCCCAGAGCACCGAGGCTATGGGATCCAGGCCACAGTGAACTCACAGCAGAGGGCCCACATCATGAACCTGTGAGCAGCCCAGCCGTTGGGACCTCAGAACAGAAGGCCCACATCCCCATTGGGATGGGAACCTGGCAGGAGTGGCTTCGCACCACTTAGCACATATCAGAAAATGTTAGGAGCCCGGCAGTTAGGGCCTGACGCCAGGGGGCCCTCATAACTGAGGGGAGGAGACTCCCAGCAGGTTTCAACTGACAACAGAGGGCCCACGTCTACAAGGTGGCATGCGCCAGCCAGGCAGTAGTGACCTCACAGCAGAGGGCCTATCAAACAGAAGGGTGAGGAACTGAGGCAGGATGAGACTCTCACCAGAGGGCCCACAACACCAAGGGGATGGGAACCAGTCAGGACTGTCCTCCCACCAGTGGGGCCACATCATTGAAAGGTGAGGAACCCAGCACATGTGGCCTCATATCAGAGGACATACATCACAAAGGGGATGGGAGTGAGGCAGGTAGGAGTAGCCTAAAAACAGAGGGCCCAAAGAATAAAAAAGGTGAGGAATCCAGCATTTGGAACCTCCCAGCAGGCGGCCGAGAGCACAGAAGCTATGGGATGCAGGCAGGAGTGAACTAACACCAGAGAGCCCACATCATGAAACTGTGAGCAACCCAGGCGTTGGGACCTCAGAGCAGAAAGCCCACATCCCCATGGGGATGGGAACCTGACAGGAGTGTCCTGGCAACACTGGGCTCACATCAGAAAACGTGGGGAGCCCAGCAGTTAGGGCCTGATGCTAGAGGGCCGTCATCACCGAGGGGAGGAGGCTCCCAGCAGGTTCCATGTGCCAACAGAGGGCCCACGTCGCCAAGGTGATGTGTGCAAGTCAGGCAGGATTGACCTCACAGCAGAGGGCCTACCTCACAGAAGAGTGAGGAACCCAGCCAGGATAAGACTGTCACCAGAAGGCCCACATCACCAAGGGGATGGGAACCAGGCAGGAGTGTCCTCACACCAGTGGGGCCACATCATTGAAAGTTGCGGAACCCAGCACATGTGGCCTCAAACCAGAAGACCCACATCACGAAGGGGTTGCGAGTGAGGCAGGCAGGAGGAGCATCACAACACAGGACCCATAGAATACAAAAGTTGAGGAATCGCGCAGTTGGAACCTCCCAGCAGGCGGCCAAGAGCACAGAGGCTATGGGATCCAGGCCACAGTGAACTAACACCAGAGAGCCCACATCATGAAATTGTGATCAACCCAGCCGTTGGAACCTCAGAGCAGAAGGCCCATATCCCCATGGAGATGGGAACCTAAGAGGAGTGCCCGAGCATCACTGGGCTCACTAAGAAAAGTTGGGGAGCCCAGCAGTTAGGGCCTGACGTCAGAGGGCCCTCATCACAGAGGTGAGGAGGCTCCCAGCAGGGTCCAAGTGCCACCAGAGGGCTCATGTCAACAAGGCGAGGTGAGCAAGCCAGGCAAGAGTTACCTGATAGTAGAGGGCCCACCTCACAGATGGGTGAGGAACCCAGCCAGGATCAGACTCTCACCAGAGGGCCCACATCACAAAGGGGATGGGAACCAGTCAGGATTACCCTCACACCAGTGGGGCCTCATCATCTTAAGGTGAGGAACCCAGCACATGTGTCCTCAAACCAGAGGACCCACATCACCAAGGGCCTTGGAGTGAGGCAGGCAGGAGTAGCCTCACAACACAGGGCACATAATATAAAAAACGTGAGGATTCCAGCATTTAGACCTTCCAGCAAGCACCCAGAACACCAAGGCTATGGGATCCAGGCCACAGTGAACTCACAGCAGAGGGCCCACATCATAAAACTGTGAGCAACCCAGGCATTGGGACCTCAGCACATAAGGCCCACATCCCCATGGGAATGGGAACCTGGCTGGAGTGTCCTCGCACCACTGGGCACACATCAGAAAATGTGGGGAGCCCACCATTTAGGGCCTGACGCCAGAGAGCCGTCATCACCGAGAGGAGGAGGCACCCTGCACGCTCCAACTGCCACCAGAGGGCTCACGTCTCCAAGGTGACGTGTGCCAGCCAGGCAGGAGTGACCTCACAGCAGAGGGCCCACCTCACAGAACGTTGAGGAACCCAGCCAGGATTAGACTCTCGCCAGAGGGCCCACCTCACCAAGGGGATGGGAACCAGGCAGGAGTGTCCTCACACGAGTGGGGCCACATCATCGAAAGGTGAGGAATGCAGCACATGTGGCCTCAAGCCATAGGACAGTCATCACCAAGGGGCTGGCAGTGAGGCAGGCAGGAGGAGCCTCACAACAGAGGGCACATAGAATAAAAAAGTTGAGGAATCCAGCAGTTGGAACCTCCCAGCAGGCGGCTCAGAGCACCGATGATAAGGGATCCTTGCCGGAGTGAACTCACAGCAGAGGGCCCACATCATGGTACTGTGAGCAAGCCAGCCGTTTTGACCTCAGAGCAGAAGGCCCATATCCCCATGGGGATGGGAACCTGGCAAGAGTGTCCTCACTCACTTGGCGCACATCAGAAAATGTGGGGAGCCCAGCAGTTATGGCCTAAGGCAAGAGGGCCCTCATCACCGAGGGGAGGAGGATCCCAGCACACTCCAACTGCCACCAGAGGGCCCACGTCGCCAAGGTGACGTGTGCCAGACAGGCATGATTGACCTCACAGCAGAGGTCCCACCTCACAGAAGGGTGAGGAACCCAGCCAGGATCAGACTCTCACCTGAGGGCCCACATCAGCAAGGGGATGGGAACCAGTCAGGACTGTCTTCCCTCCAGTGGGGCCACATCATCGAAAAGTGCGGAACCCAGCACATGTGGCCTCAAATCAGAGGACACATATCACAAAGGGAATGGGAGTGAGGCAGGCAGGAGTAGCCTAAAAACAGAGGGCCCAAAGAATAAGAAAGGGGAGGAATCCAGCAGTTGGAACCTCCCAGCAGGCGGCCGAGAGCACAGAAGCTATGGGATGCAGGCCACAGTGAACTCACAGCAGAGAACCCACATCATGAACCTGTGAGCAACCCAGGCGTTGGGACCTCAGAGCAGAAGGCCCACATCCCAATGGGGATGTGAACCTGGCTGGAGTGTCCTCACACCACTGGGCGCACATCACAAAATGTGGGGAGCCCAGCAGTTAGGGCCTGACGCCAGAGGGCCCTCATCACCGAGGGGAGGAGGCTCCCAGCAGGCTCCAAGTGCCACCAGAGGGCTCATGTCCACAAGGCGAGGTGAGCAAGCCAGGCAGGAGTGACCTCACAACAGACGGCCCACCTCACAGATGGGTGAGGAACCCAGCCAGGATCAGACTCTCAACAGAGGGCCCACATCACCAAGGGGATGTGAACCAGGCAGGAGTCTCCTAAGACCATTGGTCCCACATCATCGAAAGGTGAGGAACCCAGCACATGTGGCCTCAAACCAGACGACACACATCACGAAGGGGCTGGGAGTGAGGCAGGCAGGAGGATCCTCACAACAGAGGGCCCAAAAAATTAAAAAAGTGAGGAATCCAGCAGTTGGAACCTCCCAGCAGGCGGCCAAGAGCACAGAGGCTATGGGATCCAGGCCTCTGTGAACTAACACCAGAGAGCCCACATCATGAAAATGTGAACAACCCGGCCGTTGGGACCTCAGAGCAGAAGGCCCACATCCCCATGGAGATGGGATCCTAAGAGGAGTGCCAAAGCATCACTGGGCTCACTAAGAAAAGTTGGTGAGCCCAGCAGTTAGGGCCTGACGCAAGAGGGCCCTCATCACCGGGGGGAGGAGATTCCCAGCACGCTCCAACTGCCACCACACGGCTGATTTCACCAAGGCAATGTGTGCCAGCCATGCAGGAGTGACCTATCAGCAGAGGGTCTCCCTCACAGAAGGGTGAGGAACACAGCCAGGAACAGACTCTCACCAGGGGGTCCACATAACCACGTGGATAGGAACCAGGCAGGAGTGTCCTCAAACTAGTGGGGCCACATTATCGAAAGGTGAGGAACCCAGCAAAGGTGGCCACAAACCAGAGGACCCACATCACCAAGGGGTTGAGAGTGAGGTAGGTGTCTGGACGGGCATTTTTAACACTCATTTCCCACCAGGAAGAGGAATTAACCAAAGGCTCAGCAGGCCCTGCCAGAAGCAGATTAGGGCCTGAAGCAGTCTTCCGGGTTTGCGGCCAGCTCACAAGAAAGCGAGTTGAAGAAAGGAGCTCAGGGGCCCTGTAATTCACAAACGTGCAGAGTTGTAAATGACAGATAACGTCCAAAAATATATTGAAGTAAGGCTGCGAAGAGGACTTCAAAGCGGGGCAGAATTTCAGGAAACCGATTTCAGGAGGTAGACTGGATTTGCATTTAAAGCATAGGAAAAGAGGCAGAACATCAACAATGATGCACTTGGCAAAAAAGGACGTATGAGTTTCTTCCTGAATATATTCAGGAAAAAACGCATACGCCCGTTTTGGCAAACCAAGCAAGCTTGCAATGGAAATCCGAACTACTATGAAGTGTCACTTCCCCCCCCCCCAGCCGGTCTAAAGGGCCATCTGAAAAAAGCGTAAAATCCAGAAAGGCAAGACAGGCCATGGGGAAAAAGGAGCCTTGTTATGCTGATGGGCAGGATGTAAATTGCCAACAGCCACTCTGGAGAAGTGTATGGTGTTTCCTGATACATCTGAAAAACAAAGCAACAGAGTCTAGGGTATTTCCACTTATGGTCCTATAGCTTAGGGAAATTAAAATCAAAAACACAGCCACCCCAAAATTTGGGACGGATCTGTTTACAGGAACCTCTTCTACAATACACGTTAAATATCCCAGAGAACAAATAATTGATAAAGAAGTTGCGGTACTTACGTACAACAGAATACCACTCAGCAATGAAATCTGTGTCACCAGGCCTGTACCAGCATAATGAGTGGATTGAGGCACGATGATTCTAAGTGAAATAAGTCACACAGAAAAAGAAACATCATAAGGTATCACTAATGCACGGAATGTAAACTTGGCTACACATGAACTGAATTACAAAACAGAACAGGGTCTCAAGTTTAGAAAACCAACTTATGCTTGCTTAAGGGGAAAGGTGAGTTGGGGTGCTGCATAAAACCAGAGATTGAAATGAGGACAGATAAAGTTCCTTAAGCCTAATATGTAACAGACAAGAGCTACTCCTTGCTCAACGAAATGGACTCAACACCCCATATTAAACGCCTAAGCATGTACCTGAGTAGTAAGTATCTTAAAACCTATGGATTGCTATGTCTCCGAAAGAGAATCAAGCGTGTGTACAGGGGCATAAACGCAGCAGTGATAGGATTGGAGAGGTTCGGTGAGCAAATGAAGACCCTTTGAAGTCGTATTGCATGGTACCCATTCCACGGATCTCAACTCTTCAGGTTTAAGGGATTCTTCCTTCAGCTAAAACATGCATGTGGAACCCAGAGTATGATCAACCGTGTGATCAGGAGACGTGTCAAATATGTCTCAGTTTTTGTTCCCTGGTACTCGGGTGCAACATTCCAGACGCTTTGCTAACACTCTCCCGTCTTGGAGAGTCAGTGCCTTTAACCTCCTGTTTGGCCCAGTTTGCAATTTCTGCGGAAGATGAACAGGAATAGTGAGGACCAATGAGAGACTAGCTGGAGGTGTCTGGATGGGCAAATTTAACTCTCATTTCCCACCAGGAAGAGGAATTAACCAAAGGCTCAACTTGCCATGCCGGAACCACACTAGGGCCTGAAGCAATCCTGCGGTGTTGCGGCCAGCTCACAAGAAAGCGTGTTGAAGAAAGGAGCTCAGGGGCACTGTCATTCACAAACCTGCAGAGTTATAAATGACAGCTATCGTCCAAAAATACATTGAAGTAAGGCTGCCAAGAGGACTTGAAACCGGGGCAGAATAGCAGGCAACCGATTTCAGGAGGTAGACTGGAATTGCATGTAAAGCATAGGAAAAGAGGCAGAACGTCCACAATGATGCACTTGGCCAAAAAGGGCGTATGCGTTTTTTCCTGAATATATTCAGGAAAAAAACGCATACGCCCTTTTTGGCCAACCAAGCAAGCTTGCAAAGGAAATCTGCACTACAATGAAGTCTCACTGCCCCCCCCCACCCCCGTCAAAAGGGCCATCTGAAAAAAGTGTAAAATCCAGAAAGGCAGAACAGGCCATGGAGAACTGGGAGCCTTGTTATGCTGATGGGCGGGATGTAAATTGCCAACAGCCACTGGGGAGCAGTGTATGGTGTTTCCTGAAACATCTAAAAAACAAAGCAACAGAGCCTAGGGCACTTCCACTTATGGTCCTATAGCTTAGGGAAATTAAAATCAAAAAGACACAGCCACCCCAAAGTTTGGGACGGCTCTGTTTACAAGAACCTCGTTTACAGTACAAGTTCAATATCGCAGAAAGCGAAAAATGGATAAAGAAGTTGTGGTACTTACGTACAATGCAATATCACTCAGCAATGAAATCTATGTCATCAGGCCCGTCGCAGCATAATGAGTGGATTCAGGTACGATGATTCTAAGTGAAATAAGTCACACAGGAAAAGAAACATCATAAGATATCACTAATACACGGAATGTAAACTTGGCTACACAGGAACTGAATTACAAAACAGAACAGGGTCTCAAATGTAGAAAGCCAACTTATGCTTGCTTAAGGGGAAAGGTGAGTTGGGGTGCTGCATAAAACCAGAGATTGAAATTAGCACAGATACCGTTCCATAAGCCAAATATGGAATAGACAAGAGCTACACCTTGCTCAACGAAGTGGACTCAACACCCCATATTAAACGCCTAAGAATATACCTGACTAGTAAGAATCTTAAAACCTATGGATTTATATGTCTCCGAAAGAGAATCAAGCGTGTGTACAGCGGCATAAACGCAGCAGTGATAGGATTGGTGAGGTTCGGTGAGCAAATGCAGACCCTTTGAAGTTATATTGCATGGTAACCATTCCATGGGTCTCAACTCTCCAGGTTTAAGGGATTCTTCCTTCAGCTAAAACATGCATGTGGAACCCAGAGTATGATCCACCGTGTGATCGGGAAACGTGTTCCAATATGTCTCAGTTTTCGTCCCCTGGTACTCGGGTACAACATTCCAGACGCTTTACTAACACTCTCCCCACTTGGAGAGTCAGAGCCTTTAACCTCCTGTTTGGCCCAGTTTGCAATTTCTGCGGAAGATGAACAGGAATAGGGAGAACCAATGAGAGACTAGCTGGAGGTGTCTGGACGGGCAAATTGAACTCTCATTTCCCACCAAGAAGAGGAATTAACCAAAGGCTTAGCGTGCCGTGCCAGAACCACACTGGGCCCTGAAGCAATCCTGTTGTGTTGCGGCCAGCTCACAAGAAAGCGAGTTGAAGAAAGGAGCTCAGGGGCACTGTAATTCACAAACCTGCAGAGTTATAAATGACAGCTATCGTCCAAAAATATATTGAAGTAAGGCTGCCAAGAGGACTTGAAATCGGGGCAGAATTGCAGGAAACCGATTTCAGGAGGTAGACTGGAATTGCATTGAAAGCATAGGAAAAGAGGCAGAACGTCCACAATGATGCACTTGGCCAAAAAGGGCGTATGCGTTTTTTCCTGAATATATTCAGGAAAAAACGCATACGCCCTTTTTGGCCAACCAAGCAAGCTTGCAAAGGAAGTCTGCACTACAATGAAGTCTCTCTGCCCCCCGGTCAAAAGGGCCATCTGAAAAAAGTGTAAAATCCAGAAAGGCAGGACAGGCCATGGAGAACTGGGAGCCTTGTTATGCTGATGGGCGGGATGTAAATTGCCAACAGCCACTCTGGAGAAGTGTATGGTGTTTCCTGAAACATCTAAAAAACAAAGCAACAGAGCCTAGGGCACTTCCACTTATGGTCCTATAGCTTAGGGAAATTAAAATCAAAAAGACACAGCCACCCCAAAGTTTGGGACGCCTCTGTTTACAAGAACCTCGTTTACGGTACAAGTTCAATATCACAGAAAGCGAAAAATGGAAAAGAAGTTGTGGTACTTACGTACAATGCAATATCACTCAGCAATGACATCTATGTCATCAGGCCCGTAGCAGCATAATGAGTGGATTCAGGTATGATGATTCTAACTGAAATAAGTCACACAGAAAAAGAAACATCATAAGATATCACTAATACACGGAATGTAAACTTGGCTACAGAGGAACTGAATTACAAAACAGAACAGGGTCTCAAATTTAGAAAACCAACTTATGCTTGCTTAAGGGGAAAGGTGAGTTGGGGTGCTGCATAAAACCAGAGATTGAAATCAGCACAGATAAAGTTCCTTAAGCCTAATATGTAACAGACAAGAGCTACTCCTTGCTCAACGAAGTGGACTCAACACCCCATATTAAACGCCTAAGAATATACCTGACTAGTAAGAATCTTAAAACCTATGGATTTATATGTCTCCGAAAGAGAATCAAGCGTGTGTACAGCGGCATAAACGCAGCAGTGATAGGATTGGTGAGGTTCGGTGAGCAAATGCAGACCCTTTGAAGTTATATTGCATGGTAACCATTCCATGGGTCTCAACTCTCCAGGTTTAAGGGATTCTTCCTTCAGCTAAAACATGCATGTGGAACCCAGAGTATGATCCACCGTGTGATCGGGAAACGTGTTCAAATGTGTCTCAGTTTTCGTCCCCTGGTACTCGGGTGCAACATTCCAGACGCTTTACTAACACTCTCCCCACTTGGAGAGTCAGTGCCTTTAACCTCCTGTTTGGCCCAGTTTGCAATTTCTGCGGAAAATGAACAGGAATAGGGAGAACCAATGAGAGACTAGGTGGAGGTGTCTGGAGGGGCAAATTTAACTCTCATTTCCCACCAGGAAGAGGAATTAACCAAAGGATCAGCGTGCCGTGCCGGAACCACACTAGGGCCTGAAGCAATCCTGCAGTGTTGAGGCCAGCTCACAAGAAAGCGGGTTGAAGAAAGGAGCTCAGGGGCACTGTAATTCACAAACCTGCAGAGTTATAAATGACAGCTATCGTCCAAAAATATATTGAAGTAAGGCTGACAAGAGGACTTGAAAGTGGGCCAGAATTGCAGGAAACCGATTTCAGGAGGTAGACTGGAATTGCATGTAAAGCATAGGAAAAGAGGCAGAACGTCCACAATGATGCACTTGGCCAAAAAGGGCGTATGCGTTTTTTCCTGAATATATTCAGGAAAAAACGCATACGCCCTTTTTGGCCAACCAAGCAAGCTTGCAAAGGAAATCTGCACTACAATGACGTCTCTCTGCCCCCCGGTCAAAAGGGCCATCTGAAAAAAGTGTAAAATTCAGAAAGGCAGGACAGGCCATGGAGAACTGGGAGCCTTGTTATGATGATGGGCGGGATGTAAACTGCCAACAGCCACTCGGGAGAAGTGTATGGTGTTTCCTGAAACATCTAAAAAACAAAGCAACAGAGCCTAGGGCACTTCCACTTATGGTCCTATAGCCTTGGGAAATTAAAATCAAAAAGACACAGCCACCCCAAAGTTTGGGACGGCTCTGTTTACAAGAGCCTCGTTTACGGTACAAGGTCAATATCGCAGAAAGTGAAAAATGGATAAAGAAGTTGTGGTACTTACGTACAATGCAATATCACTCAGCAATGAAATCTATGTCATCAGGCCCGTAGCAGCATAATGAGTGGATTCAGGTATGATGATTCTAACTGAAATAAGTCACACAGAAAAAGAAACATCATAAGATAACACTAGTACACGGAATGTAAACTTGGCTACACAGGAACTGGATTACAAAACAGAACAGGGTCTCAAATGTAGAAAACCAACTTATGCTTGCTTAAGGGGAAAGGTGAGTTGGGGTGCTGCATAAAACCAGAGATTGAAATCAGCACAGATAAAGTTCCTTAAGCCAAATATGGAATAGACAAGAGCTACTCCTTGCTCAACGAAATGGACTCAACACCCCATATTAAACGCCTAAGCATGTACCTGAGTAGTAAGTATCTTAAAACCTATGGATTGCTATGTCTCCGAAAGAGAATCAAGCGTGTGTACAGGGGCATAAACGCAGCAGTGATAGGATTGGAGAGGTTCGGTGAGCAAATGAAGACCCTTTGAAGTCGTATTGCATGGTACCCATTCCACGGATCTCAACTCTCCAGGTTTAAGGGATTCTTCCTTCAGCTAAAACATGCATGTGGAACCCAGAGTATGATCAACCGTGTGATCAGGAGACGTGTCAAATATGTCTCAGTTTTTGTTCCCTGGTACTCGGGTGCAACATTCCAGACGCTTTGCTAACACTCTCCCGTCTTGGAGAGTCAGTGCCTTCAACCTCCTGTTTGGCCCAGTTTGCAATTTCTGCGGAAGATGAACAGGAATAGTGAGGACCAATGAGAGACTAGCTGGAGGTGTCTGGATGGGCAAATTTAACTCTCATTTCCCACCAGGAAGAGGAATTAACCAAAGGCTCAACTTGCCATGCCGGAACCACACTAGGGCCTGAAGCAATCCTGCGGTGTTGCGGCCAGCTCACAAGAAAGCGTGTTGAAGAAAGGAGCTCAGGGGCACTGTCATTCACAAACCTGCAGAGTTATAAATGACAGCTATCGTCCAAAAATACATTGAAGTAAGGCTGCCAAGAGGACTTGAAAGCGGGGCAGAATAGCAGGCAACCGATTTCAGGAGGTAGACTGGAATTGCATGTAAAGCATAGGAAAAGAGGCAGAACGTCCACAATGATGCACTTGGCCAAAAAGGGCGTATGCGTTTTTTCCTGAATATATTCAGGAAAAAACGCATACGCCCTTTTTGGCCAACCAAGCAAGCTTGCAAAGGAAATCTGCACTACAATGAAGTCTCACTGCCCCCCCCCACCCCCGTCAAAAGGGCCATCTGAAAAAAGTGTAAAATCCAGAAAGGCAGAACAGGCCATGGAGAACTGGGAGCCTTGTTATGCTGATGGGCGGGATGTAAATTGCCAACAGCCACTGGGGAGCAGTGTATGGTGTTTCCTGAAACATCTAAAAAACAAAGCAACAGAGCCTAGGGCACTTCCACTTATGGTCCTATAGCTTAGGGAAATTAAAATCAAAAAGACACAGCCACCCCAAAGTTTGGGACGGCTCTGTTTACAAGAACCTCGTTTACAGTACAAGTTCAATATCGCAGAAAGCGAAAAATGGATAAAGAAGTTGTGGTACTTACGTACAATGCAATATCACTCAGCAATGAAATCTATGTCATCAGGCCCGTCGCAGCATAATGAGTGGATTCAGGTACGATGATTCTAAGTGAAATAAGTCACACAGGAAAAGAAACATCATAAGATATCACTAATACACGGAATGTAAACTTGGCTACACAGGAACTGAATTACAAAACAGAACAGGGTCTCAAATGTAGAAAGCCAACTTATGCTTGCTTAAGGGGAAAGGTGAGTTGGGGTGCTGCATAAAACCAGAGATTGAAATTAGCACAGATACCGTTCCATAAGCCAAATATGGAATAGACAAGAGCTACTCCTTGCTCAACGAAGTGGACTCAACACCCCATATTAAACGCCTAAGAATATACCTGACTAGTAAGAATCTTAAAACCTATGGATTTATATGTCTCCGAAAGAGAACCAAGCGTGTGTACAGCGGCATAAACGCAGCAGTGATAGGATTGCTGAGGTTCGGTGAGCAAATGCAGACCCTTTGAAGTTATATTGCATGGTAACCATTCCATGGGTCTCAACTCTCCAGGTTTAAGGGATTCTTCCTTCAGCTAAAACATGCATGTGGAACCCAGAGTATGATCCACCGTGTGATCGGGAAACGTGTTCCAATATGTCTCAGTTTTCGTCCCCTGGTACTCGGGTACAACATTCCAGACGCTTTACTAACACTCTCCCCACTTGGAGAGTCAGAGCCTTTAACCTCCTGTTTGGCCCAGTTTGCAATTTCTGCGGAAGATGAACAGGAATAGGGAGAACCAATGAGAGACTAGCTGGAGGTGTCTGGACGGGCAAATTGAACTCTCATTTCCCACCAAGAAGAGGAATTAACCAAAGGCTTAGCGTGCCGTGCCAGAACCACACTGGGCCCTGAAGCAATCCTGTTGTGTTGCGGCCAGCTCACAAGAAAGCGAGTTGAAGAAAGGAGCTCAGGGGCACTGTAATTCACAAACCTGCAGAGTTATAAATGACAGCTATCGTCCAAAAATATATTGAAGTAAGGCTGCCAAGAGGACTTGAAATCGGGGCAGAATTGCAGGAAACCGATTTCAGGAGGTAGACTGGAATTGCATTGAAAGCACAGGAAAAGAGGCAGAACGTCCACAATGATGCACTTGGCCAAAAAGGGCGTATGCGTTTTTTCCTGAATATATTCAGGAAAAAACGCATACGCCCTTTTTGGCCAACCAAGCAAGCTTGCAAAGGAAATCTGCACTAAAATGAAGTCTCTCTGCCCCCCGGTCAAAAGGGCCATCTGAAAAAAGTGTAAAATCCAGAAAGGCAGGACAGGCCATGGAGAACTGGGAGCCTTGTTATGCTGATGGGCGGGATGTAAATTGCCAACAGCCACTCTGGAGAAGTGTATGGTGTTTCCTGAAACATCTAAAAAACAAAGCAACAGAGCCTAGGGCACTTCCACTTATGGTCCTATAGCTTAGGGAAATTAAAATCAAAAAGACACAGCCACCCCAAAGTTTGGGACGGCTCTGTTTACAAGAACCTCGTTTACGGTACAAGTTCAATATCACAGAAAGCGAAAAATGGAAAAGAAGTTGAGGTACTTACGTACAATGCAATATCACTCAGCAATGACATCTATGTCATCAGGCCCGTAGCAGCATAATGAGTGGATTCAGGTATGATGATTCTAACTGAAATAAGTCACACAGAAAAAGAAACATCATAAGATATCACTAATACACGGAATGTAAACTTGGCTACAGAGGAACTGAATTACAAAACAGAACAGGGTCTCAAATTTAGAAAACCAACTTATGCTTGCTTAAGGGGAAAGGTGAGTTGGGGTGCTGCATAAAACCAGAGATTGAAATCAGCACAGATAAAGTTCCTTAAGCCAAATATGGAATAGTCAAGAGCTACTCCTTGCTCAACGAAATGGACTCAACACCCCATATTAAACGTGTAAGAATGTATCTGACTAGTAAGTATCTTAAAACCTATGGATTGCTATGTCTCCGAAAGAGAATCAAGCGTGTGTACAGGGGCATAAACGCAGCAGTGATAGGATTGGAGAGGTTCGGTGAGCAAATGAAGACCCTTTGAAGTCGTATTGCATGGTACCCATTCCACGGATCTCAACTCTCCAGGTTTAAGGGATTCTTCCTTCAGCTAAAACATGCATGTGGAACCCAGAGTATGATCAACCGTGTGATCAGGAGACGTGTCAAATATGTCTCAGTTTTTGTTCCCTGGTACTCGGGTGCAACATTCCAGACGCTTTGCTAACACTCTCCCGTCTTGGAGAGTCAGTGCCTTTAACCTCCTGTTTGGCCCAGTTTGCAATTTCTGCGGAAGATGAACAGGAATAGTGAGGACCAATGAGAGACTAGCTGGAGGTGTCTGGATGGGCAAATTTAACTCTCATTTCCCACCAGGAAGTGAAAAATGGATAAAGAAGTTGTGGTATTTACTTACAAAGCAATATCACTCAGCAATGAAATCTATGTCATCAGGCCCTTAGCAGCACAATGAGTGGATTCAGGTATGATGATTCTCACTGAAATAAGTCACACAGAAAAAGAAACATCATAAGATATCAGTAATACACGGAATGTAAACTTGGCTACACAGGAACTGAATTACAGAACAGAACAGCGTCTCAAATTTAGAAAACCATCTTATGCTTGCTTAAGGGGAAAGGTGAGTTCGGGTGCTGCATAAAACCAGAGATTGAAATGAGCACAGATAAAGTTCCTTAAGCCAAATATGGAATAGACAAGAGCCACTCCTTGCTCAACGAAATGGACTCAACACCCCATATTAAACGCCTAAGCATGTACCTGAGTAGTAAGTATCTTAAAACCTATGGATTGCTATGTCTCCGAAAGAGAATCAAGCGTGTGTACAGGGGCATAAACGCAGCAGTGATAGGATTGGAGAGGTTCGGTGAGCAAATGAAGACCCTTTGAAGTCGTATTGCATGGTACCCATTCCACGGATCTCAACTCTCCAGGTTTAAGGGATTCTTCCTTCAGCTAAAACATGCATGTGGAACCCAGAGTATGATCAACCATGTGATCGGGAGACGTGTTCAAATATGTCTCAGTTTTCGTCCCCTGGTACTCGGGTGCAATATTCCAGACGCTTTACTAACACTCTCCCCACTTGGAGAGTCAGTGCCTTTAAACTCCTGCTTGGCCCAGTTTGCAATTTCTGCAGAAGATGAACAGGAATTGGGAGAACCAATGAGAGACTAGCTGGAGGTGTCTGGACGGGCAAATTGAACTCTCATTTCCCACCAGGAAGACGAATGAACCAAAGGCTCCGCGTGCCGTGCTGGAACTAGATTAGGGCCTGAAGAGATCCTGCAGTTTTGCGGCCAGCTCACAAGAAATCGAGTTGAAGAAAGGAGCTCAGGGACACTGTAATTCACAATCCTGCGGAGTTATAAATGACAGCTATCATCCAAAATTATACTGAAGTAAGGCTGCGAAGAGGACTTGAATGCGGGGCAGAATTGCTGGAAACCGATTTCAGAAGGTACACGGGAGTCGCTCTTAAAGCATAGGAAAAGAGACAGTACTTGGAAAATAATGGACTTGGCAAAAAAGGGCATATGTGTTTTATCCAGAGCTCTCATAACTGAGGAGAGGAGATTCCCAGCAGGCTTAACTGCCACCTGAGGGCTCACATTGCCAAGGCAACGTGAGCAAGCCAGGCAGGAGTTACCTCACAGCAGAGGTCCCACCTCCCAGAAGGGTGAGAAACCCAGCCAACATCAGACTCTCACCAGAGGGCCCACATCACCAAGGGGATGGGAACCAGGCAGGAGTGTCTTCACACCAGTGGGGCCACATCATCTAAAGGTGAGGTACTCAGCACATGTGTCCTCAAACCAGAGGACCCACATCACCAAGGGCCTCGGAGTGAGGCAGGCAGGAGTAGCCTCAAAACACTGGGCCCATAGAATAAAAAAGTGACGAATCCAGCAGTTGGAACCTCCCAGCAGGCGGCCCAGAGCACCGAGGCTATGGGATCCAGGCCACAGTGAACTCACAGAAGAGGGCCCATGTCATGAAACTGAGCAACCCAGCCATTGGGACCTCAGAGCAGGAGGCCCACATCCCCATGGGGATGGAAATCTGGTAGGAGTGTCCTCGCACCACTGAGAACGTATCAGAAAATTTGGGGAGACCAGCAGTTAGGGCCTGATGCCAGAGGACCCTCATCACCAAGGGAAGGAGGCTCCCAGTAGGCTCCAACTGCCACCAGAGGGCTGACGTCGCCAAGGTGATGTGTGCCAACCAGGCACGAATGACCTCACAGCAGAAGGCCCACCTCAGAGAAGTGTGACGAACCCAGTCAGGATCAGACTCGCACCAGAGGGCCCACATCACCAAATGGATTGGAACCAGGCAGGAGTGTCCTCACATGAGTAGGGCCACATCATCTAAAGGTGAGGAACCCAGAACATGCGGCTTCAAACCATAGGACACCCATCACCAAGGCGCTGGGAGTGAGGCAGGCAGGAGGAGCCTCATAACAGAGGGCCCAAAAATAAGAAAGGTGAGGAATCCAGCATTTGGAACCTCCCAGCAGGCGGCCCAGCGCTCAGAGGCTAGGGGATCCAGGCCGGAGTGAACTAACACCAGACAGCCCACATCATGAAACTGTGAGCAACCCAGACATTGGGACCTCAGAGCAGAAGGCCCACATCCCCATGGTGATGGGAACATGACAGGAGTGTCCTGGCATCACTGGGCTCACATCAGAAAACGTGGGGTGCTCAGAAGTTAGGGCCTGACGCTAGAGGGCACTCATCACTGAGAGGAGGAGGCTCCCAGCAGGCTCCAGCTGCCACCAGAGGGCCAACGTCGCCAAGGCGATGTGTGCCAGCCCGGCAGGAGTGACCTCACAGCAGAGGGCCCACCTCACAGAAGGGTGAGGAACACAGCCAGGATCAGACTCTCACCAGAGGGCCCACATCACCAAGGGGATGGGAACCAGGCAGGAGTGTCCCCCACCAGTGGGACAACATCATCGAAAGGTGAGGATCCCAGCACATGTAGCCTCAAACCAGAGGAACCACATCACCAAGGGGTTCGGAATGAGGCTGGCAGGACCGGCCTCACAACACAGGGTCCATAGAATATAAAAGTTGGGGAATCCAGCAGTTGGAACCTCCCAGCAAGTGGCCCAGAGCACCGAGGCTATGGGATCCAGGCCACAGTGAACTCACAGCAGAGGGCCCACATCATGAACCTGTGAGCAGCCCAGCCGTTGGGACCTCAGAACAGAAGGCCCACATCCCCATTGGGATGGGAACCTGGCAGGAGTGGCTTCGCACCACTTAGCACATATCAGAAAATGTTAGGAGCCCGGCAGTTAGGGCCTGACGCCAGGGGGCCCTCATAACTGAGGGGAGGAGACTCCCAGCAGGTTTCAACTGACAACAGAGGGCCCACGTCTACAAGGTGGCATGCGCCAGCCAGGCAGTAGTGACCTCACAGCAGAGGGCCTATCAAACAGAAGGGTGAGGAACTGAGGCAGGATGAGACTCTCACCAGAGGGCCCACAACACCAAGGGGATGGGAACCAGTCAGGACTGTCCTCCCACCAGTGGGGCCACATCATTGAAAGGTGAGGAACCCAGCACATGTGGCCTCATATCAGAGGACATACATCACAAAGGGGATGGGAGTGAGGCAGGTAGGAGTAGCCTAAAAACAGAGGGCCCAAAGAATAAAAAAGGTGAGGAATCCAGCATTTGGAACCTCCCAGCAGGCGGCCGAGAGCACAGAAGCTATGGGATGCAGGCAGGAGTGAACTAACACCAGAGAGCCCACATCATGAAACTGTGAGCAACCCAGGCGTTGGGACCTCAGAGCAGAAAGCCCACATCCCCATGGGGATGGGAACCTGACAGGAGTGTCCTGGCAACACTGGGCTCACATCAGAAAACGTGGGGAGCCCAGCAGTTAGGGCCTGATGCTAGAGGGCCGTCATCACCGAGGGGAGGAGGCTCCCAGCAGGTTCCATGTGCCAACAGAGGGCCCACGTCGCCAAGGTGATGTGTGCAAGTCAGGCAGGATTGACCTCACAGCAGAGGGCCTACCTCACAGAAGAGTGAGGAACCCAGCCAGGATAAGACTGTCACCAGAAGGCCCACATCACCAAGGGGATGGGAACCAGGCAGGAGTGTCCTCACACCAGTGGGGCCACATCATTGAAAGTTGCGGAACCCAGCACATGTGGCCTCAAACCAGAAGACCCACATCACGAAGGGGTTGCGAGTGAGGCAGGCAGGAGGAGCATCACAACACAGGACCCATAGAATACAAAAGTTGAGGAATCGCGCAGTTGGAACCTCCCAGCAGGCGGCCAAGAGCACAGAGGCTATGGGATCCAGGCCACAGTGAACTAACACCAGAGAGCCCACATCATGAAATTGTGATCAACCCAGCCATTGGAACCTCAGAGCAGAAGGCCCATATCCCCATGGAGATGGGAACCTAAGAGGAGTGCCCGAGCATCACTGGGCTCACTAAGAAAAGTTGGGGAGCCCAGCAGTTAGGGCCTGACGTCAGAGGGCCCTCATCACAGAGGTGAGGAGGCTCCCAGCAGGGTCCAAGTGCCACCAGAGGGCTCATGTCAACAAGGCGAGGTGAGCAAGCCAGGCAAGAGTTACCTGATAGTAGAGGGCCCACCTCACAGATGGGTGAGGAACCCAGCCAGGATCAGACTCTCACCAGAGGGCCCACATCACAAAGGGGATGGGAACCAGTCAGGATTACCCTCACACCAGTGGGGCCTCATCATCTTAAGGTGAGGAACCCAGCACATGTGTCCTCAAACCAGAGGACCCACATCACCAAGGGCCTTGGAGTGAGGCAGGCAGGAGTAGCCTCACAACACAGGGCACATAATATAAAAAACGTGAGGATTCCAGCATTTAGACCTTCCAGCAAGCACCCAGAACACCAAGGCTATGGGATCCAGGCCACAGTGAACTCACAGCAGAGGGCCCACATCATAAAACTGTGAGCAACCCAGGCATTGGGACCTCAGCACATAAGGCCCACATCCCCATGGGAATGGGAACCTGGCTGGAGTGTCCTCGCACCACTGGGCACACATCAGAAAATGTGGGGAGCCCACCATTTAGGGCCTGACGCCAGAGAGCCGTCATCACCGAGAGGAGGAGGCACCCTGCACGCTCCAACTGCCACCAGAGGGCTCACGTCTCCAAGGTGACGTGTGCCAGCCAGGCAGGAGTGACCTCACAGCAGAGGGCCCACCTCACAGAACGTTGAGGAACCCAGCCAGGATTAGACTCTCGCCAGAGGGCCCACCTCACCAAGGGGATGGGAACCAGGCAGGAGTGTCCTCACACGAGTGGGGCCACATCATCGAAAGGTGAGGAATGCAGCACATGTGGCCTCAAGCCATAGGACAGTCATCACCAAGGGGCTGGCAGTGAGGCAGGCAGGAGGAGCCTCACAACAGAGGGCACATAGAATAAAAAAGTTGAGGAATCCAGCAGTTGGAACCTCCCAGCAGGCGGCTCAGAGCACCGATGATAAGGGATCCTTGCCGGAGTGAACTCACAGCAGAGGGCCCACATCATGGTACTGTGAGCAAGCCAGCCGTTTTGACCTCAGAGCAGAAGGCCCATATCCCCATGGGGATGGGAACCTGGCAAGAGTGTCCTCACTCACTTGGCGCACATCAGAAAATGTGGGGAGCCCAGCAGTTATGGCCTAAGGCAAGAGGGCCCTCATCACCGAGGGGAGGAGGATCCCAGCACACTCCAACTGCCACCAGAGGGCCCACGTCGCCAAGGTGACGTGTGCCAGACAGGCATGATTGACCTCACAGCAGAGGTCCCACCTCACAGAAGGGTGAGGAACCCAGCCAGGATCAGACTCTCACCTGAGGGCCCACATCAGCAAGGGGATGGGAACCAGTCAGGACTGTCTTCCCTCCAGTGGGGCCACATCATCGAAAAGTGCGGAACCCAGCACATGTGGCCTCAAATCAGAGGACACATATCACAAAGGGAATGGGAGTGAGGCAGGCAGGAGTAGCCTAAAAACAGAGGGCCCAAAGAATAAGAAAGGGGAGGAATCCAGCAGTTGGAACCTCCCAGCAGGCGGCCGAGAGCACAGAAGCTATGGGATGCAGGCCACAGTGAACTCACAGCAGAGAACCCACATCATGAACCTGTGAGCAACCCAGGCGTTGGGACCTCAGAGCAGAAGGCCCACATCCCAATGGGGATGTGAACCTGGCTGGAGTGTCCTCACACCACTGGGAGCACATCACAAAATGTGGGGAGCCCAGCAGTTAGGGCCTGACGCCAGAGGGCCCTCATCACCGAGGGGAGGAGGCTCCCAGCAGGCTCCAAGTGCCACCAGAGGGCTCATGTCCACAAGGCGAGGTGAGCAAGCCAGGCAGGAGTGACCTCACAACAGACGGCCCACCTCACAGATGGGTGAGGAACCCAGCCAGGATCAGACTCTCAACAGAGGGCCCACATCACCAAGGGGATGTGAACCAGGCAGGAGTCTCCTAAGACCATTGGTCCCACATCATCGAAAGGTGAGGAACCCAGCACATGTGGCCTCAAACCAGACGACACACATCACGAAAGGGCTGGGAGTGAGGCAGGCAGGAGGATCCTCACAACAGAGGGCCCAAAAAATTAAAAAAGTGAGGAATCCAGCAGTTGGAACCTCCCAGCAGGCGGCCAAGAGCACAGAGGCTATGGGATCCAGGCCTCTGTGAACTAACACCAGAGAGCCCACATCATGAAAATGTGAACAACCCGGCCGTTGGGACCTCAGAGCAGAAGGCCCACATCCCCATGGAGATGGGATCCTAAGAGGAGTGCCAAAGCATCACTGGGCTCACTAAGAAAAGTTGGTGAGCCCAGCAGTTAGGGCCTGACGCAAGAGGGCCCTCATCACCGGGGGGAGGAGATTCCCAGCACGCTCCAACTGCCACCACACGGCTGATTTCACCAAGGCAATGTGTGCCAGCCATGCAGGAGTGACCTATCAGCAGAGGGTCTCCCTCACAGAAGGGTGAGGAACACAGCCAGGAACAGACTCTCACCAGGGGGTCCACATAACCACGTGGATAGGAACCAGGCAGGAGTGTCCTCACACTAGTGGGGCCACATTATCGAAAGGTGAGGAACCCAGCAAAGGTGGCCACAAACCAGAGGACCCACATCACCAAGGGGTTGAGAGTGAGGTAGGTGTCTGGACGGGCATTTTTAACACTCATTTCCCACCAGGAAGAGGAATTAACCAAAGGCTCAGCATGCCCTGCCAGAAGCAGATTAGGGCCTGAAGCAGTCTTCCGGGTTTGCGGCCAGCTCACAAGAAAGCGAGTTGAAGAAAGGAGCTCAGGGGCCCTGTAATTCACAAACGTGCAGAGTTGTAAATGACAGATAACGTCCAAAAATATATTGAAGTAAGGCTGCGAAGAGGACTTCAAAGCGGGGCAGAATTTCAGGAAACCGATTTCAGGAGGTAGACTGGATTTGCATTTAAAGCATAGGAAAAGAGGCAGAACATCGACAATGATGCACTTGGCAAAAAAGGACGTATGAGTTTCTTCCTGAATATATTCAGGAAAAAACGCATACGCCCGTTTTGGCAAACCAAGCAAGCTTGCAATGGAAATCCGAACTACTATGAAGTGTCACTTCCCCCCCCCCCCCCCCCCGCCGGTCTAAAGGGCCATCTGAAAAAAGTGTAAAATCCAGAAAGGCAAGACAGGCCATGGGGAAAAAGGAGCCTTGTTATGCTGATGGGCAGGATGTAAATTGCCAACAGCCACTCTGGAGAAGTGTATGGTGTTTCCTGATACATCTGAAAAACAAAGCAACAGAGTCTAGGGTATTTCCACTTATGGTCCTATAGCTTAGGGAAATTAAAATCAAAAACACAGCCACCCCAAAATTTGGGACGGATCTGTTTACAGGAAGCTCATCTACAATACACGTTAAATATCCCAGAGAACAAATAATTGATAAAGAAGTTGCGGTACTTACGTACAACAGAATACCACTCAGCAATGAAATCTGTGTCACCAGGCCTGTACCAGCATAATGAGTGGATTGAGGCACGATGATTCTAAGTGAAATAAGTCACACAGAAAAAGAAACATCATAAGGTATCACTAATGCACGGAATGTAAACTTGGCTACACATGAACTGAATTACAAAACAGAACAGGGTCTCAAGTTTAGAAAACCAACTTATGCTTGCTTAAGGGGAAAGGTGAGTTGGGGTGCTGCATAAAACCAGAGATTGAAATGAGGACAGATAAAGTTCCTTAAGCCTAATATGTAACAGACAAGAGCTACTCCTTGCTCAACGAAATGGACTCAACACCCCATATTAAACGCCTAAGAATGTACCTGACTAGTAAGTATCTGAAAACCTATGGATTGCTATGTCTCCGAAAGAGAATCAAGCGTGTGTACAGGGGCATAAACGTAGCAGTGATAGGATTGGAGAGGTTCGGTGAGCAAATGAAGACCCTTTGAAGTCATATTGCATGGTACCCATTCCACGGGTCTCAACTCTCCAGGTTTAAGGGATTCTTCCTTCAGCTAAAACATGCATGTGGAACCCAGAGTATGATCAACCGTGTGATCGGGAGACGTGTTCAAATATGTCTCAGTTTTCGTCCCCTGGTACTCGGGTGCAACATTCCAGACGCTTTACTAACACTCTCCCCGCTTGGAGAGTCAGAGCCTTTAACCTCCTGTTTGGCCCAGTTTGCAATTTCTGCGGAAGATGAACAGGAATAGGGAGAACCAATGAGAGACTAGCTGGAGGTGTCTGGACGGGCAAATTGAACTCTCATTTCCCACCAGGAAGAGGAATTAACCAAAGGCTCAGCGTGCCGTGCCGGAAGCAGATTAGGGCCTGAAGTAATCCTGTGGTGTTGCGGCCAGCTCACAAGAAAGCGATTTGAAGAAAGGAGCTCAGGGGCACTGTAATTCACAAACCTGCAGACTTATAAATGACAGCTATCGTCCAAAAATATACTGAAGTAAGGCTGCCAAGAGGACTTGAAAGCGGGGCAGAATTGCAGGAAACCGATTTCAGGAGGTAGACTGGAATTGCATGTAAAGCATAGGAAAAGAGGCAGAACGTCCACAATGATGCACTTGGCCAAAAAGGGCGTATGCGTTTTTTCCTGAATATATTCAGGAAAAAACGCATACGCCCTTTTTGGCCAAACAAGCAAGCTTGCAAAGGAAATCTGCACTACAATGAAGTCTCACTTCCCCCCAGTCAAAAGGGCCATCTGAAAAAAGTGTAAAATCCAGAAATGCAGGACAGGCCATGGAGAACTGGGAGCCTTGTTATGCTGATCGGTGGGATGTAAATTGCCAACAGCCACTCGGGAGAAGTGTATGGTGTTTCCTGAAACATCTAAAAAACAAAGCAACAGAGCCTAGGGCACTTCCACTTATGGTCCTATAGCTTAGGGAAATTACAATCAAAAAGACACAGCCACCCCAAAGTTTGAAACGGCTCTGTTTACAAGAACCTCATTTATGGTCCAAGTTCAATATCGCAGAAAGTGAAAAATGGATAAAGAAGTTGTGGTACTTACGTACAATGCAATATCACTCAGCAATGAAATCTATGTCATCAGGCCCGTAGCAGCATAATGAGTGGATTCAGGTATGATGATTCTAACTGAAATAAGTCACACAGAAAAAGAAACATCATAAGATAACACTAGTACACGGAATGTAAACTTGGCTACACAGGAACTGGATTACAAAACAGAACAGGGTCTCAAATGTAGAAAACCAACTTATGCTTGCTTAAGGGGAAAGGTGAGTTGGGGTGCTGCATAAAACCAGAGATTGAAATCAGCACAGATAAAGTTCCTTAAGCCAAATATGGAATAGTCAAGAGCTACTCCTTGCTCAACGAAATGGACTCAACACCCCATATTAAACGTGTAAGAATGTATCTGACTAGTAAGTATCTTAAAACCTATGGATTGCTATGTCTCCGAAAGAGAATCAAGCGTGTGTACAGGGGCATAAACGGAGCAGTGATAGGATTGGAGAGGTTCGGTGAGCAAATGAAGACCCTTTGAAGTCGTATTGCATGGTACCCATTCCACGGATCTCAACTCTCCAGGTTTAAGGGATTCTTCCTTCAGCTAAAACATGCATGTGGAACCCAGAGTATGATCAACCGTGTGATCAGGAGACGTGTCAAATATGTCTCAGTTTTTGTTCCCTGGTACTCGGGTGCAACATTCCAGACGCTTTGCTAACACTCTCCCGTCTTGGAGAGTCAGTGCCTTTAACCTCCTGTTTGGCCCAGTTTGCAATTTCTGCGGAAGATGAACAGGAATAGTGAGGACCAATGAGAGACTAGCTGGAGGTGTCTGGATGGGCAAATTTAACTCTCATTTCCCACCAGGAAGAGGAATTAACCAAAGGCTCAACTTGCCATGCCGGAACCACACTAGGGCCTGAATCAATCCTGCGGTGTTGCGGCCAGCTCACAAGAAAGCGTGTTGAAGAAAGGAGCTCAGGGGCACTGTCATTCACAAACCTGCAGAGTTATAAATGACAGCTATCGTCCAAAAATACATTGAAGTAAGGCTGCCAAGAGGACTTGAAAGCGGGGCAGAATAGCAGGCAACCGATTTCAGGAGGTAGACTGGAATTGCATGTAAAGCATAGGAAAAGAGGCAGAACGTCCACAATGATGCACTTGGCCAAAAAGGGCGTATGCGTTTTTTCCTGAATATATTCAGGAAAAAACGCATACGCCCTTTTTGGCCAACCAAGCAAGCTTGCAAAGGAAATCTGCACTACAATGAAGTCTCTCTGCCCCCCGGTCAAAAGGGCCATCTGAAAAAAGTGTAAAATCCAGAAAGGCAGGACAGGCCATGGAGAACTGGGAGCCTTGTTATGCTGATGGGCGGGATGTAAATTGCCAACAGCCACTCTGGAGAAGTGTATGGTGTTCCCTGAAACATCTAAAAAACAAAGCAACAGAGCCTAGGGCACTTCCACTTATGGTCCTATAGCTTAGGGAAATTAAAATCAAAAAGACACAGCCACCCCAAAGTTTGGGACGGCTCTGTTTACAAGAACCTCGTTTACAGTACAAGTTCAATATCGCAGAAAGCGAAAATGGATAAAGAAGTTGTGGTACTTACGTACAATGCAATATCACTCAGCAATGAAATCTATGTCATCAGGCCCGTAGCAGCATAATGAGTGGATTCAGGTACGATGATTCTAAGTGAAATAAGTCACACAGGAAAAGAAACATCATAAGATATCACTAATACACGGAATGTAAACTTGGCTACACAGGAACTGAATTACAAAACAGAACAGGGTCTCAAATGTAGAAAGCCAACTTATGCTTGCTTAAGGGGAAAGGTGAGTTGGGGTGCTGCATAAAACCAGAGATTGAAATTAGCACAGATACCGTTCCATAAGCCAAATATGAAATAGACAAGAGCTACTCCTTGCTCAACGAAGTGGACTCAACACCCCATATTAAACGCCTAAGAATATACCTGACTGGTAAGAATCTTAAAACCTATGGATTTATATGTCTCCGAAAGAGAATCAAGCGTGTGTACAGCGGCATAAACGCAGCAGTGATAGGATTGGTGAGGTTCGGTGAGCAAATGCAGACCCTTTGAAGTTATATTGCATGGTAACCATTCCATGGGTCTCAACTCTCCAGGTTTAAGGGATTCTTCCTTCAGCTAAAACATGCATGTGGAACCCAGAGTATGATCAACCGTGTGATCGGGAGACGTGTTCAAATATGTCTCAGTTTTCGTCCCCTGGTACTCGGGTGCAGCATTCCAGACGCTTTACTAACACTCTCCCCACTTGGAGAGTCAGTGCCTTTAACCTCCTGTTTGGCCCAGTTTCCAATTTCTGCGGAAGATGAACAGGAATAGGGAGAACCAATGAGAGACTAGCTGGAGGTGTCTGGACGGGCAAATTGAACTCTCATTTCCCACCAAGAAGAGGAATTAACCAAAGGCTCAGCGTGCCGTGCCGGAAGCAGATTAGGGCCTGAAGTAATCCTGTGGTGTTGCGGCCAGCTCACAACAAAGCGAGTTGAAGAAAGGAGCTCAGGGGCACTGTAATTCACAAACTTGCAGAGTTATAAGTGACAGCTATCGTCCAAAAATATACTGAAGTAAGGCTGCCAAGAGGACTTGAAAGCGGGGCAGAATTGCAGGCAACTGATTTCAAGAGGTAGACTGGAATTGCATTTAAAGCATAGGAAAAGAGGCAGAACGTCCACAATGATGCACTTGGCCAAAAAGGGCGTATGCGTTTTTTCCTGAATATATTCAGGAAAAAACGCATACGCCCTTTTTGGCCAACCAAGCAAGCTGGCAAAGGAAATCTGCACTACAATGATGTCTCACTTCCCCGTGGTCAAAAGGGCTATGTGAAAAAAGTGTAATCCAGAAAGGCAGGACAGGCGATGGAGAACTGGGAGCCTTGTTATGCTGATGGGCGGGATGTAAATTGCCAACAGCCACTCTGGAGAAGTGTATGGTGTTTCCTGAAACATCTAAAAAACAAAGCAACAGAGCCTAGGGCACTTCCACTTATGGTCCTATAGCTTAGGGAAATTAAAATCAAAAAGACACAGCCACCCCAAAGTTTGGGCCGGCTCTGTTTACAAGAACCTCGTTTACGGTACAAGTTCAATATCGCAGAAAGTGAAAAATGGATAAAGAATTTGTGGTACTTAAGTACAATGCAGTGTCACTCAGCAATGAAATCTATGTCATCAGGCCCGTAGCAGCATAATGAGTGGATTCAGGTATGATGATTCTAACTGAAATAAGTCACACAGAAAAAGAAACATCATAAGATAACACTAGTACACGGAATGTAAACTTGGCTACACAGGAACTGGATTACAAAACAGAACAGGGTCTCAAATGTAGAAAACCAACTTATGCTTGCTTAAGGGGAAAGGTGAGTTGGGGTGCTGCATAAAACCAGAGATTGAAATGAGCACAGATAAAGTTCCTTAAGCCAAATATGGAATAGACAAGAGCTACTCCTTGCTCAACGAAATGGACTCAACACCCCATATTAAACGCCTAAGCATGTACCTGAGTAGTAAGTATCTTAAAACCTATGGATTGCTATGTCTCCGAAAGAGAATCAAGCGTGTGTACAGGGGCATAAACGCAGCAGTGATAGGATTGGAGAGGTTCGGTGAGCAAATGAAGACCCTTTGAAGTCGTACTGCATGGTACCCATTCCACGGATCTCAACTCTCCAGGTTTAAGGGATTCTTCCTTCAGCTAAAACATGCATGTGGAACCCAGAGTATGATCAACCGTGTGATCAGGAGACGTGTCAAATATGTCTCAGTTTTTGTTCCCTGGTACTCGGGTGCAACATTCCAGACGCTTTGCTAACACTCTCCCGTCTTGGAGAGTCAGTGCCTTTAACCTCCTGTTTGGCCCAGTTTGCAATTTCTGCGGAAGATGAACAGGAATAGTGAGGACCAATGAGAGACTAGCTGGAGGTGTCTGGATGGGCAAATTTAACTCTCATTTCCCACCAGGAAGAGGAATTAACCAAAGGCTCAACTTGCCATGCCGGAACCACACTAGGGCCTGAAGCAATCCTGCGGTGTTGCGGCCAGCTCACAAGAAAGCGTGTTGAAGAAAGGAGCTCAGGGGCACTGTCATTCACAAACCTGCAGAGTTATAAATGACAGCTATCGTCCAAAAATACATTGAAGTAAGGCTGCCAAGAGGACTTGAAAGCGGGGCAGAATAGCAGGCAACCGATTTCAGGAGGTAGACTGGAATTGCATGTAAAGCATAGGAAAAGAGGCAGAACGTCCACAATGATGCACTTGGCCAAAAAGGGCGTATGCGTTTTTTCCTGAATATATTCAGGAAAAAACGCATACGCCCTTTTTGGCCAACCAAGCAAGCTTGCAAAGGAAATCTGCACTACAATGACGTCTCTCTGCCCCCCCCCCCACCCCCGTCAAAAGGGCCATCTGAAAAAAGTGTAAACTCCAGAAAGGCAGAACAGGCCATGGAGAACTGGGAGCCTTGTTATGCTGATGGGCGGGATGTAAATGGCCAACAGCCACTGGGGAGCAGTGTATGGTGTTTCCTGAAACATCTAAAAAACAAAGCAACAGAGCCTAGGGCACTTCCACTTATGGTCCTATAGCTTAGGGAAATTAAAATCAAAAAGACACAGCCACCCCAAAGTTTGGGACGGCTCTGTTTACAAGAACCTCGTTTACAGTACAAGTTCAATATCGCAGAAAGCGAAAAATGGATAAAGAAGTTGTGGTACTTACGTACAATGCAATATCACTCAGCAATGAAATCTATGTCATCAGGCCCGTAGCAGCATAATGAGTGGATTCAGGTACGATGATTCTAAGTGAAATAAGTCACACAGGAAAAGAAACATCATAAGATATCACTAATACACGGAATGTAAACTTGGCTACACAGGAACTGAATTACAAAACAGAACAGGGTCTCAAATGTAGAAAGCCAACTTATGCTTGCTTAAGGGGAAAGGTGAGTTGGGGTTCTGCATAAAACCAGAGATTGAAATTAGCACAGATACCGTTCCATAAGCCAAATATGTAATAGACAAGAGCTACTCCTTGCTCAACGAAGTGGACTCAACACCCCATATTAAACGCCTAAGAATATACCTGACTAGTAAGAATCTTAAAACCTATGGATTTATATGTCTCCGAAAGAGAATCAAGCGTGTGTACAGCGGCATAAACGCAGCAGTGATAGGATTGGTGAGGTTCGGTGAGCAAATGCAGACCCTTTGAAGTTATATTGCATGGTAACCATTCCATGGGTCTCAACTCTCCAGGTTTAAGGGATTCTTCCTTCAGCTAAAACATGCATGTGGAACCCAGAGTATGATCCACCGTGTGATCGGGAAACGTGTTCCAATATGTCTCAGTTTTCGTCCCCTGGTACTCGGGTGCAACATTCCAGACGCTTTACTAACACTCTCCCCACTTGGAGAGTCAGTGCCTTTAACGTCCTGTTTGGCCCAGTTTGCAATTTCTGCGGAAGATGAACAGGAATAGGGAGAACGAATGAGAGACTAGCTGGAGGTGTCTGGACGGGCAAACTGAACTCTCATTTCCCACCAGGAAGAGGAATTAACCAAAGGCTCAGCGTGCCGTGCCGGAACCAGATTAGGGCCTGAAGCAATCCTGCGGTGTTGCGGCCAGCTCACAAGAAAGCGAGTTGAAGAAAGGAGCTCAGGGGCACTGTAATTCACAAACCTGCAGAGTTATAAATGACAGCTATCGTCCAAAAATATACTGAAGTAAGGCTGCCAAGAGGACTTGAAAGCGGGGCAGAATTGCAGGAAACCGATTTCAGGAGGTAGACTGGAATTGCATTTAAAGCATAGGAAAAGAGGCAGAACGTCCACAATGATGCACTTGGCCAAAAAGGGGCGTATGCGTTTTTTCCTGAATATATTCAGGAAAAAACGCATACGCCCTTTTTGGCCAAACAAGCAAGCTTGCAAAGGAAATCTGCAGTACAATGAAGTCTCACTTCCCCCTGCTCAAAAGGGCCATCTGAGAAAAGTGTAAAATCCAGAAAGGCAGGACAGGCCATGGAGAATGGGACCCTTGTTATGCTGATGGGCGGGATGTAAATTGCCAACAGACACTCAGGAGAAGTGTATGGTGTTTCCTGAAACATCTAAAAAACAAAGCAACAGAGCCTAGGGCACTTCCACTTATGGTCCTATAGCTTAGGGAAATTAAAATCAAAAAGACACAGCCACCCCAAAGTTTGGAACGCCTCTGTTTACAAGAACCTCGTTTACAGTACAAGTTCAACATTGCAGAAAATGAAAAATGGATAAAGAAGTTGTGGTATTTACTTACAAAGCAATATCACTCAGCAATGAAATCTATGTCATCAGGCCCTTAGCAGCACAATGAGTGGATTCAGTATGATGATTCTAACTGAAATAAGTCACACAGAAAAAGAAACATCATATGGTATCACTAATACACGGAATGTAAACTTGACTACACAGGAACAGAATTACAGAACTGAACAGGGTCTCAAATGTAGAAAACCAACTTATGCTTGCTTAAGGGGAAAGGTGAGATGGGGTGCTGCATAAAACCAGAGATTGAAATGAGCACAGATAAAGTTCCTTAAGCCAAATATGGAATAGACAAGAGCTACTCCTTGCTCAACGAAATGGACTCAACACCCCATATTAAACGCCTAAGAATGTACCTGACTAGTGAGTATCTTAAAACCTATGGATTTCTATGTCTCCGAAAGAGAATCAAGCGTGTGTACAGGGGCATAAACGCAGCAGTGATAGGATTGGAGAGGTTCGGTGAGCAAATGAAGACCCTTTGAAGTCATATTGCATGGTACCCATTCCACGGGTTACAACTACCCAGGTTTAAGGTATTCTTCCTTCAGCTAAAACATGCATGTGGAACCTAGAGTATGATCAACCATGTGATCGGGAGACGTGTTCAAATATGTCTCAGTTTTCGTACCCTGGTACTCGAGTGCAACATTCCAGACGCTTTACTACCACTCTCCCGACTTGGAGAGTCAGTCCCTTTAACCTCCTGTTTGGCCCAGTTTGCAATTTCTGCGGAAGATGAACAGGAATAGCGAGAACCAATGAGAGACTAGCTGGAGGTGTCTGGACGGGCAAATTGAACTCTCATTTCCCACCAGGAAGAGGAAATAACCAAAGGCTCAGCGTGCCGTGCCGGAACCAGATTAGGGCCTGAAGCCATCCTGCGGTGCTGCGGCCAGCTCAAAAGAAAGCGAGTTGAAGAAAGGAGCTCAGGGGCACTGTAATTCACAAACCTGCAGAGTTATAAATGACAGCTATCGTCCAAAAATATACTGAAGTAAGGCTGCCAAGAGGACTTGAATGCGGGGCAGAATTGCAGGAAACCGATTTCAGGAGGTAGACTGGAATTGCATTGAAAGCATAGGAAAAGAGGCAGAACGTGCACAATGATGCACTTGGCCAAAAAGGGCGTATGCGTTTTTTCCTGAATATATTCAGGAAAAAACGCATACGCCCTTTTTGGCCAACCAAGCAAGCTTGCAAAGGAAATCTGCACTACAATGACGTCTCTCTGCCCCCCGGTCAAAAGGGCCATCTGAAAAAAGTGTAAAATCCAGAAAGGCAGGACAGGCCATGGAGAACTGGGAGCCTTGTTATGCTGATGGGCGGGATGTAAACTGCCAACAGCCACTGGGGAGCAGTGTATGGTGTTTCCTGAAACATCTAAAAAACAAAGCAACAGAGCCTAGGGCACTTCCACTTATAGTCCTATAGCTTAGGGAAATTAAAATCAAAAAGACACAGCCACCCCAAAGTTTGGGACGCCTCTGTTTACAAGAACCTCGTTTACGGTACAAGTTCAATATCGCAGAAAGTGAAATATGGATAAAGTAGTTGTGGTACTTACGTACAATGCAATATCCCTCAGCAATGACATCTATGTCATCAGGCCCGTAGCAGCATAATGAGTGGATTCAGGTATGATGATTCTAACTGAAATAAGTCACACAGAAAAAGAAACATCATAAGATATCACTAATACACGGAATGTAAACTTGGCTACAGAGGAACTGAATTACAAAACAGAACAGGGTCTCAAATTTAGAAAACCAACTTATGCTTGCTTAAGGGGAAAGGTGAGTTGGGGTGCTGCATAAAACCAGAGATTGAAATCAGCACAGATAAAGTTCCTTAAGCCTAATATGTAACAGACAAGAGCTACTCCTTGCTCAACGAAGTGGACTCAACACCCCATATTAAACGCCTAAGAATATACCTGACTAGTAAGAATCTTAAAACCTATGGATTTATATGTCTCCGAAAGAGAATCAAGCGTGTGTACAGCGGCATAAACGCAGCAGTGATAGGATTGGTGAGGTTCGGTGAGCAAATGCAGACCCTTTGAAGTTATATTGCATGGTAACCATTCCATGGGTCTCAACTCTCCAGGTTTAAGGGATTCTTCCTTCAGCTAAAACATGCATGTGGAACCCAGAGTATGATCCACCGTGTGATCGGGAAACGTGTTCCAATGTGTCTCAGTTTTCGTCCCCTGGTACTCGGGTGCAACATTCCAGACGCTTTACTAACACTCTCCCCACTTGGAGAGTCAGTGCCTTTAACCTCCTGTTTGGCCCAGTTTGCAATTTCTGCGGAAAATGAACAGGAATAGGGAGAACCAATGAGAGACTAGCTGGAGGTGTCTGGAGGGGCAAATTTAACTCTCATTTCCCACCAGGAAGAGGAATTAACCAAAGGCTCAGCGTGCCGTGCCGGAACCACACTAGGGCCTGAAGCAATCCTGCAGTGTTGAGGCCAGCTCACAAGAAAGCGGGTTGAAGAAAGGAGCTCAGGGGCACTGTCATTCACAAACCTGCAGAGTTATAAATGACAGCTATCGTCCAAAAATATATTGAAGTAAGGCTGACAAGAGGACTTGAAAGTGGAGCAGAATTGCAGGAAACCGATTTCAGGAGGTAGACTGGAATTGCATGTAAAGCATAGGAAAAGAGGCAGAACGTCCACAATGATGCACTTGGCCAAAAAGAGCGTATGCGTTTTTTCCTGAATATATTCAGGAAAAAACGCATACGCCCTTTTTGGCCAACCAAGCAAGCTTGCAAAGGAAATCTGCACTACAATGACGTCTCTCTGCCCCCCGGTCAAAAGGGCCATCTGAAAAAAGTGTAAAATCCAGAAAGGCAGGACAGGCCATGGAGAACTGGGAGCCTTGTTATGCTGATGGGCGGGATGTAAACTGCCAACAGCCACTCGGGAGAAGTGTATGGTGTTTCCTGAAACATCTAAAAAACAAAGCAACAGAGCCTAGGGCACTTCCACTTATGGTCCTATAGCCTTGGGAAATTAAAATCAAAAAGACACAGCCACCCCAAATTTGGGACGGCTCTGTTTACAAGAACCTCATTTACGGTACAAGGTCAATATCGCAGAAAGTGAAAAATGGATAAAGAAGTTGTGGTACTTACGTACAATGCAATATCACTCAGCAATGAAATCTATGTCATCAGGCCCGTAGCAGCATAATGAGTGGATTCAGGTATGATGATTCTAACTGACATAAGTCACACAGAAAAAGAAACATCATAAGATAACACTAGTACACGGAATGTAAACTTGGCTACACAGGAACTGCATTCCAAAACAGAACAGGGTCTCAAATGTAGAAAACCAACTTATGCTTGCTTAAGGGGAAAGGTGAGTTGGGGTGCTGCATAAAACCAGAGATTGAAATGAGCACAGATAAAGTTCCTTAATCCAAATATGGAATAGTCAAGAGCTACTCCTTGCTCAACGAAATGGACTCAACACCCCATATTAAACGTGTAAGAATGTATCTGACTAGTAAGTATCTTAAAACCTATGGATTGCTATGTCTCCGAAAGAGAATCAAGCGTGTGTACAGGGGCATAAACGCAGCAGTGATAGGATTGGAGAGGTTCGGTGAGCAAATGAAGACCCTTTGAAGTCGTATTGCATGGTACCCATTCCACGGATCTCAACTCTCCAGGTTTAAGGGATTCTTCCTTCAGCTAAAACATGCATGTGGAACCCAGAGTATGATCAACCGTGTGATCGGGAGACGTGTCAAATATGTCTCAGTTTTTGTTCCCTGGTACTCGGGTGCAACATTCCAGACGCTTTGCTAACACTCTCCCGTCTTGGAGAGTCAGTGCCTTTAACCTCCTGTTTGGCCCAGTTTGCAATTTCTGCGGAAGATGAACAGGAATAGTGAGGACCAATGAGAGACTAGCTGGAGGTGTCTGGATGGGCAAATTTAACTCTCATTTCCCACCAGGAAGAGGAATTAACCAAAGGCTCAACTTGCCATGCCGGAACCACACTAGGGCCTGAATCAATCCTGCGGTGTTGCGGCCAGCTCACAAGAAAGCGTGTTGAAGAAAGGAGCTCAGGGGCACTGTCATTCACAAACCTGCAGAGTTATAAATGACAGCTATCGTCCAAAAATACATTGAAGTAAGGCTGCCAAGAGGACTTGAAACCGGGGCAGAATAGCAGGCAACCGATTTCAGGAGGTAGACTGGAATTGCATGTAAAGCATAGGAAAAGAGGCAGAATGTCCACAATGATGCACTTGGCCAAAAAGGGCGTATGCGTTTTTTCCTGAATATATTCAAGAAAAAAACGCATACGCCCTTTTTGGCCAACCAAGCAAGCTTGCAAAGGAAATCTGCACTACAATGAAGTCTCACTGCCCCCCCCCACCCCCGACAAAAGGGCCATCTGAAAAAAGTGTAAAATCCAGAAAGGCAGAACAGGCCATGGAGAACTGGGAGCCTTGTTATGCTGATGGGCGGGATGTAAATTGCCAACAGCCACTGGGGAGCAGTGTATGGTGTTTCCTGAAACATCTAAAAAACAAAGCAACAGAGCCTAGGGCACTTCCACTTATAGTCCTATAGCTTAGGGAAATTAAAATCAAAAAGACACAGCCACCCCAAAGTTTGGGACGGCTCTGTTTACAAGAACCTCGTTTACAGTACAAGTTCAATATCGCAGAAAGCGAAAAATGGATAAAGAAGTTGTGGTACTTACGTACAATGCAATATCACTCAGCAATGAAATCTATGTCATCAGGCCCGTAGCAGCATAATGAGTGGATTCAGGTACGATGATTCTAAGTGAAATAAGTCACACAGGAAAAGAAACATCATAAGATATCACTAATACACGGAATGTAAACTTGGCTACACAGGAACTGAATTACAAAACAGAACAGGGTCTCAAATGTAGAAAGCCAACTTATGCTTGCTTAAGGGGAAAGGTGAGTTGGGGTGCTGCATAAAACCAGAGATTGAAATTAGCACAGATACCGTTCCATAAGCCAAATATGTAATAGACAAGAGCCACTCCTTGCTCAACGAAGTGGACTCAACACCCCATATTAAACGCCTAAGAATATACCTGACTAGTAAGAATCTTAAAACCTATGGATTTATATGTCTCCGAAAGAGAATCAAGCGTGTGTACAGCGGCATAAACGCAGCAGTGATAGGATTGGTGAGGTTCGGTGAGCAAATGCAGACCCTTTGAAGTTATATTGCATGGTAACCATTCCATGGGTCTCAACTCTCCAGGTTTAAGGGATTCTTCCTTCAGCTAAAACATGCATGTGGAACCCAGAGTATGATCCACCGTGTGATCGGGAAACGTGTTCCAATATGTCTCAGTTTTCGTCCCCTGGTACTCGGGTACAACATTCCAGACGCTTTACTAACACTCTCCCCACTTGGAGAGTCAGAGCCTTTAACCTCCTGTTTGGCCCAGTTTGCAATTTCTGCGGAAGATGAACAGGAATAGGGAGAACCAATGAGAGACTAGCTGGAGGTGTCTGGACGGGCAAATTGAACTCTCATTTCCCACCAAGAAGAGGAATTAACCAAAGGCTTAGCGTGCCGTGCCAGAACCACACTGGGCCCTGAAGCAATCCTGTTGTGTTGCGGCCAGCTCACAAGAAAGCGAGTTGAAGAAAGGAGCTCAGGGGCACTGTAATTCACAAACCTGCAGAGTTATAAATGACAGCTATCGTCCAAAAATATATTGAAGTAAGGCTGCCAAGAGGACTTGAAATCGGGGCAGAATTGCAGGAAACCGATTTCAGGAGGTAGACTGGAATTGCATGTAAAGCATAGGAAAAGAGGCAGAACGTCCACAATGATGCACTTGGCCAAAAAGGGCGTATGCGTTTTTTCCTGAATATATTCAGGAAAAAACGCATACGCCCTTTTTGGCCAACCAAGCAAGCTTGCAAAGGAAATCTGCACTACAATGAAGTCTCTCTGCCCCCCGGTCAAAAGGGCCATCTGAAAAAAGTGTAAAATCCAGAAAGGCAGGACAGGCCATGGAGAACTGGGAGCCTTGTTATGCTGATGGGCGGGATGTAAATTGCCAACAGCCACTGGGGAGCAGTGTATGGTGTTTCCTGAAACATCTAAAAAACAAAGCAACAGAGCCTAGGGCACTTCCACTTATGGTCCTATAGCTTAGGGAAATTAAAATCAAAAAGACACAGCCACCCCAAAGTTTGGGACGGCTCTGTTTACAAGAACCTCGTTTACAGTACAAGTTCAATATCGCAGAAAGCGAAAAATGGATAAAGAAGTTGTGGTACTTACGTACAATGCAATATCACTCAGCAATGAAATCTATGTCATCAGGCCCGTAGCAGCATAATGAGTGGATTCAGGTACGATGATTCTAAGTGAAATAAGTCACACAGGAAAAGAAACATCATAAGATATCACTAATACACGGAATGTAAACTTGGCTACACAGGAACTGAATTACAAAACAGAACAGGGTCTCAAATGTAGAAAGCCAACTTATGCTTGCTTAAGGGGAAAGGTGAGTTGGGGTGCTGCATAAAACCAGAGATTGAAATTAGCACAGATACCGTTCCATAAGCCAAATATGTAATAGACAAGAGCTACTCCTTGCTCAACGAAGTGGACTCAACACCCCATATTAAACGCCTAAGAATATACCTGACTAGTAAGAATCTTAAAACCTATGGATTTATATGTCTCCGAAAGAGAATCAAGCGTGTGTACAGCGGCATAAACGCAGCAGTGATAGGATTGGTGAGGTTCGGTGAGCAAATGCAGACCCTTTGAAGTTATATTGCATGGTAACCATTCCATGGGTCTCAACTCTCCAGGTTTAAGGGATTCTTCCTTCAGCTAAAACATGCATGTGGAACCCAGAGTATGATCCACTGTGTGATCGGGAAACGTGTTCCAATATGTCTCAGTTTTCGTCCCCTGGTACTCGGGTGCAACATTCCAGACGCTTTACTAACACTCTCCCCACTTGGAGAGTCAGTGCCTTTAACGTCCTGTTTGGCCCACTTTGCAATTTCTGCGGAAGATGAACAGGAATAGGGAGAACCAATGAGAGACTAGCTGGAGGTGTCTGGACGGGCAAATTGAACTCTCATTTCCCACCAGGAAGAGGAATTAACCAAAGGCTCAGCATGCCGTGCCGGAACCAGATTAGGGCCTGAAGCAATCCTGCGGTGTTGCGGCCAGCTCACAAGAAAGCGAGTTGAAGAAAGGAGCTCAGGGGCACTGTAATTCACAAACCTGCAGAGTTATAAATGACAGCTATCGTCCAAAAATATACTGAAGTAAGGCTGCCAAGAGGACTTGAAAGCGGGGCAGAATTGCAGGAAACCGATTTCAGGAGGTAGACTGGAATTGCATGTAAAGCATAGGAAAAGAGGCAGAACGTCCACAATGATGCACTTGGCCAAAAAGGGCGTATGCGTTTTTTCCTGAATATATTCAGGAAAAAACGCATACGCCCTTTTTGGCCAACCAAGCAAGCTTGCAAAGGAAATCTGCACTACAATGACGTCTCTCTGCCCCCCGGTCAAAAGGGCCATCTGAAAAAAGTGTAAAATCCAGAAAGGCAGAACAGGCCATGGAGAACTGGGAGCCTTGTTATGCTGATGGGCGGGATGTAAACTGCCAACAGCCACTCGGGAGAAGTGTATGGTGTTTCCTGAAACATCTAAAAAACAAAGCAACAGAGCCTAGGGCACTTCCACTTATGGTCCTATAGCCTTGGGAAATTAAAATCAAAAAGACACAGCCACCCCAAAGTTTGGGACGGCTCTGTTTACAAGAACCTCGTTTACGGTACAAGGTCAATATCGCAGAAAGTGAAAAATGGATAAAGAAGTTGTGGTACTTACGTACAATGCAATATCACTCAGCAATGAAATCTATGTCATCAGGCCCGTAGCAGCATAATGAGTGGATTCAGGTATGATGATTCTAACTGAAATAAGTCACACAGAAAAAGAAACATCATAAGATAACACTAGTACACGGAATGTAAACTTGGCTACACAGGAACTGGATTACAAAACAGAACAGGGTCTCAAATGTAGAAAACCAACTTATGCTTGCTTAAGGGGAAAGGTGAGTTGGGGTGCTGCATAAAACCAGAGATTGAAATGAGCACAGATAAAGTTCCTTAAGCCAAATATGGAATAGACAAGAGCTACTCCTTGCTCAACGAAGTGGACTCAACACCCCATATTAAACGCCTAAGCATGTACCTGAGTAGTAAGTATCTTAAAACCTATGGATTGCTATTTCTCCGAAAGAGAATCAAGCGTGTGTACAGGGGCATAAACGCAGCAGTGATAGGATTGGAGAGGTTCGGTGAGCAAATGAAGACCCTTTGAAGTCGTATTGCATGGTACCCATTCCACGGATCTCAACTCTCCAGGTTTAAGAGATTCTTCCTTCAGCTAAAACATGCATGTGGAACCCAGAGTATGATCAACCGTGTGATCAGGAGACGTGTCAAATATGTCTCAGTTTTTGTTCCCTGGTACTCGGGTGCAACATTCCAGACGCTTTGCTAACACTCTCCCGTCGTGGAGAGTCAGTGCCTTTAACCTCCTGTTTGGCCCAGTTTGCAATTTCTGCGGAAGATGAACAGGAATAGTGAGGACCAATGAGAGACTAGCTGGAGGTGTCTGGATGGGCAAATTTAACTCTCATTTCCCACCAGGAAGAGGAATTAACCAAAGGCTCAACTTGCCATGCCGGAACCACACTAGGGCCTGAAGCAATCCTGCGGTGTTGCGGCCAGCTCACAAGAAAGCGTGTTGAAGAAAGGAGCTCAGGGGCACTGTCATTCACAAACCTGCAGAGTTATAAATGACAGCTATCGTCCAAAAATACATTGAAGTAAGGCTGCCAAGAGGACTTGAAAGCGGGGCAGAATAGCAGGCAACCGATTTCAGGAGGTAGACTGGAATTGCATGTAAAGCATAGGAAAAGAGGCAGAACGTCCACAATGATGCACTTGGCCAAAAAGGGCGTATGCGTTTTTTCCTGAATATATTCAGGAAAAAAACGCATACGCCCTTTTTGGCCAACCAAGCAAGCTTGCAAAGGAAATCTGCACTACAATGAAGTCTCACTGCCCCCCCCCACCCCCGACAAAAGGGCCATCTGAAAAAAGTGTAAAATCCAGAAAGGCAGAACAGGCCATGGAGAACTGGGAGCCTTGTTATGCTGATGGGCGGGATGTAAATTGCCAACAGCCACTGGGGAGCAGTGTATGGTGTTTCCTGAAACATCTAAAAAACAAAGCAACAGAGCCTAGGGCACTTCCACTTATGGTCCTATAGCTTAGGGAAATTAAAATCAAAAAGACACAGCCACCCCAAAGTTTGGGACGGCTCTGTTTACAAGAACCTCGTTTACAGTACAAGTTCAATATCGCAGAAAGCGAAAATGGATAAAGAAGTTGTGGTACTTACGTACAATGCAATATCACTCAGCAATGAAATCTATGTCATCAGGCCCGTAGCAGCATAATGAGTGGATTCAGGTACGATGATTCTAAGTGAAATAAGTCACACAGGAAAAGAAACATCATAAGATATCACTAATACACGGAATGTAAACTTGGCTACACAGGAACTGAATTACAAAACAGAACAGGGTCTCAAATGTAGAAAGCCAACTTATGCTTGCTTAAGGGGAAAGGTGAGTTGGGGTGCTGCATAAAACCAGAGATTGAAATTAGCACAGATACCGTTCCATAAGCCAAATATGTAATAGACAAGAGCTACTCCTTGCTCAACGAAGTGGACTCAACACCCCATATTAAACGCCTAAGAATATACCTGACTGGTAAGAATCTTAAAACCTATGGATTTATATGTCTCCGAAAGAGAATCAAGCGTGTGTACAGCGGCATAAACGCAGCAGTGATAGGATTGGTGAGGTTCGGTGAGCAAATGCAGACCCTTTGAAGTTATATTGCATGGTAACCATTCCATGGGTCTCAACTCTCCAGGTTTAAGGGATTCTTCCTTCAGCTAAAACATGCATGTGGAACCCAGAGTATGATCCACCGTGTGATCGGGAAACGTGTTCCAATATGTCTCAGTTTTCGTCCCCTGGTACTCGGGTGCAACATTCCAGACGCTTTACTAACACTCTCCCCACTTGGAGAGTCAGTGCCTTTAAACTCCTGCTTGGCCCAGTTTGCAATTTCTACAGAAGATGAACAGGAATAGGGAGAACCAATGAGGGACTAGCTGGAGGTGTCTGGACGGGCAAATTGAACTCTCATTTCCCACCAAGAAGAGGAATTAACCAAAGGCTTAGCGTGCCGTGCCAGAACCACACTGGGCCCTGAAGCAATCCTGTTGTGTTGCGGCCAGCTCACAAGAAAGCGAGTTGAAGAAAGGAGCTCAGGGGCACTGTCATTCACAAACCTGCAGAGTTATAAATGACAGCTATCGTCCAAAAATATATTGAAGTAAGGCTGCCAAGAGGACTTGAAATCGGGGCAGAATTGCAGGAAACCGATTTCAGGAGGTAGACTGGAACTGCATGTAAAGCATAGGAAAAGAGGCAGAACGTCCACAATGATGCACTTGGCCAAAAAGGGCGTATGCGTTTTTTCCTGAATATATTCAGGAAAAAACGCATACGCCCTTTTTGGCCAACCAAGCAAGCTTGCAAAGGAAATCTGCACTACAATGAAGTCTCTCTGCCCCCCGGTGAAAAAGGGCCATCTGAAAAAAGTGTAAAATCCAGAAAGGCAGGACAGGCCATGGAGAACTGGGAGCCTTGTTATGCTGATGGGCGGGATGTAAATTGCCAACAGCCACTCTGGAGAAGTGTATGGTGTTTCCTGAAACATCTAAAAAACAAAGCAACAGAGCCTAGGGCACTTCCACTTATGGTCCTATAGCTTAGGGAAATTAAAATCAAAAAGACACAGCCACCCCAAAGTTTGGGACGCCTCTGTTTACAAGAACCTCGTTTACGGTACAAGTTCAATATCACAGAAAGCGAAAAATGGAAAAGAAGTTGTGGTACTTACGTACAATGCAATATCACTCAGCAATGACATCTATGTCATCAGGCCCGTAGCAGCATAATGAGTGGATTCAGGTATGATGATTCTAACTGAAATAAGTCACACAGAAAAAGAAACATCATAAGATATCACTAATACACGGAATGTAAACTTGGCTACACAGGAACTGAATTACAAAACAGAACAGGGTCTCAAATTTAGAAAACCAACTTATGCTTGCTTAAGGGGAAAGGTGAGTTGGGGTGCTGCATAAAACCAGAGATTGAAATCAGCACAGATAAAGTTCCTTAAGCCTAATATGTAACAGACAAGAGCTACTCCTTGCTCAACGAAGTGGACTCAACACCCCATATTAAACGCCTAAGAATATACCTGACTAGTAAGAATCTTAAAACCTATGGATTTATATGTCTCCGAAAGAGAATCAAGCGTGTGTACAGCGGCATAAACGCAGCAGTGATAGGATTGGTGAGGTTCGGTGAGCAAATGCAGACCCTTTGAAGTTATATTGCATGGTAACCATTCCATGGGTCTCAACTCTCCAGGTTTAAGGGATTCTTCCTTCAGCTAAAACATGCATGTGGAACCCAGAGTATGATCCACCGTGTGATCGGGAAACGTGTTCAAATGTGTCTCAGTTTTCATCCCCTGGTACTCGGGTGCAACATTCCAGACGCTTTACTAACACTCTCCCCACTTGGAGAGTCAGTGCCTTTAACCTCCTGTTTGGCCCAGTTTGCAATTTCTGCGGAAAATAAACAGGAATAGGGAGAACCAATGAGAGACTAGGTGGAGGTGTCTGGAGGGGCAAATTGAACTCTCATTTCCCACCAGGAAGAGGAATTAACCAAAGGCTCAGCGTGCCGTGCCGGAACCACACTAGGGCCTGAAGCAATCCTGCAGTGTTGAGGCCAGCTCACAAGAAAGCGGGTTGAAGAAAGGAGCTCAGGGGCACTGTCATTCACAAACCTGCAGAGTTATAAATGACAGCTATCGTCCAAAAATATATTGAAGTAAGGCTGACAAGAGGACTTGAAAGTGGGGCAGAATTGCAGGAAACCGATTTCAGGAGGTAGACTGGAATTGCATGTAAAGCATAGGAAAAGAGGCAGAACGTCCACAATGATGCACTTGGCCAAAAAGGGCGTATGCGTTTTTTCCTGAATATATTCAGGAAAAAACGCATACGCCCTTTTTGGCCAACCAAGCAAGCTTGCAAAGGAAATCTGCACTACAATGACGTCTCTCTGCCCCCCGGTCAAAAGGGCCATCTGAAAAAAGTGTAAAATCCAGAAAGGCAGGACAGGCCATGGAGAACTGGGAGCCTTGTTATGCTGATGGGCGGGATGTAAACTGCCAACAGCCACTCGGGAGAAGTGTATGGTGTTTCCTGAAACATCTAAAAAACAAAGCAACAGAGCCTAGGGCACTTCCACTTATGGTCCTATAGCCTTGGGAAATTAAAATCAAAAAGACACGGCCACCCCAAAGTTTGGGACGGCTCTGTTTACAAGAACCTCGTTTACGGTACAAGGTCAATATCGCAGAAAGTGAAAAATGGATAAAGAAGTTGTGGTACTTACGTACAATGCAATATCACTCAGCAATGAAATCTATGTCATCAGGCCCGTAGCAGCATAATGAGTGGATTCAGGTATGATGATTCTAACTGAAATAAGTCACACAGAAAAAGAAACATCATAAGATAACACTAGTACACGGAATGTAAACTTGGCTACACAGGAACTGGATTACAAAACAGAACAGGGTCTCAAATGTAGAAAACCAACTTATGCTTGCTTAAGGGGAAAGGTGAGTTGGGGTGCTGCATAAAACCAGAGATTGAAATCAGCACAGATAAAGTTCCTTAAGCCAAATATGGAATAGTCAAGAGCTACTCCTTGCTCAACGAAATGGACTCAACACCCCGTATTAAACGTGTAACAATGTATCTGACTAGTAAGTATCTTAAAACCTATGGATTGCTATGTCTCCGAAAGAGAATCAAGCGTGTGTACAGGGGCATAAACGGAGCAGTGATAGGATTGGAGAGGTTCGGTGAGCAAATGAAGACCCTTTGAAGTCGTATTGCATGGTACCCATTCCACGGATCTCAACTCTCCAGGTTTAAGGGATTCTTCCTTCAGCTAAAACATGCATGTGGAACCCAGAGTATGATCAACCGTGTGATCAGGAGACGTGTCAAATATGTCTCAGTTTTTGTTCCCTGGTACTCGGGTGCAACATTCCAGACGCTTTGCTAACACTCTCCCGTCTTGGAGAGTCAGTGCCTTTAACCTCCTGTTTGGCCCAGTTTGCAATTTCTGCGGAAGATGAACAGGAATAGTGAGGACCAATGAGAGACTAGCTGGAGGTGTCTGGATGGGCAAATTTAACTCTCATTTCCCACCAGGAAGAGGAATTAACCAAAGGCTCAACTTGCCATGCCGGAACCACACTAGGGCCTGAATCAATCCTGCGGTGTTGCGGCCAGCTCACAAGAAAGCGTGTTGAAGAAAGGAGCTCAGGGGCACTGTCATTCACAAACCTGCAGAGTTATAAATGACAGCTATCGTCCAAAAATACATTGAAGTAAGGCTGCCAAGAGGACTTGAAAGCGGGGCAGAATAGCAGGCAACCGATTTCAGGAGGTAGACTGGAATTGCATGTAAAGCATAGGAAAAGAGGCAGAACGTCCACAATGATGCACTTGGCCAAAAAGGGCGTATGCGTTTTTTCCTGAATATATTCAGGAAAAAACGCATACGCCCTTTTTGGCCAACCAAGCAAGCTTGCAAAGGAAATCTGCACTACAATGAAGTCTCTCTGCCCCCCGGTCAAAAGGGCCATCTGAAAAAAGTGTAAAATCCAGAAAGGCAGGACAGGCCATGGAGAACTGGGAGCCTTGTTATGCTGATGGGCGGGATGTAAATTGCCAACAGCCACTCTGGAGAAGTGTATGGTGTTCCCTGAAACATCTAAAAAACAAAGCAACAGAGCCTAGGGCACTTCCACTTATGGTCCTATAGCTTAGGGAAATTAAAATCAAAAAGACACAGCCACCCCAAAGTTTGGGACGCCTCTGTTTACAAGAACCTCGTTTACGGTACAAGTTCAGTATCACAGAAAGCGAAAAATGGAAAAGAAGTTGTGGTACTTACGTACAATGCAATATCACTCAGCAATGACATCTATGTCATCAGGCCCGTAGCAGCATAATGAGTGGATTCAGGTATGATGATTCTAACTGAAATAAGTCACACAGAAAAAGAAACATCATAAGATATCACTAATACACGGAATGTAAACTTGGCTACAGAGGAACTGAATTACAAAACAGAACAGTGTCTCAAATTTAGAAAACCAACTTATGCTTGCTTAAGGGGAAAGGTGAGTTGGGGTGCTGCATAAAACCAGAGATTGAAATCAGCACAGATAAAGTTCCTTAAGCCTAATATGTAACAGACAAGAGCTACTCCTTGCTCAACGAAGTGGACTCAACACACCATATTAAACGCCTAAGAATATACCTGACTAGTAAGAATCTTAAAACCTATGGATTTATATGTCTCCGAAAGAGAATCAAGCGTGTGTACAGCGGCATAAACGCAGCAGTGATAGGATTGGTGAGGTTCGGTGAGCAAATGCAGACCCTTTGAAGTTATATTGCATGGTAACCATTCCATGGGTCTCAACTCTCCAGGTTTAAGGGATTCTTCCTTCAGCTAAAACATGCATGTGGAACCCAGAGTATGATCAACCGTGTGATCAGGAGACGTGTCAAATATGTCTCAGTTTTTGTTCCCTGGTACTCGGGTGCAACATTCCAGACGCTTTGCTAACACTCTCCCGTCTTGGAGAGTCAGTGCCTTTAACCTCCTGTTTGGCCCAGTTTGCAATTTCTGCGGAAGATGAACAGGAATAGTGAGGACCAATGAGAGACTAGCTGGAGGTGTCTGGATGGGCAAATTTAACTCTCATTTCCCACCAGGAAGAGGAATTAACCAAAGGCTCAACTTGCCATGCCGGAACCACACTAGGGCCTGAAGCAATCCTGCGGTGTTGCGGCCAGCTCACAAGAAAGCGTGTTGAAGAAAGGCGCTCAGGGGCACTGTCATTCACAAACCTGCAGAGTTATAAATGACAGCTATCGTCCAAAAATATACTGAAGTAAGGCTGCCAAGAGGACTTGAAAGCGGGGCAGAATAGCAGGCAACCGATTTCAGGAGGTAGACTGGAATTGCATGTAAAGCATAGGAAAAGAGGCAGAACGTCCACAATGATGCACTTGGCCAAAAAGGGCGTATGCGTTTTTTCCTGAATATATTCAGGAAAAAACGCATACGCCCTTTTTGGCCAACCAAGCAAGCTTGCAAAGGAAATCTGCACTACAATGAAGTCTCTCTGCCCCCCGGTCAAAAGGGCCATCTGAAAAAAGTGTAAAATCCAGAAAGGCAGGACAGGCCATGGAGAACTGGGAGACTTGTTATGCTGATGGGCGGGATGTAAATTGCCAACAGCCACTCTGGAGAAGTGTATGGTGTTTCCTGAAACATCTAAAAAACAAAGCAACAGAGCCTAGGGCACTTCCACTTATGGTCCTATAGCTTAGGGAAATTAAAATCAAAAAGACACAGCCACCCCAAAGTTTGGGACGGCTCTGTTTACAAGAACCTCGTTTACAGTACAAGTTCAATATCGCAGAAAGCGAAAAATGGATAAAGAAGTTGTGGTACTTACGTACAATGCAATATCACTCAGCAATGAAATCTATGTCATCAGGCCCGTAGCAGCATAATGAGTGGATTCAGGTATGATGATTCTAACTGAAATAAGTCACACAGAAAAAGAAACATCATAAGATAACACTAGTACACGGAATGTAAACTTGGCTACACAGGAACTGGATTACAAAACAGAACAGGGTCTCAAATGTAGAAAACCAACTTATGCTTGCTTAAGGGGAAAGGTGAGTTCGGGTGCTGCATAAAACCAGAGATTGAAATGAGCACAGATAAAGTTCCTTAAGCCAAATATGGAATAGTCAAGAGCTACTCCTTGCTCAACGAAATGGACTCAACACCCCATATTAAACGCCTAAGCATGTACCTGAGTAGTAAGTATCTTAAAACCTATGGATTGCTATGTCTCCGAAAGAGAATCAAGCGTGTGTACAGGGGCATAAACGCAGCAGTGATAGGATTGGAGAGGTTCGGTGAGCAAATGAAGACCCTTTGAAGTCGTATTGCATGGTACCCATTCCACGGATCTCAACTCTCCAGGTTTAAGGGATTCTTCCTTCAGCTAAAACATGCATGTGGAACCCAGAGTATGATCAACCATGTGATCGGGAGACGTGTTCAAATATGTCTCAGTTTTCGTCCCCTGGTACTCGGGTGAAATATTCCAGACGCTTTACTAACACTCTCCCCACTTGGAGAGTCAGTGCCTTTAAACTCCTGCTTGGCCCAGTTTGCAATTTCTGCAGAAGATGAACAGGAATAGGGAGAACCAATGAGAGACTAGCTGGAGGTGTCTGGACGGGCAAATTGAACTCTCATTTCCCACCAGGAAGACGAATGAACCAAAGGCTCCGCGTGCCGTGCTGGAACTAGATTAGGGCCTGAAGAGATCCTGCAGTTTTGCGGCCAGCTCACAAGAAATCGAGTTGAAGAAAGGAGCTCAGGGACACTGTAATTCACAATCCTGCGGAGTTATAAATGACAGCTATCATCCAAAATTATACTGAAGTAAGGCTGCGAAGAGGACTTGAATGCGGGGCAGAATTGCTGGAAACCGATTTCAGAAGGTACACGGGAGTCGCTCTTAAAGCATAGGAAAAGAGACAGTACTTGGAAAATAATGGACTTGGCAAAAAAGGGCATATGTGTTTTATCCAGAGCTCTCATAACTGAGGAGAGGAGATTCCCAGCAGGCTTAACTGCCACCTGAGGGCTCACATTGCCAAGGCAACGTGAGCAAGCCAGGCAGGAGTTACCTCACAGCAGAGGTCCCACCTCCCAGAAGGGTGAGAAACCCAGCCAACATCAGACTCTCACCAGAGGGCCCACATCACCAAGGGGATGGGAACCAGGCAGGAGTGTCTTCACACCAGTGGGGCCACATCATCTAAAGGTGAGGTACTCAGCACATGTGTCCTCAAACCAGAGGACCCACATCACCAAGGGCCTCGGAGTGAGGCAGGCAGGAGTAGCCTCAAAACACTGGGCCCATAGAATAAAAAAGTGACGAATCCAGCAGTTGGAACCTCCCAGCAGGCGGCCCAGAGCACCGAGGCTATGGGATCCAGGCCACAGTGAACTCACAGAAGAGGGCCCATGTCATGAAACTGAGCAACCCAGCCATTGGGACCTCAGAGCAGGAGGCCCACATCCCCATGGGGATGGAAATCTGGTAGGAGTGTCCTCGCACCACTGAGAACGTATCAGAAAATTTGGGGAGACCAGCAGTTAGGGCCTGATGCCAGAGGACCCTCATCACCAAGGGAAGGAGGCTCCCAGTAGGCTCCAACTGCCACCAGAGGGCTGACGTCGCCAAGGTGATGTGTGCCAACCAGGCACGAATGACCTCACAGCAGAAGGCCCACCTCAGAGAAGTGTGACGAACCCAGTCAGGATCAGACTCGCACCAGAGGGCCCACATCACCAAATGGATTGGAACCAGGCAGGAGTGTCCTCACATGAGTAGGGCCACATCATCTAAAGGTGAGGAACCCAGAACATGCGGCTTCAAACCATAGGACACCCATCACCAAGGCGCTGGGAGTGAGGCAGGCAGGAGGAGCCTCATAACAGAGGGCCCAAAAATAAGAAAGGTGAGGAATCCAGCATTTGGAACCTCCCAGCAGGCGGCCCAGCGCTCAGAGGCTAGGGGATCCAGGCCGGAGTGAACTAACACCAGACAGCCCACATCATGAAACTGTGAGCAACCCAGACATTGGGACCTCAGAGCAGAAGGCCCACATCCCCATGGTGATGGGAACATGACAGGAGTGTCCTGGCATCACTGGGCTCACATCAGAAAACGTGGGGTGCTCAGAAGTTAGGGCCTGACGCTAGAGGGCACTCATCACTGAGAGGAGGAGGCTCCCAGCAGGCTCCAGCTGCCACCAGAGGGCCAACGTCGCCAAGGCGATGTGTGCCAGCCCGGCAGGAGTGACCTCACAGCAGAGGGCCCACCTCACAGAAGGGTGAGGAACACAGCCAGGATCAGACTCTCACCAGAGGGCCCACATCACCAAGGGGATGGGAACCAGGCAGGAGTGTCCCCACACCAGTGGGACAACATCATCGAAAGGTGAGGATCCCAGCACATGTAGCCTCAAACCAGAGGAACCACATCACCAAGGGGTTCGGAATGAGGCTGGCAGGACCGGCCTCACAACACAGGGTCCATAGAATATAAAAGTTGGGGAATCCAGCAGTTGGAACCTCCCAGCAAGTGGCCCAGAGCACCGAGGCTATGGGATCCAGGCCACAGTGAACTCACAGCAGAGGGCCCACATCATGAACCTGTGAGCAGCCCAGCCGTTGGGACCTCAGAACAGAAGGCCCACATCCCCATTGGGATGGGAACCTGGCAGGAGTGGCTTCGCACCACTTAGCACATATCAGAAAATGTTAGGAGCCCGGCAGTTAGGGCCTGACGCCAGGGGGCCCTCATAACTGAGGGGAGGAGACTCCCAGCAGGTTTCAACTGACAACAGAGGGCCCACGTCTACAAGGTGGCATGCGCCAGCCAGGCAGTAGTGACCTCACAGCAGAGGGCCTATCAAACAGAAGGGTGAGGAACTGAGGCAGGATGAGACTCTCACCAGAGGGCCCACAACACCAAGGGGATGGGAACCAGTCAGGACTGTCCTCCCACCAGTGGGGCCACATCATTGAAAGGTGAGGAACCCAGCACATGTGGCCTCATATCAGAGGACATACATCACAAAGGGGATGGGAGTGAGGCAGGTAGGAGTAGCCTAAAAACAGAGGGCCCAAAGAATAAAAAAGGTGAGGAATCCAGCATTTGGAACCTCCCAGCAGGCGGCCGAGAGCACAGAAGCTATGGGATGCAGGCAGGAGTGAACTAACACCAGAGAGCCCACATCATGAAACTGTGAGCAACCCAGGCGTTGGGACCTCAGAGCAGAAAGCCCACATCCCCATGGGGATGGGAACCTGACAGGAGTGTCCTGGCAACACTGGGCTCACATCAGAAAACGTGGGGAGCCCAGCAGTTAGGGCCTGATGCTAGAGGGCCGTCATCACCGAGGGGAGGAGGCTCCCAGCAGGTTCCATGTGCCAACAGAGGGCCCACGTCGCCAAGGTGATGTGTGCAAGTCAGGCAGGATTGACCTCACAGCAGAGGGCCTACCTCACAGAAGAGTGAGGAACCCAGCCAGGATAAGACTGTCACCAGAAGGCCCACATCACCAAGGGGATGGGAACCAGGCAGGAGTGTCCTCACACCAGTGGGGCCACATCATTGAAAGTTGCGGAACCCAGCACATGTGGCCTCAAACCAGAAGACCCACATCACGAAGGGGTTGCGAGTGAGGCAGGCAGGAGGAGCATCACAACACAGGACCCATAGAATACAAAAGTTGAGGAATCGCGCAGTTGGAACCTCCCAGCAGGCGGCCAAGAGCACAGAGGCTATGGGATCCAGGCCACAGTGAACTAACACCAGAGAGCCCACATCATGAAATTGTGATCAACCCAGCCGTTGGAACCTCAGAGCAGAAGGCCCATATCCCCATGGAGATGGGAACCTAAGAGGAGTGCCCGAGCATCACTGGGCTCACTAAGAAAAGTTGGGGAGCCCAGCAGTTAGGGCCTGACGTCAGAGGGCCCTCATCACAGAGGTGAGGAGGCTCCCAGCAGGGTCCAAGTGCCACCAGAGGGCTCATGTCAACAAGGCGAGGTGAGCAAGCCAGGCAAGAGTTACCTGATAGTAGAGGGCCCACCTCACAGATGGGTGAGGAACCCAGCCAGGATCAGACTCTCACCAGAGGGCCCACATCACAAAGGGGATGGGAACCAGTCAGGATTACCCTCACACCAGTGGGGCCTCATCATCTTAAGGTGAGGAACCCAGCACATGTGTCCTCAAACCAGAGGACCCACATCACCAAGGGCCTTGGAGTGAGGCAGGCAGGAGTAGCCTCACAACACAGGGCACATAATATAAAAAACGTGAGGATTCCAGCATTTAGACCTTCCAGCAAGCACCCAGAACACCAAGGCTATGGGATCCAGGCCACAGTGAACTCACAGCAGAGGGCCCACATCATAAAACTGTGAGCAACCCAGGCATTGGGACCTCAGCACATAAGGCCCACATCCCCATGGGAATGGGAACCTGGCTGGAGTGTCCTCGCACCACTGGGCACACATCAGAAAATGTGGGGAGCCCACCATTTAGGGCCTGACGCCAGAGAGCCGTCATCACCGAGAGGAGGAGGCACCCTGCACGCTCCAACTGCCACCAGAGGGCTCACGTCTCCAAGGTGACGTGTGCCAGCCAGGCAGGAGTGACCTCACAGCAGAGGGCCCACCTCACAGAACGTTGAGGAACCCAGCCAGGATTAGACTCTCGCCAGAGGGCCCACCTCACCAAGGGGATGGGAACCAGGCAGGAGTGTCCTCACACGAGTGGGGCCACATCATCGAAAGGTGAGGAATGCAGCACATGTGGCCTCAAGCCATAGGACAGTCATCACCAAGGGGCTGGCAGTGAGGCAGGCAGGAGGAGCCTCACAACAGAGGGCACATAGAATAAAAAAGTTGAGGAATCCAGCAGTTGGAACCTCCCAGCAGGTGGCTCAGAGCACCGATGATAAGGGATCCTTGCCGGAGTGAACTCACAGCAGAGGGCCCACATCATGGTACTGTGAGCAAGCCAGCCGTTTTGACCTCAGAGCAGAAGGCCCATATCCCCATGGGGATGGGAACCTGGCAAGAGTGTCCTCACTCACTTGGCGCACATCAGAAAATGTGGGGAGCCCAGCAGTTATGGCCTAAGGCAAGAGGGCCCTCATCACCGAGGGGAGGAGGATCCCAGCACACTCCAACTGCCACCAGAGGGCCCACGTCGCCAAGGTGACGTGTGCCAGACAGGCATGATTGACCTCACAGCAGAGGTCCCACCTCACAGAAGGGTGAGGAACCCAGCCAGGATCAGACTCTCACCTGAGGGCCCACATCAGCAAGGGGATGGGAACCAGTCAGGACTGTCTTCCCTCCAGTGGGGCCACATCATCGAAAAGTGCGGAACCCAGCACATGTGGCCTCAAATCAGAGGACACATATCACAAAGGGAATGGGAGTGAGGCAGGCAGGAGTAGCCTAAAAACAGAGGGCCCAAAGAATAAGAAAGGGGAGGAATCCAGCAGTTGGAACCTCCCAGCAGGCGGCCGAGAGCACAGAAGCTATGGGATGCAGGCCACAGTGAACTCACAGCAGAGAACCCACATCATGAACCTGTGAGCAACCCAGGCGTTGGGACCTCAGAGCAGAAGGCCCACATCCCAATGGGGATGTGAACCTGGCTGGAGTGTCCTCACACCACTGGGAGCACATCACAAAATGTGGGGAGCCCAGCAGTTAGGGCCTGACGCCAGAGGGCCCTCATCACCGAGGGGAGGAGGCTCCCAGCAGGCTCCAAGTGCCACCAGAGGGCTCATGTCCACAAGGCGAGGTGAGCAAGCCAGGCAGGAGTGACCTCACAACAGACGGCCCACCTCACAGATGGGTGAGGAACCCAGCCAGGATCAGACTCTCAACAGAGGGCCCACATCACCAAGGGGATGTGAACCAGGCAGGAGTCTCCTAAGACCATTGGTCCCACATCATCGAAAGGTGAGGAACCCAGCACATGTGGCCTCAAACCAGACGACACACATCACGAAAGGGCTGGGAGTGAGGCAGGCAGGAGGATCCTCACAACAGAGGGCCCAAAAAATTAAAAAAGTGAGGAATCCAGCAGTTGGAACCTCCCAGCAGGCGGCCAAGAGCACAGAGGCTATGGGATCCAGGCCTCTGTGAACTAACACCAGAGAGCCCACATCATGAAAATGTGAACAACCCGGCCGTTGGGACCTCAGAGCAGAAGGCCCACATCCCCATGGAGATGGGATCCTAAGAGGAGTGCCAAAGCATCACTGGGCTCACTAAGAAAAGTTGGTGAGCCCAGCAGTTAGGGCCTGACGCAAGAGGGCCCTCATCACCGGGGGGAGGAGATTCCCAGCACGCTCCAACTGCCACCACACGGCTGATTTCACCAAGGCAATGTGTGCCAGCCATGCAGGAGTGACCTATCAGCAGAGGGTCTCCCTCACAGAAGGGTGAGGAACACAGCCAGGAACAGACTCTCACCAGGGGGTCCACATAACCACGTGGATAGGAACCAGGCAGGAGTGTCCTCACACTAGTGGGGCCACATTATCGAAAGGTGAGGAACCCAGCAAAGGTGGCCACAAACCAGAGGACCCACATCACCAAGGGGTTGAGAGTGAGGTAGGTGTCTGGACGGGCATTTTTAACACTCATTTCCCACCAGGAAGAGGAATTAACCAAAGGCTCAGCATGCCCTGCCAGAAGCAGATTAGGGCCTGAAGCAGTCTTCCGGGTTTGCGGCCAGCTCACAAGAAAGCGAGTTGAAGAAAGGAGCTCAGGGGCCCTGTAATTCACAAACGTGCAGAGTTGTAAATGACAGATAACGTCCAAAAATATATTGAAGTAAGGCTGCGAAGAGGACTTCAAAGCGGGGCAGAATTTCAGGAAACCGATTTCAGGAGGTAGACTGGATTTGCATTTAAAGCATAGGAAAAGAGGCAGAACATCGACAATGATGCACTTGGCAAAAAAGGACGTATGAGTTTCTTCCTGAATATATTCAGGAAAAAACGCATACGCCCGTTTTGGCAAACCAAGCAAGCTTGCAATGGAAATCCGAACTACTATGAAGTGTCACTTCCCCCCCCCCCCCCCCCGCCGGTCTAAAGGGCCATCTGAAAAAAGTGTAAAATCCAGAAAGGCAAGACAGGCCATGGGGAAAAAGGAGCCTTGTTATGCTGATGGGCAGGATGTAAATTGCCAACAGCCACTCTGGAGAAGTGTATGGTGTTTCCTGATACATCTGAAAAACAAAGCAACAGAGTCTAGGGTATTTCCACTTATGGTCCTATAGCTTAGGGAAATTAAAATCAAAAACACAGCCACCCCAAAATTTGGGACGGATCTGTTTACAGGAAGCTCATCTACAATACACGTTAAATATCCCAGAGAACAAATAATTGATAAAGAAGTTGCGGTACTTACGTACAACAGAATACCACTCAGCAATGAAATCTGTGTCACCAGGCCTGTACCAGCATAATGAGTGGATTGAGGCACGATGATTCTAAGTGAAATAAGTCACACAGAAAAAGAAACATCATAAGGTATCACTAATGCACGGAATGTAAACTTGGCTACACATGAACTGAATTACAAAACAGAACAGGGTCTCAAGTTTAGAAAACCAACTTATGCTTGCTTAAGGGGAAAGGTGAGTTGGGGTGCTGCATAAAACCAGAGATTGAAATGAGGACAGATAAAGTTCCTTAAGCCTAATATGTAACAGACAAGAGCTACTCCTTGCTCAACGAAATGGACTCAACACCCCATATTAAACGCCTAAGAATGTACCTGACTAGTAAGTATCTGAAAACCTATGGATTGCTATGTCTCCGAAAGAGAATCAAGCGTGTGTACAGGGGCATAAACGTAGCAGTGATAGGATTGGAGAGGTTCGGTGAGCAAATGAAGACCCTTTGAAGTCATATTGCATGGTACCCATTCCACGGGTCTCAACTCTCCAGGTTTAAGGGATTCTTCCTTCAGCTAAAACATGCATGTGGAACCCAGAGTATGATCAACCGTGTGATCGGGAGACGTGTTCAAATATGTCTCAGTTTTCGTCCCCTGGTACTCGGGTGCAACATTCCAGACGCTTTACTAACACTCTCCCCACTTGGAGAGTCAGAGCCTTTAACCTCCTGTTTGGCCCAGTTTGCAATTTCTGCGGAAGATGAACAGGAATAGGGAGAACCAATGAGAGACTAGCTGGAGGTGTCTGGACGGGCAAATTGAACTCTCATTTCCCACCAGGAAGAGGAATTAACCAAAGGCTCAGCGTGCCGTGCCGGAAGCAGATTAGGGCCTGAAGTAATCCTGTGGTGTTGCGGCCAGCTCACAAGAAAGCGATTTGAAGAAAGGAGCTCAGGGGCACTGTAATTCACAAACCTGCAGACTTATAAATGACAGCTATCGTCCAAAAATATACTGAAGTAAGGCTGCCAAGAGGACTTGAAAGCGGGGCAGAATTGCAGGAAACCGATTTCAGGAGGTAGACTGGAATTGCATGTAAAGCATAGGAAAAGAGGCAGAACGTCCACAATGATGCACTTGGCCAAAAAGGGCGTATGCGTTTTTTCCTGAATATATTCAGGAAAAAACGCATACGCCCTTTTTGGCCAAACAAGCAAGCTTGCAAAGGAAATCTGCACTACAATGAAGTCTCACTTCCCCCCAGTCAAAAGGGCCATCTGAAAAAAGTGTAAAATCCAGAAATGCAGGACAGGCCATGGAGAACTGGGAGCCTTGTTATGCTGATCGGTGGGATGTACATTGCCAACAGCCACTCGGGAGAAGTGTATGGTGTTTCCTGAAACATCTAAAAAACAAAGCAACAGAGCCTAGGGCACTTCCACTTATGGTCCTATAGCTTAGGGAAATTACAATCAAAAAGACACAGCCACCCCAAAGTTTGAAACGGCTCTGTTTACAAGAACCTCATTTATGGTCCAAGTTCAATATCGCAGAAAGTGAAAAATGGATAAAGAAGTTGTGGTACTTACGTACAATGCAATATCACTCAGCAATGAAATCTATGTCATCAGGCCCGTAGCAGCATAATGAGTGGATTCAGGTATGATGATTCTAACTGAAATAAGTCACACAGAAAAAGAAACATCATAAGATAACACTAGTACACGGAATGTAAACTTGGCTACACAGGAACTGGATTACAAAACAGAACAGGGTCTCAAATGTAGAAAACCAACTTATGCTTGCTTAAGGGGAAAGGTGAGTTGGGGTGCTGCATAAAACCAGAGATTGAAATGAGCACAGATAAAGTTCCTTAAGCCAAATATGGAATAGACAAGAGCTACTCCTTGCTCAACGAAGTGGACTCAACACCCCATATTAAACGCCTAAGCATGTACCTGAGTAGTAAGTATCTTAAAACCTATGGATTGCTATTTCTCCGAAAGAGAATCAAGCGTGTGTACAGGGGCATAAACGCAGCAGTGATAGGATTGGAGAGGTTCGGTGAGCAAATGAAGACCCTTTGAAGTCGTATTGCATGGTACCCATTCCACGGATCTCAACTCTCCAGGTTTAAGAGATTCTTCCTTCAGCTAAAACATGCATGTGGAACCCAGAGTATGATCAACCGTGTGATCAGGAGACGTGTCAAATATGTCTCAGTTTTTGTTCCCTGGTACTCGGGTGCAACATTCCAGACGCTTTGCTAACACTCTCCCGTCGTGGAGAGTCAGTGCCTTTAACCTCCTGTTTGGCCCAGTTTGCAATTTCTGCGGAAGATGAACAGGAATAGTGAGGACCAATGAGAGACTAGCTGGAGGTGTCTGGATGGGCAAATTTAACTCTCATTTCCCACCAGGAAGAGGAATTAACCAAAGGCTCAACTTGCCATGCCGGAACCACACTAGGGCCTGAAGCAATCCTGCGGTGTTGCGGCCAGCTCACAAGAAAGCGTGTTGAAGAAAGGAGCTCAGGGGCACTGTCATTCACAAACCTGCAGAGTTATAAATGACAGCTATCGTCCAAAAATACATTGAAGTAAGGCTGCCAAGAGGACTTGAAAGCGGGGCAGAATAGCAGGCAACCGATTTCAGGAGGTAGACTGGAATTGCATGTAAAGCATAGGAAAAGAGGCAGAACGTCCACAATGATGCACTTGGCCAAAAAGGGCGTATGCGTTTTTTCCTGAATATATTCAGGAAAAAAACGCATACGCCCTTTTTGGCCAACCAAGCAAGCTTGCAAAGGAAATCTGCACTACAATGAAGTCTCACTGCCCCCCCCCACCCCCGACAAAAGGGCCATCTGAAAAAAGTGTAAAATCCAGAAAGGCAGAACAGGCCATGGAGAACTGGGAGCCTTGTTATGCTGATGGGCGGGATGTAAATTGCCAACAGCCACTGGGGAGCAGTGTATGGTGTTTCCTGAAACATCTAAAAAACAAAGCAACAGAGCCTAGGGCACTTCCACTTATGGTCCTATAGCTTAGGGAAATTAAAATCAAAAAGACACAGCCACCCCAAAGTTTGGGACGGCTCTGTTTACAAGAACCTCGTTTACAGTACAAGTTCAATATCGCAGAAAGCGAAAATGGATAAAGAAGTTGTGGTACTTACGTACAATGCAATATCACTCAGCAATGAAATCTATGTCATCAGGCCCGTAGCAGCATAATGAGTGGATTCAGGTACGATGATTCTAAGTGAAATAAGTCACACAGGAAAAGAAACATCATAAGATATCACTAATACACGGAATGTAAACTTGGCTACACAGGAACTGAATTACAAAACAGAACAGGGTCTCAAATGTAGAAAGCCAACTTATGCTTGCTTAAGGGGAAAGGTGAGTTGGGGTGCTGCATAAAACCAGAGATTGAAATTTGCACAGATACCGTTCCATAAGCCAAATATGTAATAGACAAGAGCTACTCCTTGCTCAACGAAGTGGACTCAACACCCCATATTAAACGCCTAAGAATATACCTGACTGGTAAGAATCTTAAAACCTATGGATTTATATGTCTCCGAAAGAGAATCAAGCGTGTGTACAGCGGCATAAACGCAGCAGTGATAGGATTGGTGAGGTTCGGTGAGCAAATGCAGACCCTTTGAAGTTATATTGCATGGTAACCATTCCATGGGTCTCAACTCTCCAGGTTTAAGGGATTCTTCCTTCAGCTAAAACATGCATGTGGAACCCAGAGTATGATCCACCGTGTGATCGGGAAACGTGTTCCAATATGTCTCAGTTTTCGTCCCCTGGTACTCGGGTGCAACATTCCAGACGCTTTACTAACACTCTCCCCACTTGGAGAGTCAGTGCCTTTAAACTCCTGCTTGGCCCAGTTTGCAATTTCTACAGAAGATGAACAGGAATAGGGAGAACCAATGAGGGACTAGCTGGAGGTGTCTGGACGGGCAAATTGAACTCTCATTTCCCACCAAGAAGAGGAATTAACCAAAGGCTTAGCGTGCCGTGCCAGAACCACACTGGGCCCTGAAGCAATCCTGTTGTGTTGCGGCCAGCTCACAAGAAAGCGAGTTGAAGAAAGGAGCTCAGGGGCACTGTCATTCACAAACCTGCAGAGTTATAAATGACAGCTATCGTCCAAAAATATATTGAAGTAAGGCTGCCAAGAGGACTTGAAATCGGGGCAGAATTGCAGGAAACCGATTTCAGGAGGTAGACTGGAACTGCATGTAAAGCATAGGAAAAGAGGCAGAACGTCCACAATGATGCACTTGGCCAAAAAGGGCGTATGCGTTTTTTCCTGAATATATTCAGGAAAAAACGCATACGCCCTTTTTGGCCAACCAAGCAAGCTTGCAAAGGAAATCTGCACTACAATGAAGTCTCTCTGCCCCCCGGTCAAAAGGGCCATCTGAAAAAAGTGTAAAATCCAGAAAGGCAGGACAGGCCATGGAGAACTGGGAGCCTTGTTATGCTGATGGGCGGGATGTAAATTGCCAACAGCCACTCTGGAGAAGTGTATGGTGTTTCCTGAAACATCTAAAAAACAAAGCAACAGAGCCTAGGGCACTTCCACTTATGGTCCTATAGCTTAGGGAAATTAAAATCAAAAAGACACAGCCACCCCAAAGTTTGGGACGCCTCTGTTTACAAGAACCTCGTTTACGGTACAAGTTCAATATCACAGAAAGCGAAAAATGGAAAAGAAGTTGTGGTACTTACGTACAATGCAATATCACTCAGCAATGACATCTATGTCATCAGGCCCGTAGCAGCATAATGAGTGGATTCAGGTATGATGATTCTAACTGAAATAAGTCACACAGAAAAAGAAACATCATAAGATATCACTAATACACGGAATGTAAACTTGGCTACACAGGAACTGAATTACAAAACAGAACAGGGTCTCAAATTTAGAAAACCAACTTATGCTTGCTTAAGGGGAAAGGTGAGTTGGGGTGCTGCATAAAACCAGAGATTGAAATCAGCACAGATAAAGTTCCTTAAGCCTAATATGTAACAGACAAGAGCTACTCCTTGCTCAACGAAGTGGACTCAACACCCCATATTAAACGCCTAAGAATATACCTGACTAGTAAGAATCTTAAAACCTATGGATTTATATGTCTCCGAAAGAGAATCAAGCGTGTGTACAGCGGCATAAACGCAGCAGTGATAGGATTGGTGAGGTTCGGTGAGCAAATGCAGACCCTTTGAAGTTATATTGCATGGTAACCATTCCATGGGTCTCAACTCTCCAGGTTTAAGGGATTCTTCCTTCAGCTAAAACATGCATGTGGAACCCAGAGTATGATCCACCGTGTGATCGGGAAACGTGTTCAAATGTGTCTCAGTTTTCATCCCCTGGTACTCGGGTGCAACATTCCAGACGCTTTACTAACACTCTCCCCACTTGGAGAGTCAGTGCCTTTAACCTCCTGTTTGGCCCAGTTTGCAATTTCTGCGGAAAATGAACAGGAATAGGGAGAACCAATGAGAGACTAGGTGGAGGTGTCTGGAGGGGCAAATTGAACTCTCATTTCCCACCAGGAAGAGGAATTAACCAAAGGCTCAGCGTGCCGTGCCGGAACCACACTAGGGCCTGAAGCAATCCTGCAGTGTTGAGGCCAGCTCACAAGAAAGCGGGTTGAAGAAAGGAGCTCAGGGGCACTGTCATTCACAAACCTGCAGAGTTATAAATGACAGCTATCGTCCAAAAATATATTGAAGTAAGGCTGACAAGAGGACTTGAAAGTGGGGCAGAATTGCAGGAAACCGATTTCAGGAGGTAGACTGGAATTGCATGTAAAGCATAGGAAAAGAGGCAGAACGTCCACAATGATGCACTTGGCCAAAAAGGGCGTATGCGTTTTTTCCTGAATATATTCAGGAAAAAACGCATACGCCCTTTTTGGCCAACCAAGCAAGCTTGCAAAGGAAATCTGCACTACAATGACGTCTCTCTGCCCCCCGGTCAAAAGGGCCATCTGAAAAAAGTGTAAAATCCAGAAAGGCAGGACAGGCCATGGAGAACTGGGAGCCTTGTTATGCTGATGGGCGGGATGTAAACTGCCAACAGCCACTCGGGAGAAGTGTATGGTGTTTCCTGAAACATCTAAAAAACAAAGCAACAGAGCCTAGGGCACTTCCACTTATGGTCCTATAGCCTTGGGAAATTAAAATCAAAAAGACACGGCCACCCCAAAGTTTGGGACGGCTCTGTTTACAAGAACCTCGTTTACGGTACAAGGTCAATATCGCAGAAAGTGAAAAATGGATAAAGAAGTTGTGGTACTTACGTACAATGCAATATCACTCAGCAATGAAATCTATGTCATCAGGCCCGTAGCAGCATAATGAGTGGATTCAGGTATGATGATTCTAACTGAAATAAGTCACACAGAAAAAGAAACATCATAAGATAACACTAGTACACGGAATGTAAACTTGGCTACACAGGAACTGGATTACAAAACAGAACAGGGTCTCAAATGTAGAAAACCAACTTATGCTTGCTTAAGGGGAAAGGTGAGTTGGGGTGCTGCATAAAACCAGAGATTGAAATCAGCACAGATAAAGTTCCTTAAGCCAAATATGGAATAGTCAAGAGCTACTCCTTGCTCAACGAAATGGACTCAACACCCCGTATTAAACGTGTAAGAATGTATCTGACTAGTAAGTATCTTAAAACCTATGGATTGCTATGTCTCCGAAAGAGAATCAAGCGTGTGTACAGGGGCATAAACGGAGCAGTGATAGGATTGGAGAGGTTCGGTGAGCAAATGAAGACCCTTTGAAGTCGTATTGCATGGTACCCATTCCACGGATCTCAACTCTCCAGGTTTAAGGGATTCTTCCTTCAGCTAAAACATGCATGTGGAACCCAGAGTATGATCAACCGTGTGATCAGGAGACGTGTCAAATATGTCTCAGTTTTTGTTCCCTGGTACTCGGGTGCAACATTCCAGACGCTTTGCTAACACTCTCCCGTCTTGGAGAGTCAGTGCCTTTAACCTCCTGTTTGGCCCAGTTTGCAATTTCTGCGGAAGATGAACAGGAATAGTGAGGACCAATGAGAGACTAGCTGGAGGTGTCTGGATGGGCAAATTTAACTCTCATTTCCCACCAGGAAGAGGAATTAACCAAAGGCTCAACTTGCCATGCCGGAACCACACTAGGGCCTGAATCAATCCTGCGGTGTTGCGGCCAGCTCACAAGAAAGCGTGTTGAAGAAAGGAGCTCAGGGGCACTGTCATTCACAAACCTGCAGAGTTATAAATGACAGCTATCGTCCAAAAATACATTGAAGTAAGGCTGCCAAGAGGACTTGAAAGCGGGGCAGAATAGCAGGCAACCGATTTCAGGAGGTAGACTGGAATTGCATGTAAAGCATAGGAAAAGAGGCAGAACGTCCACAATGATGCACTTGGCCAAAAAGGGCGTATGCGTTTTTTCCTGAATATATTCAGGAAAAAACGCATACGCCCTTTTTGGCCAACCAAGCAAGCTTGCAAAGGAAATCTGCACTACAATGAAGTCTCTCTGCCCCCCGGTCAAAAGGGCCATCTGAAAAAAGTGTAAAATCCAGAAAGGCAGGACAGGCCATGGAGAACTGGGAGCCTTGTTATGCTGATGGGCGGGATGTAAATTGCCAACAGCCACTCTGGAGAAGTGTATGGTGTTCCCTGAAACATCTAAAAAACAAAGCAACAGAGCCTAGGGCACTTCCACTTATGGTCCTATAGCTTAGGGAAATTAAAATCAAAAAGACACAGCCACCCCAAAGTTTGGGACGCCTCTGTTTACAAGAACCTCGTTTACGGTACAAGTTCAGTATCACAGAAAGCGAAAAATGGAAAAGAAGTTGTGGTACTTACGTACAATGCAATATCACTCAGCAATGACATCTATGTCATCAGGCCCGTAGCAGCATAATGAGTGGATTCAGGTATGATGATTCTAACTGAAATAAGTCACACAGAAAAAGAAACATCATAAGATATCACTAATACACGGAATGTAAACTTGGCTACAGAGGAACTGAATTACAAAACAGAACAGTGTCTCAAATTTAGAAAACCAACTTATGCTTGCTTAAGGGGAAAGGTGAGTTGGGGTGCTGCATAAAACCAGAGATTGAAATCAGCACAGATAAAGTTCCTTAAGCCTAATATGTAACAGACAAGAGCTACTCCTTGCTCAACGAAGTGGACTCAACACACCATATTAAACGCCTAAGAATATACCTGACTAGTAAGAATCTTAAAACCTATGGATTTATATGTCTCCGAAAGAGAATCAAGCGTGTGTACAGCGGCATAAACGCAGCAGTGATAGGATTGGTGAGGTTCGGTGAGCAAATGCAGACCCTTTGAAGTTATATTGCATGGTAACCATTCCATGGGTCTCAACTCTCCAGGTTTAAGGGATTCTTCCTTCAGCTAAAACATGCATGTGGAACCCAGAGTATGATCAACCGTGTGATCAGGAGACGTGTCAAATATGTCTCAGTTTTTGTTCCCTGGTACTCGGGTGCAACATTCCAGACGCTTTGCTAACACTCTCCCGTCTTGGAGAGTCAGTGCCTTTAACCTCCTGTTTGGCCCAGTTTGCAATTTCTGCGGAAGATGAACAGGAATAGTGAGGACCAATGAGAGACTAGCTGGAGGTGTCTGGATGGGCAAATTTAACTCTCATTTCCCACCAGGAAGAGGAATTAACCAAAGGCTCAACTTGCCATGCCGGAACCACACTAGGGCCTGAAGCAATCCTGCGGTGTTGCGGCCAGCTCACAAGAAAGCGTGTTGAAGAAAGGCGCTCAGGGGCACTGTCATTCACAAACCTGCAGAGTTATAAATGACAGCTATCGTCCAAAAATATACTGAAGTAAGGCTGCCAAGAGGACTTGAAAGCGGGGCAGAATAGCAGGCAACCGATTTCAGGAGGTAGACTGGAATTGCATGTAAAGCATAGGAAAAGAGGCAGAACGTCCACAATGATGCACTTGGCCAAAAAGGGCGTATGCGTTTTTTCCTGAATATATTCAGGAAAAAACGCATACGCCCTTTTTGGCCAACCAAGCAAGCTTGCAAAGGAAATCTGCACTACAATGAAGTCTCTCTGCCCCCCGGTCAAAAGGGCCATCTGAAAAAAGTGTAAAATCCAGAAAGGCAGGACAGGCCATGGAGAACTGGGAGACTTGTTATGCTGATGGGCGGGATGTAAATTGCCAACAGCCACTCTGGAGAAGTGTATGGTGTTTCCTGAAACATCTAAAAAACAAAGCAACAGAGCCTAGGGCACTTCCACTTATGGTCCTATAGCTTAGGGAAATTAAAATCAAAAAGACACAGCCACCCCAAAGTTTGGGACGGCTCTGTTTACAAGAACCTCGTTTACAGTACAAGTTCAATATCGCAGAAAGCGAAAAATGGATAAAGAAGTTGTGGTACTTACGTACAATGCAATATCACTCAGCAATGAAATCTATGTCATCAGGCCCGTAGCAGCATAATGAGTGGATTCAGGTATGATGATTCTAACTGAAATAAGTCACACAGAAAAAGAAACATCATAAGATAACACTAGTACACGGAATGTAAACTTGGCTACACAGGAACTGGATTACAAAACAGAACAGGGTCTCAAATGTAGAAAACCAACTTATGCTTGCTTAAGGGGAAAGGTGAGTTCGGGTGCTGCATAAAACCAGAGATTGAAATGAGCACAGATAAAGTTCCTTAAGCCAAATATGGAATAGTCAAGAGCTACTCCTTGCTCAACGAAATGGACTCAACACCCCATATTAAACGCCTAAGCATGTACCTGAGTAGTAAGTATCTTAAAACCTATGGATTGCTATGTCTCCGAAAGAGAATCAAGCGTGTGTACAGGGGCATAAACGCAGCAGTGATAGGATTGGAGAGGTTCGGTGAGCAAATGAAGACCCTTTGAAGTCGTATTGCATGGTACCCATTCCACGGATCTCAACTCTCCAGGTTTAAGGGATTCTTCCTTCAGCTAAAACATGCATGTGGAACCCAGAGTATGATCAACCATGTGATCGGGAGACGTGTTCAAATATGTCTCAGTTTTCGTCCCCTGGTACTCGGGTGAAATATTCCAGACGCTTTACTAACACTCTCCCCACTTGGAGAGTCAGTGCCTTTAAACTCCTGCTTGGCCCAGTTTGCAATTTCTGCAGAAGATGAACAGGAATAGGGAGAACCAATGAGAGACTAGCTGGAGGTGTCTGGACGGGCAAATTGAACTCTCATTTCCCACCAGGAAGACGAATGAACCAAAGGCTCCGCGTGCCGTGCTGGAACTAGATTAGGGCCTGAAGAGATCCTGCAGTTTTGCGGCCAGCTCACAAGAAATCGAGTTGAAGAAAGGAGCTCAGGGACACTGTAATTCACAATCCTGCGGAGTTATAAATGACAGCTATCATCCAAAATTATACTGAAGTAAGGCTGCGAAGAGGACTTGAATGCGGGGCAGAATTGCTGGAAACCGATTTCAGAAGGTACACGGGAGTCGCTCTTAAAGCATAGGAAAAGAGACAGTACTTGGAAAATAATGGACTTGGCAAAAAAGGGCATATGTGTTTTATCCAGAGCTCTCATAACTGAGGAGAGGAGATTCCCAGCAGGCTTAACTGCCACCTGAGGGCTCACATTGCCAAGGCAACGTGAGCAAGCCAGGCAGGAGTTACCTCACAGCAGAGGTCCCACCTCCCAGAAGGGTGAGAAACCCAGCCAACATCAGACTCTCACCAGAGGGCCCACATCACCAAGGGGATGGGAACCAGGCAGGAGTGTCTTCACACCAGTGGGGCCACATCATCTAAAGGTGAGGTACTCAGCACATGTGTCCTCAAACCAGAGGACCCACATCACCAAGGGCCTCGGAGTGAGGCAGGCAGGAGTAGCCTCAAAACACTGGGCCCATAGAATAAAAAAGTGACGAATCCAGCAGTTGGAACCTCCCAGCAGGCGGCCCAGAGCACCGAGGCTATGGGATCCAGGCCACAGTGAACTCACAGAAGAGGGCCCATGTCATGAAACTGAGCAACCCAGCCATTGGGACCTCAGAGCAGGAGGCCCACATCCCCATGGGGATGGAAATCTGGTAGGAGTGTCCTCGCACCACTGAGAACGTATCAGAAAATTTTGGGAGACCAGCAGTTAGGGCCTGATGCCAGAGGACCCTCATCACCAAGGGAAGGAGGCTCCCAGTAGGCTCCAACTGCCACCAGAGGGCTGACGTCGCCAAGGTGATGTGTGCCAACCAGGCACGAATGACCTCACAGCAGAAGGCCCACCTCAGAGAAGTGTGACGAACCCAGTCAGGATCAGACTCGCACCAGAGGGCCCACATCACCAAATGGATTGGAACCAGGCAGGAGTGTCCTCACATGAGTAGGGCCACATCATCTAAAGGTGAGGAACCCAGAACATGCGGCTTCAAACCATAGGACACCCATCACCAAGGCGCTGGGAGTGAGGCAGGCAGGAGGAGCCTCATAACAGAGGGCCCAAAAATAAGAAAGGTGAGGAATCCAGCATTTGGAACCTCCCAGCAGGCGGCCCAGCGCTCAGAGGCTAGGGGATCCAGGCCGGAGTGAACTAACACCAGACAGCCCACATCATGAAACTGTGAGCAACCCAGACATTGGGACCTCAGAGCAGAAGGCCCACATCCCCATGGTGATGGGAACATGACAGGAGTGTCCTGGCATCACTGGGCTCACATCAGAAAACGTGGGGTGCTCAGAAGTTAGGGCCTGACGCTAGAGGGCACTCATCACTGAGAGGAGGAGGCTCCCAGCAGGCTCCAGCTGCCACCAGAGGGCCAACGTCGCCAAGGCGATGTGTGCCAGCCCGGCAGGAGTGACCTCACAGCAGAGGGCCCACCTCACAGAAGGGTGAGGAACACAGCCAGGATCAGACTCTCACCAGAGGGCCCACATCACCAAGGGGATGGGAACCAGGCAGGAGTGTCCCCCACCAGTGGGACAACATCATCGAAAGGTGAGGATCCCAGCACATGTAGCCTCAAACCAGAGGAACCACATCACCAAGGGGTTCGGAATGAGGCTGGCAGGACCGGCCTCACAACACAGGGTCCATAGAATATAAAAGTTGGGGAATCCAGCAGTTGGAACCTCCCAGCAAGTGGCCCAGAGCACCGAGGCTATGGGATCCAGGCCACAGTGAACTCACAGCAGAGGGCCCACATCATGAACCTGTGAGCAGCCCAGCCGTTGGGACCTCAGAACAGAAGGCCCACATCCCCATTGGGATGGGAACCTGGCAGGAGTGGCTTCGCACCACTTAGCACATATCAGAAAATGTTAGGAGCCCGGCAGTTAGGGCCTGACGCCAGGGGGCCCTCATAACTGAGGGGAGGAGACTCCCAGCAGGTTTCAACTGACAACAGAGGGCCCACGTCTACAAGGTGGCATGCGCCAGCCAGGCAGTAGTGACCTCACAGCAGAGGGCCTATCAAACAGAAGGGTGAGGAACTGAGGCAGGATGAGACTCTCACCAGAGGGCCCACAACACCAAGGGGATGGGAACCAGTCAGGACTGTCCTCCCACCAGTGGGGCCACATCATTGAAAGGTGAGGAACCCAGCACATGTGGCCTCATATCAGAGGACATACATCACAAAGGGGATGGGAGTGAGGCAGGTAGGAGTAGCCTAAAAACAGAGGGCCCAAAGAATAAAAAAGGTGAGGAATCCAGCATTTGGAACCTCCCAGCAGGCGGCCGAGAGCACAGAAGCTATGGGATGCAGGCAGGAGTGAACTAACACCAGAGAGCCCACATCATGAAACTGTGAGCAACCCAGGCGTTGGGACCTCAGAGCAGAAAGCCCACATCCCCATGGGGATGGGAACCTGACAGGAGTGTCCTGGCAACACTGGGCTCACATCAGAAAACGTGGGGAGCCCAGCAGTTAGGGCCTGATGCTAGAGGGCCGTCATCACCGAGGGGAGGAGGCTCCCAGCAGGTTCCATGTGCCAACAGAGGGCCCACGTCGCCAAGGTGATGTGTGCAAGTCAGGCAGGATTGACCTCACAGCAGAGGGCCTACCTCACAGAAGAGTGAGGAACCCAGCCAGGATAAGACTGTCACCAGAAGGCCCACATCACCAAGGGGATGGGAACCAGGCAGGAGTGTCCTCACACCAGTGGGGCCACATCATTGAAAGTTGCGGAACCCAGCACATGTGGCCTCAAACCAGAAGACCCACATCACGAAGGGGTTGCGAGTGAGGCAGGCAGGAGGAGCATCACAACACAGGACCCATAGAATACAAAAGTTGAGGAATCGCGCAGTTGGAACCTCCCAGCAGGCGGCCAAGAGCACAGAGGCTATGGGATCCAGGCCACAGTGAACTAACACCAGAGAGCCCACATCATGAAATTGTGATCAACCCAGCCGTTGGAACCTCAGAGCAGAAGGCCCATATCCCCATGGAGATGGGAACCTAAGAGGAGTGCCCGAGCATCACTGGGCTCACTAAGAAAAGTTGGGGAGCCCAGCAGTTAGGGCCTGACGTCAGAGGGCCCTCATCACAGAGGTGAGGAGGCTCCCAGCAGGGTCCAAGTGCCACCAGAGGGCTCATGTCAACAAGGCGAGGTGAGCAAGCCAGGCAAGAGTTACCTGATAGTAGAGGGCCCACCTCACAGATGGGTGAGGAACCCAGCCAGGATCAGACTCTCACCAGAGGGCCCACATCACAAAGGGGATGGGAACCAGTCAGGATTACCCTCACACCAGTGGGGCCTCATCATCTTAAGGTGAGGAACCCAGCACATGTGTCCTCAAACCAGAGGACCCACATCACCAAGGGCCTTGGAGTGAGGCAGGCAGGAGTAGCCTCACAACACAGGGCACATAATATAAAAAACGTGAGGATTCCAGCATTTAGACCTTCCAGCAAGCACCCAGAACACCAAGGCTATGGGATCCAGGCCACAGTGAACTCACAGCAGAGGGCCCACATCATAAAACTGTGAGCAACCCAGGCATTGGGACCTCAGCACATAAGGCCCACATCCCCATGGGAATGGGAACCTGGCTGGAGTGTCCTCGCACCACTGGGCACACATCAGAAAATGTGGGGAGCCCACCATTTAGGGCCTGACGCCAGAGAGCCGTCATCACCGAGAGGAGGAGGCACCCTGCACGCTCCAACTGCCACCAGAGGGCTCACGTCTCCAAGGTGACGTGTGCCAGCCAGGCAGGAGTGACCTCACAGCAGAGGGCCCACCTCACAGAACGTTGAGGAACCCAGCCAGGATTAGACTCTCGCCAGAGGGCCCACCTCACCAAGGGGATGGGAACCAGGCAGGAGTGTCCTCACACGAGTGGGGCCACATCATCGAAAGGTGAGGAATGCAGCACATGTGGCCTCAAGCCATAGGACAGTCATCACCAAGGGGCTGGCAGTGAGGCAGGCAGGAGGAGCCTCACAACAGAGGGCACATAGAATAAAAAAGTTGAGGAATCCAGCAGTTGGAACCTCCCAGCAGGCGGCTCAGAGCACCGATGATAAGGGATCCTTGCCGGAGTGAACTCACAGCAGAGGGCCCACATCATGGTACTGTGAGCAAGCCAGCCGTTTTGACCTCAGAGCAGAAGGCCCATATCCCCATGGGGATGGGAACCTGGCAAGAGTGTCCTCACTCACTTGGCGCACATCAGAAAATGTGGGGAGCCCAGCAGTTATGGCCTAAGGCAAGAGGGCCCTCATCACCGAGGGGAGGAGGATCCCAGCACACTCCAACTGCCACCAGAGGGCCCACGTCGCCAAGGTGACGTGTGCCAGACAGGCATGATTGACCTCACAGCAGAGGTCCCACCTCACAGAAGGGTGAGGAACCCAGCCAGGATCAGACTCTCACCTGAGGGCCCACATCAGCAAGGGGATGGGAACCAGTCAGGACTGTCTTCCCTCCAGTGGGGCCACATCATCGAAAAGTGCGGAACCCAGCACATGTGGCCTCAAATCAGAGGACACATATCACAAAGGGAATGGGAGTGAGGCAGGCAGGAGTAGCCTAAAAACAGAGGGCCCAAAGAATAAGAAAGGGGAGGAATCCAGCAGTTGGAACCTCCCAGCAGGCGGCCGAGAGCACAGAAGCTATGGGATGCAGGCCACAGTGAACTCACAGCAGAGAACCCACATCATGAACCTGTGAGCAACCCAGGCGTTGGGACCTCAGAGCAGAAGGCCCACATCCCAATGGGGATGTGAACCTGGCTGGAGTGTCCTCACACCACTGGGAGCACATCACAAAATGTGGGGAGCCCAGCAGTTAGGGCCTGACGCCAGAGGGCCCTCATCACCGAGGGGAGGAGGCTCCCAGCAGGCTCCAAGTGCCACCAGAGGGCTCATGTCCACAAGGCGAGGTGAGCAAGCCAGGCAGGAGTGACCTCACAACAGACGGCCCACCTCACAGATGGGTGAGGAACCCAGCCAGGATCAGACTCTCAACAGAGGGCCCACATCACCAAGGGGATGTGAACCAGGCAGGAGTCTCCTAAGACCATTGGTCCCACATCATCGAAAGGTGAGGAACCCAGCACATGTGGCCTCAAACCAGACGACACACATCACGAAAGGGCTGGGAGTGAGGCAGGCAGGAGGATCCTCACAACAGAGGGCCCAAAAAATTAAAAAAGTGAGGAATCCAGCAGTTGGAACCTCCCAGCAGGCGGCCAAGAGCACAGAGGCTATGGGATCCAGGCCTCTGTGAACTAACACCAGAGAGCCCACATCATGAAAATGTGAACAACCCGGCCGTTGGGACCTCAGAGCAGAAGGCCCACATCCCCATGGAGATGGGATCCTAAGAGGAGTGCCAAAGCATCACTGGGCTCACTAAGAAAAGTTGGTGAGCCCAGCAGTTAGGGCCTGACGCAAGAGGGCCCTCATCACCGGGGGGAGGAGATTCCCAGCACGCTCCAACTGCCACCACACGGCTGATTTCACCAAGGCAATGTGTGCCAGCCATGCAGGAGTGACCTATCAGCAGAGGGTCTCCCTCACAGAAGGGTGAGGAACACAGCCAGGAACAGACTCTCACCAGGGGGTCCACATAACCACGTGGATAGGAACCAGGCAGGAGTGTCCTCACACTAGTGGGGCCACATTATCGAAAGGTGAGGAACCCAGCAAAGGTGGCCACAAACCAGAGGACCCACATCACCAAGGGGTTGAGAGTGAGGTAGGTGTCTGGACGGGCATTTTTAACACTCATTTCCCACCAGGAAGAGGAATTAACCAAAGGCTCAGCATGCCCTGCCAGAAGCAGATTAGGGCCTGAAGCAGTCTTCCGGGTTTGCGGCCAGCTCACAAGAAAGCGAGTTGAAGAAAGGAGCTCAGGGGCCCTGTAATTCACAAACGTGCAGAGTTGTAAATGACAGATAACGTCCAAAAATATATTGAAGTAAGGCTGCGAAGAGGACTTCAAAGCGGGGCAGAATTTCAGGAAACCGATTTCAGGAGGTAGACTGGATTTGCATTTAAAGCATAGGAAAAGAGGCAGAACATCGACAATGATGCACTTGGCAAAAAAGGACGTATGAGTTTCTTCCTGAATATATTCAGGAAAAAACGCATACGCCCGTTTTGGCAAACCAAGCAAGCTTGCAATGGAAATCCGAACTACTATGAAGTGTCACTTCCCCCCCCCCCCCCCCCCGCCGGTCTAAAGGGCCATCTGAAAAAAGTGTAAAATCCAGAAAGGCAAGACAGGCCATGGGGAAAAAGGAGCCTTGTTATGCTGATGGGCAGGATGTAAATTGCCAACAGCCACTCTGGAGAAGTGTATGGTGTTTCCTGATACATCTGAAAAACAAAGCAACAGAGTCTAGGGTATTTCCACTTATGGTCCTATAGCTTAGGGAAATTAAAATCAAAAACACAGCCACCCCAAAATTTGGGACGGATCTGTTTACAGGAAGCTCATCTACAATACACGTTAAATATCCCAGAGAACAAATAATTGATAAAGAAGTTGCGGTACTTACGTACAACAGAATACCACTCAGCAATGAAATCTGTGTCACCAGGCCTGTACCAGCATAATGAGTGGATTGAGGCACGATGATTCTAAGTGAAATAAGTCACACAGAAAAAGAAACATCATAAGGTATCACTAATGCACGGAATGTAAACTTGGCTACACATGAACTGAATTACAAAACAGAACAGGGTCTCAAGTTTAGAAAACCAACTTATGCTTGCTTAAGGGGAAAGGTGAGTTGGGGTGCTGCATAAAACCAGAGATTGAAATGAGGACAGATAAAGTTCCTTAAGCCTAATATGTAACAGACAAGAGCTACTCCTTGCTCAACGAAATGGACTCAACACCCCATATTAAACGCCTAAGAATGTACCTGACTAGTAAGTATCTGAAAACCTATGGATTGCTATGTCTCCGAAAGAGAATCAAGCGTGTGTACAGGGGCATAAACGTAGCAGTGATAGGATTGGAGAGGTTCGGTGAGCAAATGAAGACCCTTTGAAGTCATATTGCATGGTACCCATTCCACGGGTCTCAACTCTCCAGGTTTAAGGGATTCTTCCTTCAGCTAAAACATGCATGTGGAACCCAGAGTATGATCAACCGTGTGATCGGGAGACGTGTTCAAATATGTCTCAGTTTTCGTCCCCTGGTACTCGGGTGCAACATTCCAGACGCTTTACTAACACTCTCCCCGCTTGGAGAGTCAGAGCCTTTAACCTCCTGTTTGGCCCAGTTTGCAATTTCTGCGGAAGATGAACAGGAATAGGGAGAACCAATGAGAGACTAGCTGGAGGTGTCTGGACGGGCAAATTGAACTCTCATTTCCCACCAGGAAGAGGAATTAACCAAAGGCTCAGCGTGCCGTGCCGGAAGCAGATTAGGGCCTGAAGTAATCCTGTGGTGTTGCGGCCAGCTCACAAGAAAGCGATTTGAAGAAAGGAGCTCAGGGGCACTGTAATTCACAAACCTGCAGACTTATAAATGACAGCTATCGTCCAAAAATATACTGAAGTAAGGCTGCCAAGAGGACTTGAAAGCGGGGCAGAATTGCAGGAAACCGATTTCAGGAGGTAGACTGGAATTGCATGTAAAGCATAGGAAAAGAGGCAGAACGTCCACAATGATGCACTTGGCCAAAAAGGGCGTATGCGTTTTTTCCTGAATATATTCAGGAAAAAACGCATACGCCCTTTTTGGCCAAACAAGCAAGCTTGCAAAGGAAATCTGCACTACAATGAAGTCTCACTTCCCCCCAGTCAAAAGGGCCATCTGAAAAAAGTGTAAAATCCAGAAATGCAGGACAGGCCATGGAGAACTGGGAGCCTTGTTATGCTGATCGGTGGGATGTAAATTGCCAACAGCCACTCGGGAGAAGTGTATGGTGTTTCCTGAAACATCTAAAAAACAAAGCAACAGAGCCTAGGGCACTTCCACTTATGGTCCTATAGCTTAGGGAAATTACAATCAAAAAGACACAGCCACCCCAAAGTTTGAAACGGCTCTGTTTACAAGAACCTCATTTATGGTCCAAGTTCAATATCGCAGAAAGTGAAAAATGGATAAAGAAGTTGTGGTACTTACGTACAATGCAATATCACTCAGCAATGAAATCTATGTCATCAGGCCCGTAGCAGCATAATGAGTGGATTCAGGTATGATGATTCTAACTGAAATAAGTCACACAGAAAAAGAAACATCATAAGATAACACTAGTACACGGAATGTAAACTTGGCTACACAGGAACTGGATTACAAAACAGAACAGGGTCTCAAATGTAGAAAACCAACTTATGCTTGCTTAAGGGGAAAGGTGAGTTGGGGTGCTGCATAAAACCAGAGATTGAAATCAGCACAGATAAAGTTCCTTAAGCCAAATATGGAATAGTCAAGAGCTACTCCTTGCTCAACGAAATGGACTCAACACCCCATATTAAACGTGTAAGAATGTATCTGACTAGTAAGTATCTTAAAACCTATGGATTGCTATGTCTCCGAAAGAGAATCAAGCGTGTGTACAGGGGCATAAACGGAGCAGTGATAGGATTGGAGAGGTTCGGTGAGCAAATGAAGACCCTTTGAAGTCGTATTGCATGGTACCCATTCCACGGATCTCAACTCTCCAGGTTTAAGGGATTCTTCCTTCAGCTAAAACATGCATGTGGAACCCAGAGTATGATCAACCGTGTGATCAGGAGACGTGTCAAATATGTCTCAGTTTTTGTTCCCTGGTACTCGGGTGCAACATTCCAGACGCTTTGCTAACACTCTCCCGTCTTGGAGAGTCAGTGCCTTTAACCTCCTGTTTGGCCCAGTTTGCAATTTCTGCGGAAGATGAACAGGAATAGTGAGGACCAATGAGAGACTAGCTGGAGGTGTCTGGATGGGCAAATTTAACTCTCATTTCCCACCAGGAAGAGGAATTAACCAAAGGCTCAACTTGCCATGCCGGAACCACACTAGGGCCTGAATCAATCCTGCGGTGTTGCGGCCAGCTCACAAGAAAGCGTGTTGAAGAAAGGAGCTCAGGGGCACTGTCATTCACAAACCTGCAGAGTTATAAATGACAGCTATCGTCCAAAAATACATTGAAGTAAGGCTGCCAAGAGGACTTGAAAGCGGGGCAGAATAGCAGGCAACCGATTTCAGGAGGTAGACTGGAATTGCATGTAAAGCATAGGAAAAGAGGCAGAACGTCCACAATGATGCACTTGGCCAAAAAGGGCGTATGCGTTTTTTCCTGAATATATTCAGGAAAAAACGCATACGCCCTTTTTGGCCAACCAAGCAAGCTTGCAAAGGAAATCTGCACTACAATGAAGTCTCTCTGCCCCCCGGTCAAAAGGGCCATCTGAAAAAAGTGTAAAATCCAGAAAGGCAGGACAGGCCATGGAGAACTGGGAGCCTTGTTATGCTGATGGGCGGGATGTAAATTGCCAACAGCCACTCTGGAGAAGTGTATGGTGTTCCCTGAAACATCTAAAAAACAAAGCAACAGAGCCTAGGGCACTTCCACTTATGGTCCTATAGCTTAGGGAAATTAAAATCAAAAAGACACAGCCACCCCAAAGTTTGGGACGGCTCTGTTTACAAGAACCTCGTTTACAGTACAAGTTCAATATCGCAGAAAGCGAAAATGGATAAAGAAGTTGTGGTACTTACGTACAATGCAATATCACTCAGCAATGAAATCTATGTCATCAGGCCCGTAGCAGCATAATGAGTGGATTCAGGTACGATGATTCTAAGTGAAATAAGTCACACAGGAAAAGAAACATCATAAGATATCACTAATACACGGAATGTAAACTTGGCTACACAGGAACTGAATTACAAAACAGAACAGGGTCTCAAATGTAGAAAGCCAACTTATGCTTGCTTAAGGGGAAAGGTGAGTTGGGGTGCTGCATAAAACCAGAGATTGAAATTAGCACAGATACCGTTCCATAAGCCAAATATGAAATAGACAAGAGCTACTCCTTGCTCAACGAAGTGGACTCAACACCCCATATTAAACGCCTAAGAATATACCTGACTGGTAAGAATCTTAAAACCTATGGATTTATATGTCTCCGAAAGAGAATCAAGCGTGTGTACAGCGGCATAAACGCAGCAGTGATAGGATTGGTGAGGTTCGGTGAGCAAATGCAGACCCTTTGAAGTTATATTGCATGGTAACCATTCCATGGGTCTCAACTCTCCAGGTTTAAGGGATTCTTCCTTCAGCTAAAACATGCATGTGGAACCCAGAGTATGATCAACCGTGTGATCGGGAGATGTGTTCAAATATGTCTCAGTTTTCGTCCCCTGGTACTCGGGTGCAACGTTCCAGACGCTTTACTAACACTCTCCCCACTTGGAGAGTCAGAGCCTTTAACCTCCTGTTTGGCCCAGTTTGCAAATTCTGCGGAAGATGAACAGGAATAGGGAGAACCAATGAGAGACTAGCTGGAGGTGTCTGGACGGGCAAATTGAACTCTCATTTCCCACCAAGAAGAGGAATTAACCAAAGGCTTAGCGTGCCGTGCCAGAACCACACTGGGCCCTGAAGCAATCCTGTTGTGTTGCGGCCAGCTCACAAGAAAGCGAGTTGAAGAAAGGAGCTCAGGGGCACTGTCATTCACAAACCTGCAGAGTTATAAATGACAGCTATCGTCCAAAAATATATTGAAGTAAGGCTGCCAAGAGGACTTGAAATCGGGGCAGAATTGCAGGAAACCGATTTCAGGAGGTAGACTGGAACTGCATGTAAAGCATAGGAAAAGAGGCAGAACGTCCACAATGATGCACTTGGCCAAAAAGGGCGTATGCGTTTTTTCCTGAATATATTCAGGAAAAAACGCATACGCCCTTTTTGGCCAACCAAGCAAGCTTGCAAAGGAAATCTGCACTACAATGAAGTCTCTCTGCCCCCCGGTCAAAAGGGCCATCTGAAAAAAGTGTAAAATCCAGAAAGGCAGGACAGGCCATGGAGAACTGGGAGCCTTGTTATGCTGATGGGCGGGATGTAAATTGCCAACAGCCACTCTGGAGAAGTGTATGGTGTTTCCTGAAACATCTAAAAAACAAAGCAACAGAGCCTAGGGCACTTCCACTTATGGTCCTATAGCTTAGGGAAATTAAAATCAAAAAGACACAGCCACCCCAAAGTTTGGGACGCCTCTGTTTACAAGAACCTCGTTTACGGTACAAGTTCAATATCACAGAAAGCGAAAAATGGAAAAGAAGTTGTGGTACTTACATACAATGCAATATCACTCAGCAATGACATCTATGTCATCAGGCCCGTAGCAGCATAATGAGTGGATTCAGGTATGATGATTCTAACTGAAATAAGTCACACAGAAAAAGAAACATCATAAGATATCACTAATACACGGAATGTAAACTTGGCTACACAGGAACTGAATTACAAAACAGAACAGGGTCTCAAATTTAGAAAACCAACTTATGCTTGCTTAAGGGGAAAGGTGAGTTGGGGTGCTGCATAAAACCAGAGATTGAAATCAGCACAGATAAAGTTCCTTAAGCCTAATATGTAACAGACAAGAGCTACTCCTTGCTCAACGAAGTGGACTCAACACCCCATATTAAACGCCTAAGAATATACCTGACTAGTAAGAATCTTAAAACCTATGGATTTATATGTCTCCGAAAGAGAATCAAGCGTGTGTACAGCGGCATAAACGCAGCAGTGATAGGATTGGTGAGGTTCGGTGAGCAAATGCAGACCCTTTGAAGTTATATTGCATGGTAACCATTCCATGGGTCTCAACTCTCCAGGTTTAAGGGATTCTTCCTTCAGCTAAAACATGCATGTGGAACCCAGAGTATGATCCACCGTGTGATCGGGAAACGTGTTCAAATGTGTCTCAGTTTTCGTCCCCTGGTACTCGGGTGCAACATTCCAGACGCTTTACTAACACTCTCCCCACTTGGAGAGTCAGTGCCTTTAACCTCCTGTTTGGCCCAGTTTGCAATTTCTGCGGAAAATGAACAGGAATAGGGAGAACCAATGAGAGACTAGGTGGAGGTGTCTGGAGGGGCAAATTTAACTCTCATTTCCCACCAGGAAGAGGAATTAACCAAAGGCTCAGCGTGCCGTGCCGGAACCACACTAGGGCCTGAAGCAATCCTGCAGTGTTGAGGCCAGCTCACAAGAAAGCGGGTTGAAGAAAGTAGCTCAGGGGCACTGTCATTCACAAACCTGCAGAGTTATAAATGACAGCTATCGTCCAAAAATATATTGAAGTAAGGCTGACAAGAGGACTTGAAAGTGGGCCAGAATTGCAGGAAACCGATTTCAGGAGGTAGACTGGAATTGCATGTAAAGCATAGGAAAAGAGGCAGAACGTCCACAATGATGCACTTGGCCAAAAAGGGCGTATGCGTTTTTTCCTGAATATATTCAGGAAAAAACGCATACGCCCTTTTTGGCCAACCAAGCAAGCTTGCAAAGGAAATCTGCACTACAATGACGTCTCTCTGCCCCCCGGTCAAAAGGGCCATCTGAAAAAAGTGTAAAATCCAGAAAGGCAGGACAGGCCATGGAGAACTGGGAGCCTTGTTATGCTGATGGGCGGGATGTAAACTGCCAACAGCCACTCGGGAGAAGTGTATGGTGTTTCCTGAAACATCTAAAAAACAAAGCAACAGAGCCTAGGGCACTTCCACTTATGGTCCTATAGCCTTGGGAAATTAAAATCAAAAAGACACAGCCACCCCAAACTTTGGGACGGCTCTGTTTACAAGAACCTCGTTTACGGTACAAGGTCAATATCACAGAAAGTGAAAAATGGATAAAGAAGTTGTGGTACTTACGTACAATGCAATATCACTCAGCAATGAAATCTATGTCATCAGGCCCGTAGCAGCATAATGAGTGGATTCAGGTATGATGATTCTAACTGAAATAAGTCACACAGAAAAAGAAACATCATAAGATAACACTAGTACACGGAATGTAAACTTGGCTACACAGGAACTGGATTACAAAACAGAACAGGGTCTCAAATGTAGAAAACCAACTTATGCTTGCTTAAGGGGAAAGGTGAGTTGGGGTGCTGCATAAAACCAGAGATTGAAATGAGCACAGATAAAGTTCCTTAAGCCAAATATGGAATAGACAAGAGCTACTCCTTGCTCAACGAAATGGACTCAACACCCCATATTAAACGTGTAAGAATGTATCTGACTAGTAAGTATCTTAAAACCTATGGATTGCTATGTCTCCGAAAGAGAATCAAGCGTGTGTACAGGGGCATAAACGCAGCAGTGATAGGATTGGAGAGGTTCGGTGAGCAAATGAAGACCCTTTGAAGTCGTATTGCATGGTACCCATTCCACGGATCTCAACTCTCCAGGTTTAAGGGATTCTTCCTTCAGCTAAAACATGCATGTGGAACCCAGAGTATGATCAACCGTGTGATCGGGAGATGTGTTCCAATATGTCTCAGTTTTTGTTCCCTGGTACTCGGGTGCAACATTCCAGACGCTTTGCTAACACTCTCCCGTCTTGGAGAGTCAGTGCCTTTAACCTCCTGTTTGGCCCAGTTTGCAATTTCTGCGGAAGATGAACAGGAATAGTGAGGACCAATGAGAGACTAGCTGGAGGTGTCTGGATGGGCAAATTTAACTCTCATTTCCCACCAGGAAGAGGAATTAACCAAAGGCTCAACTTGCCATGCCGGAACCACACTAGGGCCTGAAGCAATCCTGCGGTGTTGCGGCCAGCTCACAAGAAAGCGTGTTGAAGAAAGGAGCTCAGGGGCACTGTCATTCACAAACCTGCAGAGTTATAAATGACAGCTATCGTCCAAAAATACATTGAAGTAAGGCTGCCAAGAGGACTTGAAAGCGGGGCAGAATAGCAGGCAACCGATTTCAGGAGGTAGACTGGAATTGCATGTAAAGCATAGGAAAAGAGGCAGAACGTCCACAATGATGCACTTGGCCAAAAAGGGCGTATGCGTTTTTTCCTGAATATATTCAGGAAAAAAACGCATACGCCCTTTTTGGCCAACCAAGCAAGCTTGCAAAGGAAATCTGCACTACAATGAAGTCTCACTGCCCCCCCCCACCCCCGTCAAAAGGGCCATCTGAAAAAAGTGTAAAATCCAGAAAGGCAGAACAGGCCATGGAGAACTGGGAGCCTTGTTATGCTGATGGGCGGGATGTAAATTGCCAACAGCCACTGGGGAGCAGTGTATGGTGTTTCCTGAAACATCTAAAAAACAAAGCAACAGAGCCTAGGGCACTTCCACTTATGGTCCTATAGCTTAGGGAAATTAAAATCAAAAAGACACAGCCACCCCAAAGTTTGGGACGGCTCTGTTTACAAGAACCTCGTTTACAGTACAAGTTCAATATCGCAGAAAGCGAAAAATGGATAAAGAAGTTGTGGTACTTACGTACAATGCAATATCACTCAGCAATGAAATCTATGTCATCAGGCCCGTAGCAGCATAATGAGTGGATTCAGGTACGATGATTCTAAGTGAAATAAGTCACACAGGAAAAGAAACATCATAAGATATCACTAATACACGGAATGTAAACTTGGCTACACAGGAACTGAATTACAAAACAGAACAGGGTCTCAAATGTAGAAAGCCAACTTATGCTTGCTTAAGGGGAAAGGTGAGTTGGGGTGCTGCATAAAACCAGAGATTGAAATTAGCACAGATACCGTTCCATAAGCCAAATATGTAATAGACAAGAGCTACTCCTTGCTCAACGAAGTGGACTCAACACCCCATATTAAACGCCTAAGAATATACCTGACTGGTAAGAATCTTAAAACCTATGGATTTATATGTCTCCGAAAGAGAATCAAGCGTGTGTACAGCGGCATAAACGCAGCAGTGATAGGATTGGTGAGGTTCGGTGAGCAAATGCAGACCCTTTGAAGTTATATTGCATGGTAACCATTCCATGGGTCTCAACTCTCCAGGTTTAAGGGATTCTTCCTTCAGCTAAAACATGCATGTGGAACCCAGAGTATGATCCACCGTGTGATCGGGAAACGTGTTCCAATATGTCTCAGTTTTCGTCCCCTGGTACTCGGGTGCAACATTCCAGACGCTTTACTAACACTCTCCCCACTTGGAGAGTCAGTGCCTTTAACCTCCTGTTTGGCCCAGTTTGCAATTTCTGCGGAAAATGAACAGGAATAGGGAGAACCAATGAGAGACTAGGTGGAGGTGTCTGGAGGGGCAAATTTAACTCTCATTTCCCACCAGGAAGAGGAATTAACCAAAGGCTCAGCGTGCCGTGCCGGAACCACACTAGGGCCTGAAGCAATCCTGCAGTGTTGAGGCCAGCTCACAAGAAAGCGGGTTGAAGAAAGGAGCTCAGGGGCACTGTCATTCACAAACCTGCAGAGTTATACATGACAGCTATCGTCCAAAAATATATTGAAGTAAGGCTGACAAGAGGACTTGAAAGTGGAGCAGAATTGCAGGAAACCGATTTCAGGAGGTAGACTGGAATTGCATGTAAAGCATAGGAAAAGAGGCAGAACGTCCACAATGATGCACTTGGCCAAAAAGGGCGTATGCGTTTTTTCCTGAATATATTCAGGAAAAAACGCATACGCCCTTTTTGGCCAACCAAGCAAGCTTGCAAAGGAAATCTGCACTACAATGACGTCTCTCTGCCCCCCGCTCAAAAGGGCCATCTGAAAAAAGTGTAAAATCCAGAAAGGCAGGACAGGCCATGGAGAACTGGGAGCCTTGTTATGCTGATGGGCGGGATGTAAACTGCCAACAGCCACTCGGGAGCAGTGTATGGTGTTTCCTGAAACATCTAAAAAACAAAGCAACAGAGCCTAGGGCACTTCCACTTATGGTCCTATAGCCTTGGGAAATTAAAATCAAAAAGACACAGCCACCCCAAAGTTTGGGACGGCTCTGTTTACAAGAACCTCGTTTACGGTACAAGGTCAATATCGCAGAAAGTGAAAAATGGATAAAGAAGTTGTGGTACTTACGTACAATGCAATATCACTCAGCAATGAAATCTATGTCATCTGGCCCGTAGCAGCATAATGAGTGGATTCAGGTATGATGATTCTAACTGAAATAAGTCACACTGAAAAAGAAACATCATAAGATAACACTAGTACACGGAATGTAAACTTGGCTACACAGGAACTGGATTACAAAACAGAACAGGGTCTCAAATGTAGAAAACCAACTTATGCTTGCTTAAGGGGAAAGGTGAGTTGGGGTGCTGCATAAAACCAGAGATTGAAATGAGCACAGATAAAGTTCCTTAAGCCAAATATGGAATAGTCAAGAGCTACTCCTTGCTCAACGAAATGGACTCAACACCCCATATTAAACGTGTAAGAATGTATCTGACTAGTAAGTATCTTAAAACCTATGGATTGCTATGTCTCCGAAAGAGAATCAAGCGTGTGTACAGGGGCATAAACGCAGCAGTGATAGGATTGGAGAGGTTCGGTGAGCAAATGAAGACCCTTTGAAGTTGTATTGCATGGTACCCATTCCACGGATCTCAACTCTCCAGGTTTAAGGGATTCTTCCTTCAGCTAAAACATGCATGTGGAACCCAGAGTATGATCAACCGTGTGATCAGGAGACGTGTCAAATATGTCTCAGTTTTTGTTCCCTGGTACTCGGGTGCAACATTCCAGACGCTTTGCTAACACTCTCCCGTCTTGGAGAGTCAGTGCCTTTAACCTCCTGTTTGGCCCAGTTTGCAATTTCTGCGGAAGATGAACAGGAATAGTGAGGACCAATGAGAGACTAGCTGGAGGTGTCTGGATGGGCAAATTTAACTCTCATTTCCCACCAGGAAGAGGAATTAACCAAAGGCTCAACTTGCCATGCCGGAACCACACTAGGGCCTGAATCAATCCTGCGGTGTTGCGGCCAGCTCACAAGAAAGCGTGTTGAAGAAAGGAGCTCAGGGGCACTGTCATTCACAAACCTGCAGAGTTATAAATGACAGCTATCGTCCAAAAATACATTGAAGTAAGGCTGCCAAGAGGACTTGAAACCGGGGCAGAATAGCAGGCAACCGATTTCAGGAGGTAGACTGGAATTGCATGTAAAGCATAGGAAAAGAGGCAGAACGTCCACAATGATGCACTTGGCCAAAAAGGGCGTATGCGTTTTTTCCTGAATATATTCAGGAAAAAAACGCATACGCCCTTTTTGGCCAACCAAGCAAGCTTGCAAAGGAAATCTGCACTACAATGAAGTCTCACTGCCCCCCCCCCACCCCCGACAAAAGGGCCATCTGAAAAAAGTGTAAAATCCAGAAAGGCAGAACAGGCCATGGAGAACTGGGAGCCTTGTTATGCTGATGGGCGGGATGTAAATTGCCAACAGCCACTGGGGAGCAGTGTATGGTGTTTCCTGAAACATCTAAAAAACAAACCAACAGAGCCTAGGGCACTTCCACTTATAGTCCTATAGCTTAGGGAAATTAAAATCAAAAAGACACAGCCACCCCAAAGTTTGGGACGGCTCTGTTTACAAGAACCTCGTTTACAGTACAAGTTCAATATCGCAGAAAGCGAAAAATGGATAAAGAAGTTGTGGTACTTACGTACAATGCAATATCACTCAGCAATGAAATCTATGTCATCAGGCCCGTAGCAGCATAATGAGTGGATTCAGGTACGATGATTCTAAGTGAAATAAGTCACACAGGAAAAGAAACATCATAAGATATCACTAATACACGGAATGTAAACTTGGCTACACAGGAACTGAATTACAAAACAGAACAGGGTCTCAAATGTAGAAAGCCAACTTATGCTTGCTTAAGGGGAAAGGTGAGTTGGGGTGCTGCATAAAACCAGAGATTGAAATTAGCACAGATACCGTTCCATAAGCCAAATATGTAATAGACAAGAGCTACTCCTTGCTCAACGAAGTGGACTCAACACCCCATATTAAACGCCTAAGAATATACCTGACTAGTAAGAATCTTAAAACCTATGGATTTATATGTCTCCGAAAGAGAATCAAGCGTGTGTACAGCGGCATAAACGCAGCAGTGATAGGATTGGTGAGGTTCGGTGAGCAAATGCAGACCCTTTGAAGTTATATTGCATGGTAACCATTCCATGGGTCTCAACTCTCCAGGTTTAAGGGATTCTTCCTTCAGCTAAAACATGCATGTGGAACCCAGAGTATGATCCACCGTGTGATCGGGAAACGTGTTCCAATATGTCTCAGTTTTCGTCCCCTGGTACTCGGGTACAACATTCCAGACGCTTTACTAACACTGTCCCCACTTGGAGAGTCAGAGCCTTTAACCTCCTGTTTGGCCCAGTTTGCAATTTCTGCGGAAGATGAACAGGAATAGGGAGAACCAATGAGAGACTAGCTGGAGGTGTCTGGACGGGCAAATTGAACTCTCATTTCCGACCAAGAAGAGGAATTAACCAAAGGCTTAGCGTGCCGTGCCAGAACCACACTGGGCCCTGAAGCAATCCTGTTGTGTTGCGGCCAGCTCACAAGAAAGCGAGTTGAAGAAAGGAGCTCAGGGGCACTGTCATTCACAAACCTGCAGAGTTATACAAGACAGCTATCGTACAAAAATACATTGAAGTAAGGCTGCCAAGAGGACTTGAAACTGGGGCAGAATAGCAGGCAACCGATTTCAGGAGGTAGACTGGAATTGCATGTAAAGCATAGGAAAAGAGGCAGAACGTCCACAATGATGCACTTGGCCAAAAAGGGCGTATGCGTTTTTTCCTGAATATATTCAGGAAAAAAACGCATACGCCCTTTTTGGCCAACCAAGCAAGCTTGCAAAGGAAATCTGCACTACAATGAAGTCTCACTGCCCCCCCCCCACCCCCGACAAAAGGGCCATCTGAAAAAAGTGTAAAATCCAGAAAGGCAGAACAGGCCATGGAGAACTGGGAGCCTTGTTATGCTGATGGGCGGGATGTAAATTGCCAACAGCCACTGGGGAGCAGTGTATGGTGTTTCCTGAAACATCTAAAAAACAAACCAACAGAGCCTAGGGCACTTCCACTTATAGTCCTATAGCTTAGGGAAATTAAAATCAAAAAGACACAGCCACCCCAAAGTTTGGGACGGCTCTGTTTACAAGAACCTCGTTTACAGTACAAGTTCAATATCGCAGAAAGCGAAAAATGGATAAAGAAGTTGTGGTACTTACGTACAATGCAATATCACTCAGCAATGAAATCTATGTCATCAGGCCCGTAGCAGCATAATGAGTGGATTCAGGTACGATGATTCTAAGTGAAATAAGTCACACAGGAAAAGAAACATCATAAGATATCACTAATACACGGAATGTAAACTTGGCTACACAGGAACTGAATTACAAAACAGAACAGGGTCTCAAATGTAGAAAGCCAACTTATGCTTGCTTAAGGGGAAAGGTGAGTTGGGGTGCTGCATAAAACCAGAGATTGAAATCAGCACAGATAAAGTTCCTTAAGCCTAATATGTAACAGACAAGAGCTACTCCTTGCTCAACGAAGTGGACTCAACACACCATATTAAACGCCTAAGAATATACCTGACTGGTAAGAATCTTAAAACCTATGGATTTATATGTCTCCGAAAGAGAATCAAGCGTGTGTACAGCGGCATAAACGCAGCAGTGATAGGATTGGTGAGGTTCGGTGAGCAAATGCAGACCCTTTGAAGTTATATTGCATGGTAACCATTCCATGGGTCTCAACTCTCCAGGTTTAAGGGATTCTTCCTTCAGCTAAAACATGCATGTGGAACCCAGAGTATGCTCAACCGTGTGATCAGGAGACGCGTCAAATATGTCTCAGTTTTTGTTCCCTGGTACTCGGGTGCAACATTCCAGACGCTTTGCTAACACTCTCCCGTCATGGAGAGTCAGTGCCTTTAACCTCCTGTTTGGCCCAGTTTGCAATTTCTGCGGAAGATGAACAGGAATAGTGAGGACCAATGAGAGACTAGCTGGAGGTGTCTGGATGGGCAAATTTAACTCTCATTTCCCACCAGGAAGAGGAATTAACCAAAGGCTCAACTTGCCATGCCGGAACCACACTAGGGCCTGAAGCAATCCTGCGGTGTTGCGGCCAGCTCACAAGAAAGCGTGTTGAAGAAAGGCGCTCAGGGGCACTGTCATTCACAAACCTGCAGAGTTATAAATGACAGCTATCGTCCAAAAATACATTGAAGTAAGGCTGCCAAGAGGACTTGAAAGCGGGGCAGAATAGCAGGCAACCGATTTCAGGAGGTAGACTGGAATTGCATGTAAAGCATAGGAAAAGAGGCAGAACGTCCACAATGATGCACTTGGCCAAAAAGGGCGTATGCGTTTTTTCCTGAATATATTCAGGAAAAAACGCATACGCCCTTTTTGGCCAACCAAGCAAGCTTGCAAAGGAAATCTGCACTACAATGAAGTCTCTCTGCCCCCCGGTCAAAAGGGCCATCTGAAAAAAGTGTAAAATCCAGAAAGGCAGGACAGGCCATGGAGAACTGGGAGCCTTGTTATGCTGATGGGCGGGATGTAAATTGCCAACAGCCACTCTGGAGAAGTGTATGGTGTTTCCTGAAACATCTAAAAAACAAAGCAACAGAGCCTAGGGCACTTCCACTTATGGTCCTATAGCTTAGGGAAATTAAAATCAAAAAGACACAGCCACCCCAAAGTTTGGGACGCCTCTGTTTACAAGAACCTCGTTTACGGTACAAGTTCAATATCACAGAAAGCGAAAAATGGAAAAGAAGTTGTGGTACTTACGTACAATGCAATATCACTCAGCAATGACATCTATGTCATCAGGCCCGTAGCAGCATAATGAGTGGATTCAGGTATGATGATTCTAACTGAAATAAGTCACACAGAAAAAGAAACATCATAAGATATCACTAATACACGGAATGTAAACTTGGCTACAGAGGAACTGAATTACAAAACAGAACAGGGTCTCAAATTTAGAAAACCAACTTATGCTTGCTTAAGGGGAAAGGTGAGTTGGGGTGCTGCATAAAACCAGAGATTGAAATCAGCACAGATAAAGTTCCTTAAGCCTAATATGTAACAGACAAGAGCTACTCCTTGCTCAACGAAGTGGACTCAACACCCCATATTAAACGCCTAAGAATATACCTGACTAGTAAGAATCTTAAAACCTATGGATTTATATGTCTCCGAAATAGAATCAAGCGTGTGTACATCGGCATAAACGCAGCAGTGATAGGATTGGTGAGGTTCGGTGAGCAAATGAAGACCCTTTGAAGTCATATTGCATGGTACCCATTCCATGGGTCTCAACTCTCCAGGTTTAAGGGATTCTTCCTTCAGCTAAAACATGCATGTGGAACCCAGAGTATGATCAACCATGTGATCGGGAGTCGTGTTCAAATATGTCTCAGTTTTCGTCCCCTGGTACTCGGGTGAAATATTCCAGACGCTTTACTAACACTCTCCCCACTTGGAGAGTCAGTGCCTTTAAACTCCTGCTTGGCCCAGTTTGCAATTTCTGCAGAAGATGAACAGGAATAGGGAGAACCAATGAGAGACTAGCTGGAGGTGTCTGGACGGGCAAATTGAACTCTCATTTCCCACCAGGAAGACGAATGAACCAAAGGCTCCGCGTGCCGTGCTGGAACTAGATTAGGGCCTGAAGAGATCCTGCAGTTTTGCGGCCAGCTCACAAGAAATCGAGTTGAAGAAAGGAGCTCAGGGACACTGTAATTCACAATCCTGCGGAGTTATAAATGACAGCTATCATCCAAAATTATACTGAAGTAAGGCTGCGAAGAGGACTTGAATGCGGGGCAGAATTGCTGGAAACCGATTTCAGAAGGTACACGGGAGTCGCTCTTAAAGCATAGGAAAAGAGACAGTACTTGGAAAATAATGGACTTGGCAAAAAAGGGCATATGTGTTTTATCCAGAGCTCTCATAACTGAGGAGAGGAGATTCCCAGCAGGCTTAACTGCCACCTGAGGGCTCACATTGCCAAGGCAACGTGAGCAAGCCAGGCAGGAGTTACCTCACAGCAGAGGTCCCACCTCCCAGAAGGGTGAGAAACCCAGCCAACATCAGACTCTCACCAGAGGGCCCACATCACCAAGGGGATGGGAACCAGGCAGGAGTGTCTTCACACCAGTGGGGCCACATCATCTAAAGGTGAGGTACTCAGCACATGTGTCCTCAAACCAGAGGACCCACATCACCAAGGGCCTCGGAGTGAGGCAGGCAGGAGTAGCCTCAAAACACTGGGCCCATAGAATAAAAAAGTGACGAATCCAGCAGTTGGAACCTCCCAGCAGGCGGCCCAGAGCACCGAGGCTATGGGATCCAGGCCACAGTGAACTCACAGAAGAGGGCCCATGTCATGAAACTGAGCAACCCAGCCATTGGGACCTCAGAGCAGGAGGCCCACATCCCCATGGGGATGGAAATCTGGTAGGAGTGTCCTCGCACCACTGAGAACGTATCAGAAAATTTTGGGAGACCAGCAGTTAGGGCCTGATGCCAGAGGACCCTCATCACCAAGGGAAGGAGGCTCCCAGTAGGCTCCAACTGCCACCAGAGGGCTGACGTCGCCAAGGTGATGTGTGCCAACCAGGCACGAATGACCTCACAGCAGAAGGCCCACCTCAGAGAAGTGTGACGAACCCAGTCAGGATCAGACTCGCACCAGAGGGCCCACATCACCAAATGGATTGGAACCAGGCAGGAGTGTCCTCACATGAGTAGGGCCACATCATCTAAAGGTGAGGAACCCAGAACATGCGGCTTCAAACCATAGGACACCCATCACCAAGGCGCTGGGAGTGAGGCAGGCAGGAGGAGCCTCATAACAGAGGGCCCAAAAATAAGAAAGGTGAGGAATCCAGCATTTGGAACCTCCCAGCAGGCGGCCCAGCGCTCAGAGGCTAGGGGATCCAGGCCGGAGTGAACTAACACCAGACAGCCCACATCATGAAACTGTGAGCAACCCAGACATTGGGACCTCAGAGCAGAAGGTCCACATCCCCATGGTGATGGGAACATGACAGGAGTGTCCTGGCATCACTGGGCTCACATCAGAAAACGTGGGGTGCTCAGAAGTTAGGGCCTGACGCTAGAGGGCACTCATCACTGAGAGGAGGAGGCTCCCAGCAGGCTCCAGCTGCCACCAGAGGGCCAACGTCGCCAAGGCGATGTGTGCCAGCCCGGCAGGAGTGACCTCACAGCAGAGGGCCCACCTCACAGAAGGGTGAGGAACACAGCCAGGATCAGACTCTCACCAGAGGGCCCACATCACCAAGGGGATGGGAACCAGGCAGGAGTGTCCCCACACCAGTGGGACAACATCATCGAAAGGTGAGGATCCCAGCACATGTAGCCTCAAACCAGAGGAACCACATCACCAAGGGGTTCGGAATGAGGCTGGCAGGACCGGCCTCACAACACAGGGTCCATAGAATATAAAAGTTGGGGAATCCAGCAGTTGGAACCTCCCAGCAAGTGGCCCAGAGCACCGAGGCTATGGGATCCAGGCCACAGTGAACTCACAGCAGAGGGCCCACATCATGAACCTGTGAGCAGCCCAGCCGTTGGGACCTCAGAACAGAAGGCCCACATCCCCATTGGGATGGGAACCTGGCAGGAGTGGCTTCGCACCACTTAGCACATATCAGAAAATGTTAGGAGCCCGGCAGTTAGGGCCTGACGCCAGGGGGCCCTCATAACTGAGGGGAGGAGACTCCCAGCAGGTTTCAACTGACAACAGAGGGCCCACGTCTACAAGGTGGCATGCGCCAGCCAGGCAGTAGTGACCTCACAGCAGAGGGCCTATCAAACAGAAGGGTGAGGAACTGAGGCAGGATGAGACTCTCACCAGAGGGCCCACAACACCAAGGGGATGGGAACCAGTCAGGACTGTCCTCCCACCAGTGGGGCCACATCATTGAAAGGTGAGGAACCCAGCACATGTGGCCTCATATCAGAGGACATACATCACAAAGGGGATGGGAGTGAGGCAGGTAGGAGTAGCCTAAAAACAGAGGGCCCAAAGAATAAAAAAGGTGAGGAATCCAGCATTTGGAACCTCCCAGCAGGCGGCCGAGAGCACAGAAGCTATGGGATGCAGGCAGGAGTGAACTAACACCAGAGAGCCCACATCATGAAACTGTGAGCAACCCAGGCGTTGGGACCTCAGAGCAGAAAGCCCACATCCCCATGGGGATGGGAACCTGACAGGAGTGTCCTGGCAACACTGGGCTCACATCAGAAAACGTGGGGAGCCCAGCAGTTAGGGCCTGATGCTAGAGGGCCGTCATCACCGAGGGGAGGAGGCTCCCAGCAGGTTCCATGTGCCAACAGAGGGCCCACGTCGCCAAGGTGATGTGTGCAAGTCAGGCAGGATTGACCTCACAGCAGAGGGCCTACCTCACAGAAGAGTGAGGAACCCAGCCAGGATAAGACTGTCACCAGAAGGCCCACATCACCAAGGGGATGGGAACCAGGCAGGAGTGTCCTCACACCAGTGGGGCCACATCATTGAAAGTTGCGGAACCCAGCACATGTGGCCTCAAACCAGAAGACCCACATCACGAAGGGGTTGCGAGTGAGGCAGGCAGGAGGAGCATCACAACACAGGACCCATAGAATACAAAAGTTGAGGAATCGCGCAGTTGGAACCTCCCAGCAGGCGGCCAAGAGCACAGAGGCTATGGGATCCAGGCCACAGTGAACTAACACCAGAGAGCCCACATCATGAAATTGTGATCAACCCAGCCGTTGGAACCTCAGAGCAGAAGGCCCATATCCCCATGGAGATGGGAACCTAAGAGGAGTGCCCGAGCATCACTGGGCTCACTAAGAAAAGTTGGGGAGCCCAGCAGTTAGGGCCTGACGTCAGAGGGCCCTCATCACAGAGGTGAGGAGGCTCCCAGCAGGGTCCAAGTGCCACCAGAGGGCTCATGTCAACAAGGCGAGGTGAGCAAGCCAGGCAAGAGTTACCTGATAGTAGAGGGCCCACCTCACAGATGGGTGAGGAACCCAGCCAGGATCAGACTCTCACCAGAGGGCCCACATCACAAAGGGGATGGGAACCAGTCAGGATTACCCTCACACCAGTGGGGCCTCATCATCTTAAGGTGAGGAACCCAGCACATGTGTCCTCAAACCAGAGGACCCACATCACCAAGGGCCTTGGAGTGAGGCAGGCAGGAGTAGCCTCACAACACAGGGCACATAATATAAAAAACGTGAGGATTCCAGCATTTAGACCTTCCAGCAAGCACCCAGAACACCAAGGCTATGGGATCCAGGCCACAGTGAACTCACAGCAGAGGGCCCACATCATAAAACTGTGAGCAACCCAGGCATTGGGACCTCAGCACATAAGGCCCACATCCCCATGGGAATGGGAACCTGGCTGGAGTGTCCTCGCACCACTGGGCACACATCAGAAAATGTGGGGAGCCCACCATTTAGGGCCTGACGCCAGAGAGCCGTCATCACCGAGAGGAGGAGGCACCCTGCACGCTCCAACTGCCACCAGAGGGCTCACGTCTCCAAGGTGACGTGTGCCAGCCAGGCAGGAGTGACCTCACAGCAGAGGGCCCACCTCACAGAACGTTGAGGAACCCAGCCAGGATTAGACTCTCGCCAGAGGGCCCACCTCACCAAGGGGATGGGAACCAGGCAGGAGTGTCCTCACACGAGTGGGGCCACATCATCGAAAGGTGAGGAATGCAGCACATGTGGCCTCAAGCCATAGGACAGTCATCACCAAGGGGCTGGCAGTGAGGCAGGCAGGAGGAGCCTCACAACAGAGGGCACATAGAATAAAAAAGTTGAGGAATCCAGCAGTTGGAACCTCCCAGCAGGCGGCTCAGAGCACCGATGATAAGGGATCCTTGCCGGAGTGAACTCACAGCAGAGGGCCCACATCATGGTACTGTGAGCAAGCCAGCCGTTTTGACCTCAGAGCAGAAGGCCCATATCCCCATGGGGATGGGAACCTGGCAAGAGTGTCCTCACTCACTTGGCGCACATCAGAAAATGTGGGGAGCCCAGCAGTTATGGCCTAAGGCAAGAGGGCCCTCATCACCGAGGGGAGGAGGATCCCAGCACACTCCAACTGCCACCAGAGGGCCCACGTCGCCAAGGTGACGTGTGCCAGACAGGCATGATTGACCTCACAGCAGAGGTCCCACCTCACAGAAGGGTGAGGAACCCAGCCAGGATCAGACTCTCACCTGAGGGCCCACATCAGCAAGGGGATGGGAACCAGTCAGGACTGTCTTCCCTCCAGTGGGGCCACATCATCGAAAAGTGCGGAACCCAGCACATGTGGCCTCAAATCAGAGGACACATATCACAAAGGGAATGGGAGTGAGGCAGGCAGGAGTAGCCTAAAAACAGAGGGCCCAAAGAATAAGAAAGGGGAGGAATCCAGCAGTTGGAACCTCCCAGCAGGCGGCCGAGAGCACAGAAGCTATGGGATGCAGGCAGGAGTGAACTCACAGCAGAGAACCCACATCATGAACCTGTGAGCAACCCAGGCGTTGGGACCTCAGAGCAGAAGGCCCACATCCCAATGGGGATGTGAACCTGGCTGGAGTGTCCTCACACCACTGGGCGCACATCACAAAATGTGGGGAGCCCAGCAGTTAGGGCCTGACGCCAGAGGGCCCTCATCACCGAGGGGAGGAGGCTCCCAGCAGGCTCCAAGTGCCACCAGAGGGCTCATGTCCACAAGGCGAGGTGAGCAAGCCAGGCAGGAGTGACCTCACAACAGACGGCCCACCTCACAGATGGGTGAGGAACCCAGCCAGGATCAGACTCTCAACAGAGGGCCCACATCACCAAGGGGATGTGAACCAGGCAGGAGTCTCCTAAGACCATTGGTCCCACATCATCGAAAGGTGAGGAACCCAGCACATGTGGCCTCAAACCAGACGACACACATCACGAAGGGGCTGGGAGTGAGGCAGGCAGGAGGATCCTCACAACAGAGGGCCCAAAAAATTAAAAAAGTGAGGAATCCAGCAGTTGGAACCTCCCAGCAGGCGGCCAAGAGCACAGAGGCTATGGGATCCAGGCCTCTGTGAACTAACACCAGAGAGCCCACATCATGAAAATGTGAACAACCCGGCCGTTGGGACCTCAGAGCAGAAGGCCCACATCCCCATGGAGATGGGATCCTAAGAGGAGTGCCAAAGCATCACTGGGCTCACTAAGAAAAGTTGGTGAGCCCAGCAGTTAGGGCCTGACGCAAGAGGGCCCTCATCACCGGGGGGAGGAGATTCCCAGCACGCTCCAACTGCCACCACACGGCTGATTTCACCAAGGCAATGTGTGCCAGCCATGCAGGAGTGACCTATCAGCAGAGGGTCTCCCTCACAGAAGGGTGAGGAACACAGCCAGGAACAGACTCTCACCAGGGGGTCCACATAACCACGTGGATAGGAACCAGGCAGGAGTGTCCTCACACTAGTGGGGCCACATTATCGAAAGGTGAGGAACCCAGCAAAGGTGGCCACAAACCAGAGGACCCACATCACCAAGGGGTTGAGAGTGAGGTAGGTGTCTGGACGGGCATTTTTAACACTCATTTCCCACCAGGAAGAGGAATTAACCAAAGGCTCAGCATGCCCTGCCAGAAGCAGATTAGGGCCTGAAGCAGTCTTCCGGGTTTGCGGCCAGCTCACAAGAAAGCGAGTTGAAGAAAGGAGCTCAGGGGCCCTGTAATTCACAAACGTGCAGAGTTGTAAATGACAGATAACGTCCAAAAATATATTGAAGTAAGGCTGCGAAGAGGACTTCAAAGCGGGGCAGAATTTCAGGAAACCGATTTCAGGAGGTAGACTGGATTTGCATTTAAAGCATAGGAAAAGAGGCAGAACATCGACAATGATGCACTTGGCAAAAAAGGACGTATGAGTTTCTTCCTGAATATATTCAGGAAAAAACGCATACGCCCGTTTTGGCAAACCAAGCAAGCTTGCAATGGAAATCCGAACTACTATGAAGTGTCACTTCCCCCCCCCCCCCCCCCGCCGGTCTAAAGGGCCATCTGAAAAAAGTGTAAAATCCAGAAAGGCAAGACAGGCCATGGGGAAAAAGGAGCCTTGTTATGCTGATGGGCAGGATGTAAATTGCCAACAGCCACTCTGGAGAAGTGTATGGTGTTTCCTGATACATCTGAAAAACAAAGCAACAGAGTCTAGGGTATTTCCACTTATGGTCCTATAGCTTAGGGAAATTAAAATCAAAAACACAGCCACCCCAAAATTTGGGACGGATCTGTTTACAGGAAGCTCATCTACAATACACGTTAAATATCCCAGAGAACAAATAATTGATAAAGAAGTTGCGGTACTTACGTACAACAGAATACCACTCAGCAATGAAATCTGTGTCACCAGGCCTGTACCAGCATAATGAGTGGATTGAGGCACGATGATTCTAAGTGAAATAAGTCACACAGAAAAAGAAACATCATAAGGTATCACTAATGCACGGAATGTAAACTTGGCTACACATGAACTGAATTACAAAACAGAACAGGGTCTCAAGTTTAGAAAACCAACTTATGCTTGCTTAAGGGGAAAGGTGAGTTGGGGTGCTGCATAAAACCAGAGATTGAAATGAGGACAGATAAAGTTCCTTAAGCCTAATATGTAACAGACAAGAGCTACTCCTTGCTCAACGAAATGGACTCAACACCCCATATTAAACGCCTAAGAATGTACCTGACTAGTAAGTATCTGAAAACCTATGGATTGCTATGTCTCCGAAAGAGAATCAAGCGTGTGTACAGGGGCATAAACGTAGCAGTGATAGGATTGGAGAGGTTCGGTGAGCAAATGAAGACCCTTTGAAGTCATATTGCATGGTACCCATTCCACGGGTCTCAACTCTCCAGGTTTAAGGGATTCTTCCTTCAGCTAAAACATGCATGTGGAACCCAGAGTATGATCAACCGTGTGATCGGGAGACGTGTTCAAATATGTCTCAGTTTTCGTCCCCTGGTACTCGGGTGCAACATTCCAGACGCTTTACTAACACTCTCCCCGCTTGGAGAGTCAGAGCCTTTAACCTCCTGTTTGGCCCAGTTTGCAATTTCTGCGGAAGATGAACAGGAATAGGGAGAACCAATGAGAGACTAGCTGGAGGTGTCTGGACGGGCAAATTGAACTCTCATTTCCCACCAGGAAGAGGAATTAACCAAAGGCTCAGCGTGCCGTGCCGGAAGCAGATTAGGGCCTGAAGTAATCCTGTGGTGTTGCGGCCAGCTCACAAGAAAGCGATTTGAAGAAAGGAGCTCAGGGGCACTGTAATTCACAAACCTGCAGACTTATAAATGACAGCTATCGTCCAAAAATATACTGAAGTAAGGCTGCCAAGAGGACTTGAAAGCGGGGCAGAATTGCAGGAAACCGATTTCAGGAGGTAGACTGGAATTGCATGTAAAGCATAGGAAAAGAGGCAGAACGTCCACAATGATGCACTTGGCCAAAAAGGGCGTATGCGTTTTTTCCTGAATATATTCAGGAAAAAACGCATACGCCCTTTTTGGCCAAACAAGCAAGCTTGCAAAGGAAATCTGCACTACAATGAAGTCTCACTTCCCCCCAGTCAAAAGGGCCATCTGAAAAAAGTGTAAAATCCAGAAATGCAGGACAGGCCATGGAGAACTGGGAGCCTTGTTATGCTGATCGGTGGGATGTAAATTGCCAACAGCCACTCGGGAGAAGTGTATGGTGTTTCCTGAAACATCTAAAAAACAAAGCAACAGAGCCTAGGGCACTTCCACTTATGGTCCTATAGCTTAGGGAAATTACAATCAAAAAGACACAGCCACCCCAAAGTTTGAAACGGCTCTGTTTACAAGAACCTCATTTATGGTCCAAGTTCAATATCGCAGAAAGTGAAAAATGGATAAAGAAGTTGTGGTACTTACGTACAATGCAATATCACTCAGCAATGAAATCTATGTCATCAGGCCCGTAGCAGCATAATGAGTGGATTCAGGTATGATGATTCTAACTGAAATAAGTCACACAGAAAAAGAAACATCATAAGATAACACTAGTACACGGAATGTAAACTTGGCTACACAGGAACTGGATTACAAAACAGAACAGGGTCTCAAATGTAGAAAACCAACTTATGCTTGCTTAAGGGGAAAGGTGAGTTGGGGTGCTGCATAAAACCAGAGATTGAAATGAGCACAGATAAAGTTCCTTAAGCCAAATATGGAATAGACAAGAGCTACTCCTTGCTCAACGAAGTGGACTCAACACCCCATATTAAACGCCTAAGCATGTACCTGAGTAGTAAGTATCTTAAAACCTATGGATTGCTATTTCTCCGAAAGAGAATCAAGCGTGTGTACAGGGGCATAAACGCAGCAGTGATAGGATTGGAGAGGTTCGGTGAGCAAATGAAGACCCTTTGAAGTCGTATTGCATGGTACCCATTCCACGGATCTCAACTCTCCAGGTTTAAGAGATTCTTCCTTCAGCTAAAACATGCATGTGGAACCCAGAGTATGATCAACCGTGTGATCAGGAGACATGTCAAATATGTCTCAGTTTTTGTTCCCTGGTACTCGGGTGCAACATTCCAGACGCTTTGCTAACACTCTCCCGTCGTGGAGAGTCAGTGCCTTTAACCTCCTGTTTGGCCCAGTTTGCAATTTCTGCGGAAGATGAACAGGAATAGTGAGGACCAATGAGAGACTAGCTGGAGGTGTCTGGATGGGCAAATTTAACTCTCATTTCCCACCAGGAAGAGGAATTAACCAAAGGCTCAACTTGCCATGCCGGAACCACACTAGGGCCTGAAGCAATCCTGCGGTGTTGCGGCCAGCTCACAAGAAAGCGTGTTGAAGAAAGGAGCTCAGGGGCACTGTCATTCACAAACCTGCAGAGTTATAAATGACAGCTATCGTCCAAAAATACATTGAAGTAAGGCTGCCAAGAGGACTTGAAAGCGGGGCAGAATAGCAGGCAACCGATTTCAGGAGGTAGACTGGAATTGCATGTAAAGCATAGGAAAAGAGGCAGAACGTCCACAATGATGCACTTGGCCAAAAAGGGCGTATGCGTTTTTTCCTGAATATATTCAGGAAAAAAACGCATACGCCCTTTTTGGCCAACCAAGCAAGCTTGCAAAGGAAATCTGCACTACAATGAAGTCTCACTGCCCCCCCCCACCCCCGACAAAAGGGCCATCTGAAAAAAGTGTAAAATCCAGAAAGGCAGAACAGGCCATGGAGAACTGGGAGCCTTGTTATGCTGATGGGCGGGATGTAAATTGCCAACAGCCACTGGGGAGCAGTGTATGGTGTTTCCTGAAACATCTAAAAAACAAAGCAACAGAGCCTAGGGCACTTCCACTTATGGTCCTATAGCTTAGGGAAATTAAAATCAAAAAGACACAGCCACCCCAAAGTTTGGGACGGCTCTGTTTACAAGAACCTCGTTTACAGTACAAGTTCAATATCGCAGAAAGCGAAAATGGATAAAGAAGTTGTGGTACTTACGTACAATGCAATATCACTCAGCAATGAAATCTATGTCATCAGGCCCGTAGCAGCATAATGAGTGGATTCAGGTACGATGATTCTAAGTGAAATAAGTCACACAGGAAAAGAAACATCATAAGATATCACTAATACACGGAATGTAAACTTGGCTACACAGGAACTGAATTACAAAACAGAACAGGGTCTCAAATGTAGAAAGCCAACTTATGCTTGCTTAAGGGGAAAGGTGAGTTGGGGTGCTGCATAAAACCAGAGATTGAAATTAGCACAGATACCGTTCCATAAGCCAAATATGTAATAGACAAGAGCTACTCCTTGCTCAACGAAGTGGACTCAACACCCCATATTAAACGCCTAAGAATATACCTGACTGGTAAGAATCTTAAAACCTATGGATTTATATGTCTCCGAAAGAGAATCAAGCGTGTGTACAGCGGCATAAACGCAGCAGTGATAGGATTGGTGAGGTTCGGTGAGCAAATGCAGACCCTTTGAAGTTATATTGCATGGTAACCATTCCATGGGTCTCAACTCTCCAGGTTTAAGGGATTCTTCCTTCAGCTAAAACATGCATGTGGAACCCAGAGTATGATCCACCGTGTGATCGGGAAACGTGTTCCAATATGTCTCAGTTTTCGTCCCCTGGTACTCGGGTGCAACATTCCAGACGCTTTACTAACACTCTCCCCACTTGGAGAGTCAGTGCCTTTAAACTCCTGCTTGGCCCAGTTTGCAATTTCTACAGAAGATGAACAGGAATAGGGAGAACCAATGAGGGACTAGCTGGAGGTGTCTGGACGGGCAAATTGAACTCTCATTTCCCACCAAGAAGAGGAATTAACCAAAGGCTTAGCGTGCCGTGCCAGAACCACACTGGGCCCTGAAGCAATCCTGTTGTGTTGCGGCCAGCTCACAAGAAAGCGAGTTGAAGAAAGGAGCTCAGGGGCACTGTCATTCACAAACCTGCAGAGTTATAAATGACAGCTATCGTCCAAAAATATATTGAAGTAAGGCTGCCAAGAGGACTTGAAATCGGGGCAGAATTGCAGGAAACCGATTTCAGGAGGTAGACTGGAACTGCATGTAAAGCATAGGAAAAGAGGCAGAACGTCCACAATGATGCACTTGGCCAAAAAGGGCGTATGCGTTTTTTCCTGAATATATTCAGGAAAAAACGCATACGCCCTTTTTGTCCAACCAAGCAAGCTTGCAAAGGAAATCTGCACTACAATGAAGTCTCTCTGCCCCCCGGTCAAAAGGGCCATCTGAAAAAAGTGTAAAATCCAGAAAGGCAGGACAGGCCATGGAGAACTGGGAGCCTTGTTATGCTGATGGGCGGGATGTAAATTGCCAACAGCCACTCTGGAGAAGTGTATGGTGTTTCCTGAAACATCTAAAAAACAAAGCAACAGAGCCTAGGGCACTTCCACTTATGGTCCTATAGCTTAGGGAAATTAAAATCAAAAAGACACAGCCACCCCAAAGTTTGGGACGCCTCTGTTTACAAGAACCTCGTTTACGGTACAAGTTCAATATCACAGAAAGCGAAAAATGGAAAAGAAGTTGTGGTACTTACGTACAATGCAATATCACTCAGCAATGACATCTATGTCATCAGGCCCGTAGCAGCATAATGAGTGGATTCAGGTATGATGATTCTAACTGAAATAAGTCACACAGAAAAAGAAACATCATAAGATATCACTAATACACGGAATGTAAACTTGGCTACACAGGAACTGAATTACAAAACAGAACAGGGTCTCAAATTTAGAAAACCAACTTATGCTTGCTTAAGGGGAAAGGTGAGTTGGGGTGCTGCATAAAACCAGAGATTGAAATCAGCACAGATAAAGTTCCTTAAGCCTAATATGTAACAGACAAGAGCTACTCCTTGCTCAACGAAGTGGACTCAACACCCCATATTAAACGCCTAAGAATATACCTGACTAGTAAGAATCTTAAAACCTATGGATTTATATGTCTCCGAAAGAGAATCAAGCGTGTGTACAGCGGCATAAACGCAGCAGTGATAGGATTGGTGAGGTTCGGTGAGCAAATGCAGACCCTTTGAAGTTATATTGCATGGTAACCATTCCATGGGTCTCAACTCTCCAGGTTTAAGGGATTCTTCCTTCAGCTAAAACATGCATGTGGAACCCAGAGTATGATCCACCGTGTGATCGGGAAACGTGTTCAAATGTGTCTCAGTTTTCATCCCCTGGTACTCGGGTGCAACATTCCAGACGCTTTACTAACACTCTCCCCACTTGGAGAGTCAGTGCCTTTAACCTCCTGTTTGGCCCAGTTTGCAATTTCTGCGGAAAATGAACAGGAATAGGGAGAACCAATGAGAGACTAGGTGGAGGTGTCTGGAGGGGCAAATTGAACTCTCATTTCCCACCAGGAAGAGGAATTAACCAAAGGCTCAGCGTGCCGTGCCGGAACCACACTAGGGCCTGAAGCAATCCTGCAGTGTTGAGGCCAGCTCACAAGAAAGCGGGTTGAAGAAAGGAGCTCAGGGGCACTGTCATTCACAAACCTGCAGAGTTATAAATGACAGCTATCGTCCAAAAATATATTGAAGTAAGGCTGACAAGAGGACTTGAAAGTGGGGCAGAATTGCAGGAAACCGATTTCAGGAGGTAGACTGGAATTGCATGTAAAGCATAGGAAAAGAGGCAGAACGTCCACAATGATGCACTTGGCCAAAAAGGGCGTATGCGTTTTTTCCTGAATATATTCAGGAAAAAACGCATACGCCCTTTTTGGCCAACCAAGCAAGCTTGCAAAGGAAATCTGCACTACAATGACGTCTCTCTGCCCCCCGGTCAAAAGGGCCATCTGAAAAAAGTGTAAAATCCAGAAAGGCAGGACAGGCCATGGAGAACTGGGAGCCTTGTTATGCTGATGGGCGGGATGTAAACTGCCAACAGCCACTCGGGAGAAGTGTATGGTGTTTCCTGAAACATCTAAAAAACAAAGCAACAGAGCCTAGGGCACTTCCACTTATGGTCCTATAGCCTTGGGAAATTAAAATCAAAAAGACACGGCCACCCCAAAGTTTGGGACGGCTCTGTTTACAAGAACCTCGTTTACGGTACAAGGTCAATATCGCAGAAAGTGAAAAATGGATAAAGAAGTTGTGGTACTTACGTACAATGCAATATCACTCAGCAATGAAATCTATGTCATCAGGCCCGTAGCAGCATAATGAGTGGATTCAGGTATGATGATTCTAACTGAAATAAGTCACACAGAAAAAGAAACATCATAAGATAACACTAGTACACGGAATGTAAACTTGGCTACACAGGAACTGGATTACAAAACAGAACAGGGTCTCAAATGTAGAAAACCAACTTATGCTTGCTTAAGGGGAAAGGTGAGTTGGGGTGCTGCATAAAACCAGAGATTGAAATCAGCACAGATAAAGTTCCTTAAGCCAAATATGGAATAGTCAAGAGCTACTCCTTGCTCAACGAAATGGACTCAACACCCCATATTAAACGTGTAAGAATGTATCTGACTAGTAAGTATCTTAAAACCTATGGATTGCTATGTCTCCGAAAGAGAATCAAGCGTGTGTACAGGGGCATAAACGGAGCAGTGATAGGATTGGAGAGGTTCGGTGAGCAAATGAAGACCCTTTGAAGTCGTATTGCATGGTACCCATTCCACGGATCTCAACTCTCCAGGTTTAAGGGATTCTTCCTTCAGCTAAAACATGCATGTGGAACCCAGAGTATGATCAACCGTGTGATCAGGAGACGTGTCAAATATGTCTCAGTTTTTGTTCCCTGGTACTCGGGTGCAACATTCCAGACGCTTTGCTAACACTCTCCCGTCTTGGAGAGTCAGTGCCTTTAACCTCCTGTTTGGCCCAGTTTGCAATTTCTGCGGAAGATGAACAGGAATAGTGAGGACCAATGAGAGACTAGCTGGAGGTGTCTGGATGGGCAAATTTAACTCTCATTTCCCACCAGGAAGAGGAATTAACCAAAGGCTCAACTTGCCATGCCGGAACCACACTAGGGCCTGAATCAATCCTGCGGTGTTGCGGCCAGCTCACAAGAAAGCGTGTTGAAGAAAGGAGCTCAGGGGCACTGTCATTCACAAACCTGCAGAGTTATAAATGACAGCTATCGTCCAAAAATACATTGAAGTAAGGCTGCCAAGAGGACTTGAAAGCGGGGCAGAATAGCAGGCAACCGATTTCAGGAGGTAGACTGGAATTGCATGTAAAGCATAGGAAAAGAGGCAGAACGTCCACAATGATGCACTTGGCCAAAAAGGGCGTATGCGTTTTTTCCTGAATATATTCAGGAAAAAACGCATACGCCCTTTTTGGCCAACCAAGCAAGCTTGCAAAGGAAATCTGCACTACAATGAAGTCTCTCTGCCCCCCGGTCAAAAGGGCCATCTGAAAAAAGTGTAAAATCCAGAAAGGCAGGACAGGCCATGGAGAACTGGGAGCCTTGTTATGCTGATGGGCGGGATGTAAATTGCCAACAGCCACTCTGGAGAAGTGTATGGTGTTCCCTGAAACATCTAAAAAACAAAGCAACAGAGCCTAGGGCACTTCCACTTATGGTCCTATAGCTTAGGGAAATTAAAATCAAAAAGACACAGCCACCCCAAAGTTTGGGACGCCTCTGTTTACAAGAACCTCGTTTACGGTACAAGTTCAGTATCACAGAAAGCGAAAAATGGAAAAGAAGTTGTGGTACTTACGTACAATGCAATATCACTCAGCAATGACATCTATGTCATCAGGCCCGTAGCAGCATAATGAGTGGATTCAGGTATGATGATTCTAACTGAAATAAGTCACACAGAAAAAGAAACATCATAAGATATCACTAATACACGGAATGTAAACTTGGCTACAGAGGAACTGAATTACAAAACAGAACAGTGTCTCAAATTTAGAAAACCAACTTATGCTTGCTTAAGGGGAAAGGTGAGTTGGGGTGCTGCATAAAACCAGAGATTGAAATCAGCACAGATAAAGTTCCTTAAGCCTAATATGTAACAGACAAGAGCTACTCCTTGCTCAACGAAGTGGACTCAACACACCATATTAAACGCCTAAGAATATACCTGACTAGTAAGAATCTTAAAACCTATGGATTTATATGTCTCCGAAAGAGAATCAAGCGTGTGTACAGCGGCATAAACGCAGCAGTGATAGGATTGGTGAGGTTCGGTGAGCAAATGCAGACCCTTTGAAGTTATATTGCATGGTAACCATTCCATGGGTCTCAACTCTCCAGGTTTAAGGGATTCTTCCTTCAGCTAAAACATGCATGTGGAACCCAGAGTATGATCAACCGTGTGATCAGGAGACGTGTCAAATATGTCTCAGTTTTTGTTCCCTGGTACTCGGGTGCAACATTCCAGACGCTTTGCTAACACTCTCCCGTCTTGGAGAGTCAGTGCCTTTAACCTCCTGTTTGGCCCAGTTTGCAATTTCTGCGGAAGATGAACAGGAATAGTGAGGACCAATGAGAGACTAGCTGGAGGTGTCTGGATGGGCAAATTTAACTCTCATTTCCCACCAGGAAGAGGAATTAACCAAAGGCTCAACTTGCCATGCCGGAACCACACTAGGGCCTGAAGCAATCCTGCGGTGTTGCGGCCAGCTCACAAGAAAGCGTGTTGAAGAAAGGCGCTCAGGGGCACTGTCATTCACAAACCTGCAGAGTTATAAATGACAGCTATCGTCCAAAAATATACTGAAGTAAGGCTGCCAAGAGGACTTGAAAGCGGGGCAGAATAGCAGGCAACCCATTTCAGGAGGTAGACTGGAATTGCATGTAAAGCATAGGAAAAGAGGCAGAACGTCCACAATGATGCACTTGGCCAAAAAGGGCGTATGCGTTTTTTCCTGAATATATTCAGGAAAAAACGCATACGCCCTTTTTGGCCAACCAAGCAAGCTTGCAAAGGAAATCTGCACTACAATGAAGTCTCTCTGCCCCCCGGTCAAAAGGGCCATCTGAAAAAAGTGTAAAATCCAGAAAGGCAGGACAGGCCATGGAGAACTGGGAGACTTGTTATGCTGATGGGCGGGATGTAAATTGCCAACAGCCACTCTGGAGAAGTGTATGGTGTTTCCTGAAACATCTAAAAAACAAAGCAACAGAGCCTAGGGCACTTCCACTTATGGTCCTATAGCTTAGGGAAATTAAAATCAAAAAGACACAGCCACCCCAAAGTTTGGGACGGCTCTGTTTACAAGAACCTCGTTTACAGTACAAGTTCAATATCGCAGAAAGCGAAAAATGGATAAAGAAGTTGTGGTACTTACGTACAATGCAATATCACTCAGCAATGAAATCTATGTCATCAGGCCCGTAGCAGCATAATGAGTGGATTCAGGTATGATGATTCTAACTGAAATAAGTCACACAGAAAAAGAAACATCATAAGATAACACTAGTACACGGAATGTAAACTTGGCTACACAGGAACTGGATTACAAAACAGAACAGGGTCTCAAATGTAGAAAACCAACTTATGCTTGCTTAAGGGGAAAGGTGAGTTCGGGTGCTGCATAAAACCAGAGATTGAAATGAGCACAGATAAAGTTCCTTAAGCCAAATATGGAATAGTCAAGAGCTACTCCTTGCTCAACGAAATGGACTCAACACCCCATATTAAACGCCTAAGCATGTACCTGAGTAGTAAGTATCTTAAAACCTATGGATTGCTATGTCTCCGAAAGAGAATCAAGCGTGTGTACAGGGGCATAAACGCAGCAGTGATAGGATTGGAGAGGTTCGGTGAGCAAATGAAGACCCTTTGAAGTCGTATTGCATGGTACCCATTCCACGGATCTCAACTCTCCAGGTTTAAGGGATTCTTCCTTCAGCTAAAACATGCATGTGGAACCCAGAGTATGATCAACCATGTGATCGGGAGACGTGTTCAAATATGTCTCAGTTTTCGTCCCCTGGTACTCGGGTGAAATATTCCAGACGCTTTACTAACACTCTCCCCACTTGGAGAGTCAGTGCCTTTAAACTCCTGCTTGGCCCAGTTTGCAATTTCTGCAGAAGATGAACAGGAATAGGGAGAACCAATGAGAGACTAGCTGGAGGTGTCTGGACGGGCAAATTGAACTCTCATTTCCCACCAGGAAGACGAATGAACCAAAGGCTCCGCGTGCCGTGCTGGAACTAGATTAGGGCCTGAAGAGATCCTGCAGTTTTGCGGCCAGCTCACAAGAAATCGAGTTGAAGAAAGGAGCTCAGGGACACTGTAATTCACAATCCTGCGGAGTTATAAATGACAGCTATCATCCAAAATTATACTGAAGTAAGGCTGCGAAGAGGACTTGAATGCGGGGCAGAATTGCTGGAAACCGATTTCAGAAGGTACACGGGAGTCGCTCTTAAAGCATAGGAAAAGAGACAGTACTTGGAAAATAATGGACTTGGCAAAAAAGGGCATATGTGTTTTATCCAGAGCTCTCATAACTGAGGAGAGGAGATTCCCAGCAGGCTTAACTGCCACCTGAGGGCTCACATTGCCAAGGCAACGTGAGCAAGCCAGGCAGGAGTTACCTCACAGCAGAGGTCCCACCTCCCAGAAGGGTGAGAAACCCAGCCAACATCAGACTCTCACCAGAGGGCCCACATCACCAAGGGGATGGGAACCAGGCAGGAGTGTCTTCACACCAGTGGGGCCACATCATCTAAAGGTGAGGTACTCAGCACATGTGTCCTCAAACCAGAGGACCCACATCACCAAGGGCCTCGGAGTGAGGCAGGCAGGAGTAGCCTCAAAACACTGGGCCCATAGAATAAAAAAGTGACGAATCCAGCAGTTGGAACCTCCCAGCAGGCGGCCCAGAGCACCGAGGCTATGGGATCCAGGCCACAGTGAACTCACAGAAGAGGGCCCATGTCATGAAACTGAGCAACCCAGCCATTGGGACCTCAGAGCAGGAGGCCCACATCCCCATGGGGATGGAAATCTGGTAGGAGTGTCCTCGCACCACTGAGAACGTATCAGAAAATTTTGGGAGACCAGCAGTTAGGGCCTGATGCCAGAGGACCCTCATCACCAAGGGAAGGAGGCTCCCAGTAGGCTCCAACTGCCACCAGAGGGCTGACGTCGCCAAGGTGATGTGTGCCAACCAGGCACGAATGACCTCACAGCAGAAGGCCCACCTCAGAGAAGTGTGACGAACCCAGTCAGGATCAGACTCGCACCAGAGGGCCCACATCACCAAATGGATTGGAACCAGGCAGGAGTGTCCTCACATGAGTAGGGCCACATCATCTAAAGGTGAGGAACCCAGAACATGCGGCTTCAAACCATAGGACACCCATCACCAAGGCGCTGGGAGTGAGGCAGGCAGGAGGAGCCTCATAACAGAGGGCCCAAAAATAAGAAAGGTGAGGAATCCAGCATTTGGAACCTCCCAGCAGGCGGCCCAGCGCTCAGAGGCTAGGGGATCCAGGCCGGAGTGAACTAACACCAGACAGCCCACATCATGAAACTGTGAGCAACCCAGACATTGGGACCTCAGAGCAGAAGGCCCACATCCCCATGGTGATGGGAACATGACAGGAGTGTCCTGGCATCACTGGGCTCACATCAGAAAACGTGGGGTGCTCAGAAGTTAGGGCCTGACGCTAGAGGGCACTCATCACTGAGAGGAGGAGGCTCCCAGCAGGCTCCAGCTGCCACCAGAGGGCCAACGTCGCCAAGGCGATGTGTGCCAGCCCGGCAGGAGTGACCTCACAGCAGAGGGCCCACCTCACAGAAGGGTGAGGAACACAGCCAGGATCAGACTCTCACCAGAGGGCCCACATCACCAAGGGGATGGGAACCAGGCAGGAGTGTCCCCACACCAGTGGGACAACATCATCGAAAGGTGAGGATCCCAGCACATGTAGCCTCAAACCAGAGGAACCACATCACCAAGGGGTTCGGAATGAGGCTGGCAGGACCGGCCTCACAACACAGGGTCCATAGAATATAAAAGTTGGGGAATCCAGCAGTTGGAACCTCCCAGCAAGTGGCCCAGAGCACCGAGGCTATGGGATCCAGGCCACAGTGAACTCACAGCAGAGGGCCCACATCATGAACCTGTGAGCAGCCCAGCCGTTGGGACCTCAGAACAGAAGGCCCACATCCCCATTGGGATGGGAACCTGGCAGGAGTGGCTTCGCACCACTTAGCACATATCAGAAAATGTTAGGAGCCCGGCAGTTAGGGCCTGACGCCAGGGGGCCCTCATAACTGAGGGGAGGAGACTCCCAGCAGGTTTCAACTGACAACAGAGGGCCCACGTCTACAAGGTGGCATGCGCCAGCCAGGCAGTAGTGACCTCACAGCAGAGGGCCTATCAAACAGAAGGGTGAGGAACTGAGGCAGGATGAGACTCTCACCAGAGGGCCCACAACACCAAGGGGATGGGAACCAGTCAGGACTGTCCTCCCACCAGTGGGGCCACATCATTGAAAGGTGAGGAACCCAGCACATGTGGCCTCATATCAGAGGACATACATCACAAAGGGGATGGGAGTGAGGCAGGTAGGAGTAGCCTAAAAACAGAGGGCCCAAAGAATAAAAAAGGTGAGGAATCCAGCATTTGGAACCTCCCAGCAGGCGGCCGAGAGCACAGAAGCTATGGGATGCAGGCAGGAGTGAACTAACACCAGAGAGCCCACATCATGAAACTGTGAGCAACCCAGGCGTTGGGACCTCAGAGCAGAAAGCCCACATCCCCATGGGGATGGGAACCTGACAGGAGTGTCCTGGCAACACTGGGCTCACATCAGAAAACGTGGGGAGCCCAGCAGTTAGGGCCTGATGCTAGAGGGCCGTCATCACCGAGGGGAGGAGGCTCCCAGCAGGTTCCATGTGCCAACAGAGGGCCCACGTCGCCAAGGTGATGTGTGCAAGTCAGGCAGGATTGACCTCACAGCAGAGGGCCTACCTCACAGAAGAGTGAGGAACCCAGCCAGGATAAGACTGTCACCAGAAGGCCCACATCACCAAGGGGATGGGAACCAGGCAGGAGTGTCCTCACACCAGTGGGGCCACATCATTGAAAGTTGCGGAACCCAGCACATGTGGCCTCAAACCAGAAGACCCACATCACGAAGGGGTTGCGAGTGAGGCAGGCAGGAGGAGCATCACAACACAGGACCCATAGAATACAAAAGTTGAGGAATCGCGCAGTTGGAACCTCCCAGCAGGCGGCCAAGAGCACAGAGGCTATGGGATCCAGGCCACAGTGAACTAACACCAGAGAGCCCACATCATGAAATTGTGATCAACCCAGCCGTTGGAACCTCAGAGCAGAAGGCCCATATCCCCATGGAGATGGGAACCTAAGAGGAGTGCCCGAGCATCACTGGGCTCACTAAGAAAAGTTGGGGAGCCCAGCAGTTAGGGCCTGACGTCAGAGGGCCCTCATCACAGAGGTGAGGAGGCTCCCAGCAGGGTCCAAGTGCCACCAGAGGGCTCATGTCAACAAGGCGAGGTGAGCAAGCCAGGCAAGAGTTACCTGATAGTAGAGGGCCCACCTCACAGATGGGTGAGGAACCCAGCCAGGATCAGACTCTCACCAGAGGGCCCACATCACAAAGGGGATGGGAACCAGTCAGGATTACCCTCACACCAGTGGGGCCTCATCATCTTAAGGTGAGGAACCCAGCACATGTGTCCTCAAACCAGAGGACCCACATCACCAAGGGCCTTGGAGTGAGGCAGGCAGGAGTAGCCTCACAACACAGGGCACATAATATAAAAAACGTGAGGATTCCAGCATTTAGACCTTCCAGCAAGCACCCAGAACACCAAGGCTATGGGATCCAGGCCACAGTGAACTCACAGCAGAGGGCCCACATCATAAAACTGTGAGCAACCCAGGCATTGGGACCTCAGCACATAAGGCCCACATCCCCATGGGAATGGGAACCTGGCTGGAGTGTCCTCGCACCACTGGGCACACATCAGAAAATGTGGGGAGCCCACCATTTAGGGCCTGACGCCAGAGAGCCGTCATCACCGAGAGGAGGAGGCACCCTGCACGCTCCAACTGCCACCAGAGGGCTCACGTCTCCAAGGTGACGTGTGCCAGCCAGGCAGGAGTGACCTCACAGCAGAGGGCCCACCTCACAGAACGTTGAGGAACCCAGCCAGGATTAGACTCTCGCCAGAGGGCCCACCTCACCAAGGGGATGGGAACCAGGCAGGAGTGTCCTCACACGAGTGGGGCCACATCATCGAAAGGTGAGGAATGCAGCACATGTGGCCTCAAGCCATAGGACAGTCATCACCAAGGGGCTGGCAGTGAGGCAGGCAGGAGGAGCCTCACAACAGAGGGCACATAGAATAAAGAAGTTGAGGAATCCAGCAGTTGGAACCTCCCAGCAGGCGGCTCAGAGCACCGATGATAAGGGATCCTTGCCGGAGTGAACTCACAGCAGAGGGCCCACATCATGGTACTGTGAGCAAGCCAGCCGTTTTGACCTCAGAGCAGAAGGCCCATATCCCCATGGGGATGGGAACCTGGCAAGAGTGTCCTCACTCACTTGGCGCACATCAGAAAATGTGGGGAGCCCAGCAGTTATGGCCTAAGGCAAGAGGGCCCTCATCACCGAGGGGAGGAGGATCCCAGCACACTCCAACTGCCACCAGAGGGCCCACGTCGCCAAGGTGACGTGTGCCAGACAGGCATGATTGACCTCACAGCAGAGGTCCCACCTCACAGAAGGGTGAGGAACCCAGCCAGGATCAGACTCTCACCTGAGGGCCCACATCAGCAAGGGGATGGGAACCAGTCAGGACTGTCTTCCCTCCAGTGGGGCCACATCATCGAAAAGTGCGGAACCCAGCACATGTGGCCTCAAATCAGAGGACACATATCACAAAGGGAATGGGAGTGAGGCAGGCAGGAGTAGCCTAAAAACAGAGGGCCCAAAGAATAAGAAAGGGGAGGAATCCAGCAGTTGGAACCTCCCAGCAGGCGGCCGAGAGCACAGAAGCTATGGGATGCAGGCAGGAGTGAACTCACAGCAGAGAACCCACATCATGAACCTGTGAGCAACCCAGGCGTTGGGACCTCAGAGCAGAAGGCCCACATCCCAATGGGGATGTGAACCTGGCTGGAGTGTCCTCACACCACTGGGCGCACATCACAAAATGTGGGGAGCCCAGCAGTTAGGGCCTGACGCCAGAGGGCCCTCATCACCGAGGGGAGGAGGCTCCCAGCAGGCTCCAAGTGCCACCAGAGGGCTCATGTCCACAAGGCGAGGTGAGCAAGCCAGGCAGGAGTGACCTCACAACAGACGGCCCACCTCACAGATGGGTGAGGAACCCAGCCAGGATCAGACTCTCAACAGAGGGCCCACATCACCAAGGGGATGTGAACCAGGCAGGAGTCTCCTAAGACCATTGGTCCCACATCATCGAAAGGTGAGGAACCCAGCACATGTGGCCTCAAACCAGACGACACACATCACGAAGGGGCTGGGAGTGAGGCAGGCAGGAGGATCCTCACAACAGAGGGCCCAAAAAATTAAAAAAGTGAGGAATCCAGCAGTTGGAACCTCCCAGCAGGCGGCCAAGAGCACAGAGGCTATGGGATCCAGGCCTCTGTGAACTAACACCAGAGAGCCCACATCATGAAAATGTGAACAACCCGGCCGTTGGGACCTCAGAGCAGAAGGCCCACATCCCCATGGAGATGGGATCCTAAGAGGAGTGCCAAAGCATCACTGGGCTCACTAAGAAAAGTTGGTGAGCCCAGCAGTTAGGGCCTGACGCAAGAGGGCCCTCATCACCGGGGGGAGGAGATTCCCAGCACGCTCCAACTGCCACCACACGGCTGATTTCACCAAGGCAATGTGTGCCAGCCATGCAGGAGTGACCTATCAGCAGAGGGTCTCCCTCACAGAAGGGTGAGGAACACAGCCAGGAACAGACTCTCACCAGGGGGTCCACATAACCACGTGGATAGGAACCAGGCAGGAGTGTCCTCACACTAGTGGGGCCACATTATCGAAAGGTGAGGAACCCAGCAAAGGTGGCCACAAACCAGAGGACCCACATCACCAAGGGGTTGAGAGTGAGGTAGGTGTCTGGACGGGCATTTTTAACACTCATTTCCCACCAGGAAGAGGAATTAACCAAAGGCTCAGCATGCCCTGCCAGAAGCAGATTAGGGCCTGAAGCAGTCTTCCGGGTTTGCGGCCAGCTCACAAGAAAGCGAGTTGAAGAAAGGAGCTCAGGGGCCCTGTAATTCACAAACGTGCAGAGTTGTAAATGACAGATAACGTCCAAAAATATATTGAAGTAAGGCTGCGAAGAGGACTTCAAAGCGGGGCAGAATTTCAGGAAACCGATTTCAGGAGGTAGACTGGATTTGCATTTAAAGCATAGGAAAAGAGGCAGAACATCGACAATGATGCACTTGGCAAAAAAGGACGTATGAGTTTCTTCCTGAATATATTCAGGAAAAAACGCATACGCCCGTTTTGGCAAACCAAGCAAGCTTGCAATGGAAATCCGAAGTACTATGAAGTGTCACTTCCCCCCCCCCCACGCCGGTCTAAAGGGCCATCTGAAAAAAGTGTAAAATCCAGAAAGGCAAGACAGGCCATGGGGAAAAAGGAGCCTTGTTATGCTGATGGGCAGGATGTAAATTGCCAACAGCCACTCTGGAGAAGTGTATGGTGTTTCCTGATACATCTGAAAAACAAAGCAACAGAGTCTAGGGTATTTCCACTTATGGTCCTATAGCTTAGGGAAATTAAAATCAAAAACACAGCCACCCCAAAATTTGGGACGGATCTGTTTACAGGAACCTCTTCTACAATACACGTTAAATATCCCAGAGAACAAATAATTGATAAAGAAGTTGCGGTACTTACGTACAACAGAATACCACTCAGCAATGAAATCTGTGTCACCAGGCCTGTACCAGCATAATGAGTGGATTGAGGCACGATGATTCTAAGTGAAATAAGTCACACAGAAAAAGAAACATCATAAGGTATCACTAATGCACGGAATGTAAACTTGGCTACACATGAACTGAATTAAAAAACAGAACAGGGTCTCAAGTTTAGAAAACCAACTTATGCTTGCTTAAGGGGAAAGGTGAGTTGGGGTGCTGCATAAAACCAGAGATTGAAATCAGCACAGATAAAGTTCCTTAAGCCTAATATGTAACAGACAAAAGCTACTCCTTGCTCAACGAAATGGACTCAACACCCCATATTAAACGCCTAAGAATGTACCTGACTAGTAAGAATCTTAAAACCTATGGATTGCTATGTCTCCGAAAGAGAATCAAGCGTGTGTACAGGGGCATAAACGCAGCAGTGATAGGATTGGAGAGGTTCGGTGAGCAAATGAAGACCCTTTGAAGTCATATTGCATGGTACCCATTCCACGGATCTCAACTCTCCAGGTTTAAGGGATTCTTCCTTCAGCTAAAACATGCATGTGGAACCCAGAATATGATCAACCGTGTGATCGGGACATGTTCCAATATGTCTCAGTTTTCGTCCCCTGGTACTCGGGTGCAACATTCCAGACGCTTTACTAAAACTCTCCCCACTTGGAGAGTCAGTGCCTTTAACCTCCTGTTTGGCCCAGTTTGCAATTTCTGCGGAAGATGAACAGGAATAGTGAGGACCAATGAGAGACTAGCTGGAGGTGTCTGGATGGGCAAATTTAACTCTCATTTCCCACCAGGAAGAGGAATTAACCAAAGGCTCAACTTGCCATGCCGGAACCACACTAGGGCCTGAAGCAATCCTGCGGTGTTGCGGCCAGCTCACAAGAAAGCGAGTTGAAGAAAGGAGCTCAGGGGCACTGTCATTCACAAACCTGCAGAGTTATAAATGACAGCTATCGTCCAAAAATACATTGAAGTAAGGCTGCCAAGAGGACTTGAAAGCGGGGCAGAATAGCAGGCAACCGATTTCAGGAGGTAGACTGGAATTGCATGTAAAGCATAGGAAAAGAGGCAGAACGTCCACAATGATGCACTTGGCCAAAAAGGGCGTATGCGTTTTTTCCTGAATATATTCAGGAAAAAACGCATACGCCCTTTTTGGCCAACCAAGCAAGCTTGCAAAGGAAATCTGCACTACAATGAAGTCTCTCTGCCCCCCGGTCAAAAGGGCCATCTGAAAAAAGTGTAAAATCCAGAAAGGCAGGACAGGCCATGGAGAACTGGGAGCCTTGTTATGCTGATGGGCGGGATGTAAATTGCCAACAGCCACTCTGGAGAAGTGTATGGTGTTTCCTGAAACATCTAAAAAACAAAGCAACAGAGCCTAGGGCACTTCCACTTATGGTCCTATAGCTTAGGGAAATTAAAATAAAAAAGACACAGCCACCCCAAAGTTTGGGACGCCTCTGTTTACAAGAACCTCGTTTACGGTACAAGTTCAATATCACAGAAAGCGAAAAATGGAAAAGAAGTTGTGGTACTTACGTACAATGCAATATCACTCAGCAATGACATCTATGTCATCAGGCCCGTAGCAGCATAATGAGTGGATTCAGGTATGATGATTCTAACTGAAATAAGTCACACAGAAAAAGAAACATCATAAGATATCACTAATACACGGAATGTAAACTTGGCTACAGAGGAACTGAATTACAAAACAGAACAGGGTCTCAAATTTAGAAAACCAACTTATGCTTGCTTAAGGGGAAAGGTGAGTTGGGGTGCTGCATAAAACCAGAGATTGAAATCAGCACAGATAAAGTTCCTTAAGCCTAATATGTAACAGACAAGAGCTACTCCTTGCTCAACGAAGTGGACTCAACACCCCATATTAAACGCCTAAGAATATACCTGACTAGTAAGAATCTTAAAACCTATGGATTTATATGTCTCCGAAAGAGAATCAAGCGTGTGTACAGCGGCATAAACGCAGCAGTGATAGGATTGGTGAGGTTCGGTGAGCAAATGCAGACCCTTTGAAGTTATATTGCATGGTAACCATTCCATGGGTCTCAACTCTCCAGGTTTAAGGGATTCTTCCTTCAGCTAAAACATGCATGTGGAACCTAGAGTATGATCCACCGTGTGATCGGGAAACGTGTTCAAATGTGTCTCAGTTTTCGTCCCCTGGTACTCGGGTGCAACATTCCAGACGCTTTACTAACACTCTCCCCACTTGGAGAGTCAGTGCCTTTAACCTCCTGTTTGGCCCAGTTTGCAATTTCTGCGGAAAATGAACAGGAATAGGGAGAACCAATGAGAGACTAGGTGGAGGTGTCTGGAGGGGCAAATTGAACTCTCATTTCCCACCAGGAAGAGGAATTAACCAAAGGCTCAGCGTGCCGTGCCGGAACCACACTAGGGCCTGAAGCAATCCTGCAGTGTTGAGGCCAGCTCACAAGAAAGCGGGTTGAAGAAAGGAGCTCAGGGGCACTGTAATTCACAAACCTGCAGAGTTATAAATGACAGCTATCGTCCAAAAATATATTGAAGTAAGGCTGACAAGAGGACTTGAAAGTGGGGCAGAATTGCAGGAAACCGATTTCAGGAGGTAGACTGGAATTGCATGTAAAGCATAGGAAAAGAGGCAGAACGTCCACAATGATGCACTTGGCCAAAAAGGGCGTATGCGTTTTTTCCTGAATATATTCAGGAAAAAACGCATACGCCCTTTTTGGCCAACCAAGCAAGCTTGCAAAGGAAATCTGCACTACAATGACGTCTCTCTGCCCCCCGGTCAAAAGGGCCATCTGAAAAAAGTGTAAAATCCAGAAAGGCAGGACAGGCCATGGAGAACTGGGAGCCTTGTTATGCTGATGGGCGGGATGTAAACTGCCAACAGCCACACGGGAGAAGTGTATGCTGTTTCCTGAAACATCTAAAAAACAAAGCAACAGAGCCTAGGGCACTTCCACTTATGGTCCTATAGCCTTGGGAAATTAAAATCAAAAAGACACAGCCACCCCAAAGTTTGGGACGGCTCTGTTTACAAGAACCTCGTTTACGGTACAAGGTCAATATCGCAGAAAGTGAAAAATGGATAAAGAAGTTGTGGTACTTACGTACAATGCAATATCACTCAGCAATGAAATCTATGTCATCAGGCCCGTAGCAGCATAATGAGTGGATTCAGGTATGATGATTCTAACTGAAATAAGTCACACAGAAAAAGAGACATCATAAGATAACACTAGTACACGGAATGTAAACTTGGCTACACAGGAACTGGATTACAAAACAGAACAGGGTCTCAAATGTAGAAAACCAACTTATGCTTGCTTAAGGGGAAAGGTGAGTTGGGGTGCTGCATAAAACCAGAGATTGAAATGAGCACAGATAAAGTTCCTTAAGCCAAATATGGAATAGACAAGAGCTACTCCTTGCTCAACGAAATGGACTCAACACCCCATATTAAACGCCTAAGCATGTACCTGAGTAGTAAGTATCTTAAAACCTATGGATTGCTATGTCTCCGAAAGAGAATCAAGCGTGTGTACAGGGGCATAAACGCAGCAGTGATAGGATTGGAGAGGTTCGGTGAGCAAATGAAGACCCTTTGAAGTCGTATTGCATGGTACCCATTCCACGGATCTCAACTCTCCAGGTTTAAGGGATTCATCCTTCAGCTAAAACATGCATGTGGAACCCAGAGTATGATCAACCGTGTGATCAGGAGACGTGTCAAATATGTCTCAGTTTTTGTTCCCTGGTACTCGGGTGCAACATTCCAGACGCTTTGCTAACACTCTCCCGTCTTGGAGAGTCAGTGCCTTTAACCTCCTGTTTGGCCCAGTTTGCAATTTCTGCGGAAGATGAACAGGAATAGTGAGGACCAATGAGAGACTAGCTGGAGGTGTCTGGATGGGCAAATTTAACTCTCATTTCCCACCAGGAAGAGGAATTAACCAAAGGCTCAACTTGCCATGCCGGAACCACACTAGGGCCTGAAGCAATCCTGCGGTGTTGCGGCCAGCTCACAAGAAAGCGTGTTGAAGAAAGGAGCTCAGGGGCACTGTCATTCACAAACCTGCAGAGTTATAAATGACAGCTATCGTCCAAAAATACATTGAAGTAAGGCTGCCAAGAGGACTTGAAACCGGGGCAGAATAGCAGGCAACCGATTTCAGGAGGTAGACTGGAATTGCATGTAAAGCATAGGATAAGAGGCAGAACGTCCACAATGATGCACTTGGCCAAAAAGGGCGTATGCGTTTTTTCCTGAATATATTCAGGAAAAAACGCATACGCCCTTTTTGGCCAACCAAACAAGCTTGCAAAGGAAATCTGCACTACAATGAAATCTCACTTTCCCCCCCGCCCCGTCAAAAGGGCCATCTGAAAAAAGTGTAAACTCCAGAAAGGCAGGATAGGCCAAGGAGAACTGGGAGCCTTGTTATGCTGATGGGCGGGATGTAAATTGCCAACAGCCACTCTGGAGAAGTGTATGGTGTTTCCTGAAACATCTAAAAAACAAACCAACAGAGCCTAGGGCACTTCCACTTATGGTCCTATAGCTTAGGGAAATTAAAATCAAAAAGACACAGCCACCCCAAACTTTGGGACAGCTCTGTTTACAAGAACCTCGTTTACGGTACAAGTTCAATATCACAGAAAGCGAAAAATGGAAAAGAAGTTGTGGTACTTACGTACAATGCAATATCACTCAGCAATGACATCTATGTCATCAGGCCCGTAGCAGCATAATGAGTGGATTCAGGTATGATGATTATAACTGAAATAAGTCACACAGAAAAAGAAACATCATAAGATATCACTAATACACGGAATGTAAACTTGGCTACAGAGGAACTGAATTACAAAACAGAACAGGGTCTCAAATTTAGAAAACCAACTTATGCTTGCTTAAGGGGAAAGGTGAGTTGGGGTGCTGCATAAAACCAGAGATTGAAATCAGCACAGATAAAGTTCCTTAAGCCTAATATGTAACACACAAGAGCTACTCCTTGCTCAACGAAGTGGACTCAACACCCCATATTAAACGCCTAAGAATATACCTGACTAGTAAGAATCTTAAAACCTATGGATTTATATGTCTCCGAAAGAGAATCAAGCGTGTGTACAGCGGCATAAACGCAGCAGTGATAGGATTGGTGAGGTTCGGTGAGCAAATGCAGACCCTTTGAAGTTATATTGCATGGTAACCATTCCATGGGTCTCAACTCTCCAGGTTTAAGGGATTCTTCCTTCAGCTAAAACATGCATGTGGAACCCAGAATATGATCCACCGTGTGATCGGGAAATGTGTTCAAATGTGTCTCAGTTTTCGTCCCCTGGTACTCGGGTGCAACATTCCAGACGCTTTACTAACACTCTCCCCACTTGGAGAGTCAGTGCCTTTAACCTCCTGTTTGGCCCAGTTTGCAATTTCTGCGGAAAATGAACAGGAATAGGGAGAACCAATGAGAGACTAGCTGGAGGTGTCTGGACGGGCAAATTGAACTCTCATTTCCCACCAGGAAGAGGAATTAACCAAAGGCTCAGCGTGCCGTGCCGGAACCACACTAGGGCCTGAAGCAATCCTGCAGTGTTGAGGCCAGCTCACAAGAAAGCGGGTTGAAGAAAGGAGCTCAGGGGCACTGTAATTCACAAACCTGCAGAGTTATAAATGACAGCTATCGTCCAAAAATATATTGAAGTAAGGCTGACAAGAGGACTTGAAAGTGGGGCAGAATTGCAGGAAACCGATTTCAGGAGGTAGACTGGAATTGCATGTAAAGCATAGGAAAAGAGGCAGAACGTCCACAATGATGCACTTGGCCAAAAAGGGCGTATGCGTTTTTTCCTGAATATATTCAGGAAAAAACGCATACGCCCTTTTTGGCCAACCAAGCAAGCTTGCAAAGGAAATCTGCACTACAATGACGTCTCTCTGCCCCCCGGTCAAAAGGGCCATCTGAAAAAAGTGTAAAATCCAGAAAGGCAGGACAGGCCATGGAGAACTGGGAGCCTTGTTATGCTGATGGGCGGGATGTAAACTGCCAACAGCCACTCGGGAGAAGTGTATGCTGTTTCCTGAAACATCTAAAAAACAAAGCAACAGAGCCTAGGGCACTTCCACTTATGGTCCTATAGCCTTGGGAAATTAAAATCAAAAAGACACAGCCACCCCAAAGTTTGGGACGGCTCTGTTTACAAGAACCTCGTTTACGGTACAAGGTCAATATCGCAGAAAGTGAAAAATGGATAAAGAAGTTGTGGTACTTACGTACAATGCAATATCACTCAGCAATGAAATCTATGTCATCAGGCCCGTAGCAGCATAATGAGTGGATTCAGGTATGATGATTCTAACTGAAATAAGTCACACAGAAAAAGAGACATCATAAGATAACACTAGTACACGGAATGTAAACTTGGCTACACAGGAACTGGATTACAAAACAGAACAGGGTCTCAAATGTAGAAAACCAACTTATGCTTGCTTAAGGGGAAAGGTGAGTTGGGGTGCTGCATAAAACCAGAGATTGAAATCAGCACAGATAAAGTTCCTTAAGCCTAATATGTAACAGACAAGAGCTACTCCTTGCTCAACGAAATGGACTCAACACCCCATATTAAACGCCTAAGCATGTACCTGAGTAGTAAGTATCTTAAAACCTATGGATTGCTATGTCTCCGAAAGAGAATCAAGCGTGTGTACAGGGGCATAAACGCAGCAGTGATAGGATTGGAGAGGTTCGGTGAGCAAATGAAGACCCTTTGAAGTCGTATTGCATGGTACCCATTCCACGGATCTCAACTCTCCAGGTTTAAGGGATTCTTCCTTCAGCTAAAACATGCATGTGGAACCCAGAGTATGATCAACCGTGTGATCAGGAGACGTGTCAAATATGTCTCAGTTTTTGTTCCCTGGTACTCGGGTGCAACATTCCAGACGCTTTGCTAACACTCTCCCGTCTTGGAGAGTCAGTGCCTTTAACCTCCTGTTTGGCCCAGTTTGCAATTTCTGCGGAAGATGAACAGGAATAGTGAGGACCAATGAGAGACTAGCTGGAGGTGTCTGGATAGGCAAATTTAACTCTCATTTCCCACCAGGAAGAGGAATTAACCAAAGGCTCAACTTGCCATGCCGGAACCACACTAGGGCCTGAAGCAATCCTGCGGTGTTGCGGCCAGCTCACAAGAAAGCGTGTTGAAGAAAGGAGCTCAGGGGCACTGTCATTCACAAACCTGCAGAGTTATAAATGACAGCTATCGTCCAAAAATACATTGAAGTAAGGCTGCCAAGAGGACTTGAAAGCGGGGCAGAATAGCAGGCAACCGATTTCAGGAGGTAGACTGGAATTGCATGTAAAGCATAGGAAAAGAGGCAGAACGTCCACAATGATGCACTTGGCCAAAAAGGGCGTATGCGTTTTTTCCTGAATATATTCAGGAAAAAAACGCATACGCCCTTTTTGGCCAACCAAGCAAGCTTGCAAAGGAAATCTGCACTACAATGAAGTCTCACTGCCCCCCCCCACCCCCGTCAAAAGGGCCATCTGAAAAAAGTGTAAAATCCAGAAAGGCAGAACAGGCCATGGAGAACTGGGAGCCTTGTTATGCTGATGGGCGGGATGTAAATTGCCAACAGCCACTGGGGAGCAGTGTATGGTGTTTCCTGAAACATCTAAAAAACAAAGCAACAGAGCCTAGGGCACTTCCACTTATGGTCCTATAGCTTAGGGAAATTAAAATCAAAAAGACACAGCCACCCCAAAGTTTGGGACGGCTCTGTTTACAAGAACCTCGTTTACAGTACAAGTTCAATATCGCAGAAAGCGAAAAATGGATAAAGAAGTTGTGGTACTTACATACAATGCAATATCACTCAGCAATGAAATCTATGTCATCAGGCCCGTAGCAGCATAATGAGTGGATTCAGGTACGATGATTCTAAGTGAAATAAGTCACACAGGAAAAGAAACATCATAAGATATCACTAATACACGGAATGTAAACTTGGCTACACAGGAACTGAATTACAAAACAGAACAGGGTCTCAAATTTAGAAAACCAACTTATGCTTGCTTAAGGGGAAAGGTGAGTTGGGGTGCTGCATAAAACCAGAGATTGAAATCAGCACAGATAAAGTTCCTTAAGCCTAATATGTAACAGACAAGAGCTACTCCTTGCTCAACGAAGTGGACTCAACACCCCATATTAAACGCCTAAGAATATACCTGACTAGTAAGAATCTTAAAACCTATGGATTTATATGTCTCCGAAAGAGAATCAAGCGTGTGTACAGCGGCATAAACGCAGCAGTGATAGGATTGGTGAGGTTCGGTGAGCAAATGCAGACCCTTTGAAGTTATATTGCATGGTAACCATTCCATGGGTCTCAACTCTCCAGGTTTAAGGGATTCTTCCTTCAGCTAAAACATGCATGTGGAACCCAGAGTATGATCCACCGTGTGATCGGGAAACGTGTTCCAATATGTCTCAGTTTTCGTCCCCTGGTACTCGGGTGCAACATTCCAGACGCTTTACTAACACTCTCCCCACTTGGAGAGTCAGAGCCTTTAACCTCCTGTTTGGCCCAGTTTGCAATTTCTGCGGAAGATGAACAGGAATAGGGAGAACCAATGAGAGACTAGCTGGAGGTGTCTGGACGGGCAAATTGAACTCTCATTTCCCACCAAGAAGAGGAATTAACCAAAGGCTTAGCGTGCCGTGCCAGAACCACACTGGGCCCTGAAGCAATCCTGTTGTGTTGCGGCCAGCTCACAAGAAAGCGAGTTGAAGAAAGGAGCTCAGGGGCACTGTAATTCACAAACCTGCAGAGTTATAAATGACAGCTATCGTCCAAAAATATATTGAAGTAAGGCTGCCAAGAGGACTTGAAATCGGGGCAGAATTGCAGGAAACCGATTTCAGGAGGTAGACTGGAATTGCATGTAAAGCATAGGAAAAGAGGCAGAACGTCCACAATGATGCACTTGGCCAAAAACGGCGTATGCGTTTTTTCCTGAATATATTCAGGAAAAAACGCATAAGCCCTTTTTGGCCAACCAAGCAAGCTTGCAAAGGAAATCTGCAGTACAATGAAGTCTCACTTCCCCCCGGTCAAAAGGGCCATGTGAAAAAAGTGTAAAATTCAGAAAGGCAGGACAGGCCATGGAGAACTGGGAGCCTTGTTATGCTGATGGGCGGAATGTAAATTGCCAACAGCCACTGGGGAGCAGTGTATGGTGTTTGCTGAAACATCTAAAAAGCAAAGCAACAGAGCCTAGGGCACTTCCACTTATGGTCCTATAGCTTAGGGAAATGAAAATCAAAAAGACACAGCCACCCCAAAGTTTGGGACGCCTCTGTTTACAAGAACCTCCTTTACGGTACAAGTTCAATATCACAGAAAGTGAAAAATGGATAAAGTAGTTGTGGTACTTACGTACAATGCAATATCCCTCATCAATGAAATCTATGTCATCAGGCCCTTAGCAGCATAATGAGTGGATTCAGGTATGATGATTCTAACTGAAATAAGTCACACAGAAAAAGAAACATCATAAGATATCACTAATACACGGAATGTAAACTTGGCTACACAGGAACTGAATTGCAAAACAGAACAGGGTCTCAAATGTAGAAAACCAACTTATGCTTGCTTAAGGGGAAAGGTGAGTTGGGGTGCTGCATAAAACCAGAGATTGAAATGAGCACAGATAAAGTTCCTTAAGCCAAATATGGAATAGACAAGAGCTACTCCTTGCTCAACGAAATGGACTCAACACCCCATATTAAACGCCTAAGAATGTACCTGACTAGTAAGTATCTTAAAACCTATGGATTGCTATGTCTCCGAAAGAGAATCAAGCGTGTGTACAGGGGCATAAACGCAGCAGTGATAGGATTGGAGAGGTTCGGTGAGCAAATGAAGACCCTTTGAAGTCATATTGCATGGTACCCATTCCACGGGTCTCAACTCTCCAGGTTTAAGGGATTCTTCCTTCAGCTAAAACATGCATGTGGAACCCAGAGTATGATCAACCATGTGATCGGGAGACGTGTTCAAATATGTCTCAGTTTTCGTCCCCTGGTACTCGGGTGCAATATTCCAGACGCTTTACTAACACTCTCCCCACTTGGAGAGTCAGTGCCTTTAAACTCCTGCTTGGCCCAGTTTGCAATTTCTGCAGAAGATGAACAGGAATAGGGAGAACCAATGAGAGACTAGCTGGAGGTGTCTGGACGGGCAAATTGAACTCTCATTTCCCACCAGGAAGACGAATGAACCAAAGGCTCCGCGTGCCGTGCTGGAACTAGATTAGGGCCTGAAGAGATCCTGCAGTTTTGCGGCCAGCTCACAAGAAATCGAGTTGAAGAAAGGAGCTCAGGGACACTGTAATTCACAATCCTGCGGAGTTATAAATGACAGCTATCATCCAAAATTATACTGAAGTAAGGCTGCGAAGAGGACTTGAATGCGGGGCAGAATTGCTGGAAACCGATTTCAGAAGGTACACGGGAGTCGCTCTTAAAGCATAGGAAAAGAGACAGTACTTGGAAAATAATGGACTTGGCAAAAAAGGGCATATGTGTTTTATCCAGAGCTCTCATAACTGAGGAGAGGAGATTCCCAGCAGGCTTAACTGCCACCTGAGGGCTCACATTGCCAAGGCAACGTGAGCAAGCCAGGCAGGAGTTACCTCACAGCAGAGGTCCCACCTCCCAGAAGGGTGAGAAACCCAGCCAACATCAGACTCTCACCAGAGGGCCCACATCACCAAGGGGATGGGAACCAGGCAGGAGTGTCTTCACACCAGTGGGGCCACATCATCTAAAGGTGAGGTACTCAGCACATGTGTCCTCAAACCAGAGGACCCACATCACCAAGGGCCTCGGAGTGAGGCAGGCAGGAGTAGCCTCAAAACACTGGGCCCATAGAATAAAAAAGTGACGAATCCAGCAGTTGGAACCTCCCAGCAGGCGGCCCAGAGCACCGAGGCTATGGGATCCAGGCCACAGTGAACTCACAGAAGAGGGCCCATGTCATGAAACTGAGCAACCCAGCCATTGGGACCTCAGAGCAGGAGGCCCACATCCCCATGGGGATGGAAATCTGGTAGGAGTGTCCTCGCACCACTGAGAACGTATCAGAAAATTTTGGGAGACCAGCAGTTAGGGCCTGATGCCAGAGGACCCTCATCACCAAGGGAAGGAGGCTCCCAGTAGGCTCCAACTGCCACCAGAGGGCTGACGTCGCCAAGGTGATGTGTGCCAACCAGGCACGAATGACCTCACAGCAGAAGGCCCACCTCAGAGAAGTGTGACGAACCCAGTCAGGATCAGACTCGCACCAGAGGGCCCACATCACCAAATGGATTGGAACCAGGCAGGAGTGTCCTCACATGAGTAGGGCCACATCATCTAAAGGTGAGGAACCCAGAACATGCGGCTTCAAACCATAGGACACCCATCACCAAGGCGCTGGGAGTGAGGCAGGCAGGAGGAGCCTCATAACAGAGGGCCCAAAAATAAGAAAGGTGAGGAATCCAGCATTTGGAACCTCCCAGCAGGCGGCCCAGCGCTCAGAGGCTAGGGGATCCAGGCCGGAGTGAACTAACACCAGACAGCCCACATCATGAAACTGTGAGCAACCCAGACATTGGGACCTCAGAGCAGAAGGCCCACATCCCCATGGTGATGGGAACATGACAGGAGTGTCCTGGCATCACTGGGCTCACATCAGAAAACGTGGGGTGCTCAGAAGTTAGGGCCTGACGCTAGAGGGCACTCATCACTGAGAGGAGGAGGCTCCCAGCAGGCTCCAGCTGCCACCAGAGGGCCAACGTCGCCAAGGCGATGTGTGCCAGCCCGGCAGGAGTGACCTCACAGCAGAGGGCCCACCTCACAGAAGGGTGAGGAACACAGCCAGGATCAGACTCTCACCAGAGGGCCCACATCACCAAGGGGATGGGAACCAGGCAGGAGTGTCCCCACACCAGTGGGACAACATCATCGAAAGGTGAGGATCCCAGCACATGTAGCCTCAAACCAGAGGAACCACATCACCAAGGGGTTCGGAATGAGGCTGGCAGGACCGGCCTCACAACACAGGGTCCATAGAATATAAAAGTTGAGGAATCCAGCAGTTGGAACCTCCCAGCAAGTGGCCCAGAGCACCGAGGCTATGGGATCCAGGCCACAGTGAACTCACAGCAGAGGGCCCACATCATGAACCTGTGAGCAGCCCAGCCGTTGGGACCTCAGAACAGAAGGCCCACATCCCCATTGGGATGGGAACCTGGCAGGAGTGGCTTCGCACCACTTAGCACATATCAGAAAATGTTAGGAGCCCGGCAGTTAGGGCCTGACGCCAGGGGGCCCTCATAACTGAGGGGAGGAGACTCCCAGCAGGTTTCAACTGACAACAGAGGGCCCACGTCTACAAGGTGGCATGCGCCAGCCAGGCAGTAGTGACCTCACAGCAGAGGGCCTATCAAACAGAAGGGTGAGGAACTGAGGCAGGATGAGACTCTCACCAGAGGGCCCACAACACCAAGGGGATGGGAACCAGTCAGGACTGTCCTCCCACCAGTGGGGCCACATCATTGAAAGGTGAGGAACCCAGCACATGTGGCCTCATATCAGAGGACATACATCACAAAGGGGATGGGAGTGAGGCAGGTAGGAGTAGCCTAAAAACAGAGGGCCCAAAGAATAAAAAAGGTGAGGAATCCAGCATTTGGAACCTCCCAGCAGGCGGCCGAGAGCACAGAAGCTATGGGATGCAGGCAGGAGTGAACTAACACCAGAGAGCCCACATCATGAAACTGTGAGCAACCCAGGCGTTGGGACCTCAGAGCAGAAAGCCCACATCCCCATGGGGATGGGAACCTGACAGGAGTGTCCTGGCAACACTGGGCTCACATCAGAAAACGTGGGGAGCCCAGCAGTTAGGGCCTGATGCTAGAGGGCCGTCATCACCGAGGGGAGGAGGCTCCCAGCAGGTTCCATGTGCCAACAGAGGGCCCACGTCGCCAAGGTGATGTGTGCAAGTCAGGCAGGATTGACCTCACAGCAGAGGGCCTACCTCACAGAAGAGTGAGGAACCCAGCCAGGATAAGACTGTCACCAGAAGGCCCACATCACCAAGGGGATGGGAACCAGGCAGGAGTGTCCTCACACCAGTGGGGCCACATCATTGAAAGTTGCGGAACCCAGCACATGTGGCCTCAAACCAGAAGACCCACATCACGAAGGGGTTGCGAGTGAGGCAGGCAGGAGGAGCATCACAACACAGGACCCATAGAATACAAAAGTTGAGGAATCGCGCAGTTGGAACCTCCCAGCAGGCGGCCAAGAGCACAGAGGCTATGGGATCCAGGCCACAGTGAACTAACACCAGAGAGCCCACATCATGAAATTGTGATCAACCCAGCCGTTGGAACCTCAGAGCAGAAGGCCCATATCCCCATGGAGATGGGAACCTAAGAGGAGTGCCCGAGCATCACTGGGCTCACTAAGAAAAGTTGGGGAGCCCAGCAGTTAGGGCCTGACGTCAGAGGGCCCTCATCACAGAGGTGAGGAGGCTCCCAGCAGGGTCCAAGTGCCACCAGAGGGCTCATGTCAACAAGGCGAGGTGAGCAAGCCAGGCAAGAGTTACCTGATAGTAGAGGGCCCACCTCACAGATGGGTGAGGAACCCAGCCAGGATCAGACTCTCACCAGAGGGCCCACATCACAAAGGGGATGGGAACCAGTCAGGATTACCCTCACACCAGTGGGGCCTCATCATCTTAAGGTGAGGAACCCAGCACATGTGTCCTCAAACCAGAGGACCCACATCACCAAGGGCCTTGGAGTGAGGCAGGCAGGAGTAGCCTCACAACACAGGGCACATAATATAAAAAACGTGAGGATTCCAGCATTTAGACCTTCCAGCAAGCACCCAGAACACCAAGGCTATGGGATCCAGGCCACAGTGAACTCACAGCAGAGGGCCCACATCATAAAACTGTGAGCAACCCAGGCATTGGGACCTCAGCACATAAGGCCCACATCCCCATGGGAATGGGAACCTGGCTGGAGTGTCCTCGCACCACTGGGCACACATCAGAAAATGTGGGGAGCCCACCATTTAGGGCCTGACGCCAGAGAGCCGTCATCACCGAGAGGAGGAGGCACCCTGCACGCTCCAACTGCCACCAGAGGGCTCACGTCTCCAAGGTGACGTGTGCCAGCCAGGCAGGAGTGACCTCACAGCAGAGGGCCCACCTCACAGAACGTTGAGGAACCCAGCCAGGATTAGACTCTCGCCAGAGGGCCCACCTCACCAAGGGGATGGGAACCAGGCAGGAGTGTCCTCACACGAGTGGGGCCACATCATCGAAAGGTGAGGAATGCAGCACATGTGGCCTCAAGCCATAGGACAGTCATCACCAAGGGGCTGGCAGTGAGGCAGGCAGGAGGAGCCTCACAACAGAGGGCACATAGAATAAAGAAGTTGAGGAATCCAGCAGTTGGAACCTCCCAGCAGGCGGCTCAGAGCACCGATGATAAGGGATCCTTGCCGGAGTGAACTCACAGCAGAGGGCCCACATCATGGTACTGTGAGCAAGCCAGCCGTTTTGACCTCAGAGCAGAAGGCCCATATCCCCATGGGGATGGGAACCTGGCAAGAGTGTCCTCACTCACTTGGCGCACATCAGAAAATGTGGGGAGCCCAGCAGTTATGGCCTAAGGCAAGAGGGCCCTCATCACCGAGGGGAGGAGGATCCCAGCACACTCCAACTGCCACCAGAGGGCCCACGTCGCCAAGGTGACGTGTGCCAGACAGGCATGATTGACCTCACAGCAGAGGTCCCACCTCACAGAAGGGTGAGGAACCCAGCCAGGATCAGACTCTCACCTGAGGGCCCACATCAGCAAGGGGATGGGAACCAGTCAGGACTGTCTTCCCTCCAGTGGGGCCACATCATCGAAAAGTGCGGAACCCAGCACATGTGGCCTCAAATCAGAGGACACATATCACAAAGGGAATGGGAGTGAGGCAGGCAGGAGTAGCCTAAAAACAGAGGGCCCAAAGAGTAAGAAAGGGGAGGAATCCAGCAGTTGGAACCTCCCAGCAGGCGGCCGAGAGCACAGAAGCTATGGGATGCAGGCAGGAGTGAACTCACAGCAGAGAACCCACATCATGAACCTGTGAGCAACCCAGGCGTTGGGACCTCAGAGCAGAAGGCCCACATCCCAATGGGGATGTGAACCTGGCTGGAGTGTCCTCACACCACTGGGCGCACATCACAAAATGTGGGGAGCCCAGCAGTTAGGGCCTGACGCCAGAGGGCCCTCATCACCGAGGGGAGGAGGCTCCCAGCAGGCTCCAAGTGCCACCAGAGGGCTCATGTCCACAAGGCGAGGTGAGCAAGCCAGGCAGGAGTGACCTCACAACAGACGGCCCACCTCACAGATGGGTGAGGAACCCAGCCAGGATCAGACTCTCAACAGAGGGCCCACATCACCAAGGGGATGTGAACCAGGCAGGAGTCTCCTAAGACCATTGGTCCCACATCATCGAAAGGTGAGGAACCCAGCACATGTGGCCTCAAACCAGACGACACACATCACGAAGGGGCTGGGAGTGAGGCAGGCAGGAGGATCCTCACAACAGAGGGCCCAAAAAATTAAAAAAGTGAGGAATCCAGCAGTTGGAACCTCCCAGCAGGCGGCCAAGAGCACAGAGGCTATGGGATCCAGGCCTCTGTGAACTAACACCAGAGAGCCCACATCATGAAAATGTGAACAACCCGGCCGTTGGGACCTCAGAGCAGAAGGCCCACATCCCCATGGAGATGGGATCCTAAGAGGAGTGCCAAAGCATCACTGGGCTCACTAAGAAAAGTTGGTGAGCCCAGCAGTTAGGGCCTGACGCAAGAGGGCCCTCATCACCGGGGGGAGGAGATTCCCAGCACGCTCCAACTGCCACCACACGGCTGATTTCACCAAGGCAATGTGTGCCAGCCATGCAGGAGTGACCTATCAGCAGAGGGTCTCCCTCACAGAAGGGTGAGGAACACAGCCAGGAACAGACTCTCACCAGGGGGTCCACATAACCACGTGGATAGGAACCAGGCAGGAGTGTCCTCACACTAGTGGGGCCACATTATCGAAAGGTGAGGAACCCAGCAAAGGTGGCCACAAACCAGAGGACCCACATCACCAAGGGGTTGAGAGTGAGGTAGGTGTCTGGACGGGCATTTTTAACACTCATTTCCCACCAGGAAGAGGAATTAACCAAAGGCTCAGCATGCCCTGCCAGAAGCAGATTAGGGCCTGAAGCAGTCTTCCGGGTTTGCGGCCAGCTCACAAGAAAGCGAGTTGAAGAAAGGAGCTCAGGGGCCCTGTAATTCACAAACGTGCAGAGTTGTAAATGACAGATAACGTCCAAAAATATATTGAAGTAAGGCTGCGAAGAGGACTTCAAAGCGGGGCAGAATTTCAGGAAACCGATTTCAGGAGGTAGACTGGATTTGCATTTAAAGCATAGGAAAAGAGGCAGAACATCGACAATGATGCACTTGGCAAAAAAGGACGTATGAGTTTCTTCCTGAATATATTCAGGAAAAAACGCATACGCCCGTTTTGGCAAACCAAGCAAGCTTGCAATGGAAATCCGAACTACTATGAAGTGTCACTTCCCCCCCCCCCACGCCGGTCTAAAGGGCCATCTGAAAAAAGTGTAAAATCCAGAAAGGCAAGACAGGCCATGGGGAAAAAGGAGCCTTGTTATGCTGATGGGCAGGATGTAAATTGCCAACAGCCACTCTGGAGAAGTGTATGGTGTTTCCTGATACATCTGAAAAACAAAGCAACAGAGTCTAGGGTATTTCCACTTATGGTCCTATAGCTTAGGGAAATTAAAATCAAAAACACAGCCACCCCAAAATTTGGGACGGATCTGTTTACAGGAACCTCTTCTACAATACACGTTAAATATCCCAGAGAACAAATAATTGATAAAGAAGTTGCGGTACTTACGTACAACAGAATACCACTCAGCAATGAAATCTGTGTCACCAGGCCTGTACCAGCATAATGAGTGGATTGAGGCACGATGATTCTAAGTGAAATAAGTCACACAGAAAAAGAAACATCATAAGGTATCACTAATGCACGGAATGTAAACTTGGCTACACATGAACTGAATTACAAAACAGAACAGGGTCTCAAGTTTAGAAAACCAACTTATGCTTGCTTAAGGGGAAAGGTGAGTTGGGGTGCTGCATAAAACCAGAGATTGAAATCAGCACAGATAAAGTTCCTTAAGCCTAATATGTAACAGACAAAAGCTACTCCTTGCTCAACGAAATGGACTCAACACCCCATATTAAACGCCTAAGAATGTACCTGACTAGTAAGAATCTTAAAACCTATGGATTGCTATGTCTCCGAAAGAGAATCAAGCGTGTGTACAGGGGCATAAACGCAGCAGTGATAGGATTGGAGAGGTTCGGTGAGCAAATGAAGACCCTTTGAAGTCATATTGCATGGTACCCATTCCACGGATCTCAACTCTCCAGGTTTAAGGGATTCTTCCTTCAGCTAAAACATGCATGTGGAACCCAGAATATGATCAACCGTGTGATCGGGACATGTTCCAATATGTCTCAGTTTTCGTCCCCTGGTACTCGGGTGCAACATTCCAGACGCTTTACTAAAACTCTCCCCACTTGGAGAGTCAGTGCCTTTAACCTCCTGTTTGGCCCAGTTTGCAATTTCTGCGGAAGATGAACAGGAATAGTGAGGACCAATGAGAGACTAGCTGGAGGTGTCTGGATGGGCAAATTTAACTCTCATTTCCCACCAGGAAGAGGAATTAACCAAAGGCTCAACTTGCCATGCCGGAACCACACTAGGGCCTGAAGCAATCCTGCGGTGTTGCGGCCAGCTCACAAGAAAGCGAGTTGAAGAAAGGAGCTCAGGGGCACTGTCATTCACAAACCTGCAGAGTTATAAATGACAGCTATCGTCCAAAAATACATTGAAGTAAGGCTGCCAAGAGGACTTGAAAGCGGGGCAGAATAGCAGGCAACCGATTTCAGGAGGTAGACTGGAATTGCATGTAAAGCATAGGAAAAGAGGCAGAACGTCCACAATGATGCACTTGGCCAAAAAGGGCGTATGCGTTTTTTCCTGAATATATTCAGGAAAAAACGCATACGCCCTTTTTGGCCAACCAAGCAAGCTTGCAAAGGAAATCTGCACTACAATGAAGTCTCACTGCCCCCCACCCCCACCCCCGTCAAAAGGGCCATCTGAAAAAAGTGTAAACTCCAGAAAGGCAGGACAGGCCATGGAGAACTGGGAGCCTTGTTATGCTGATGGGCGGGATGTAAATTGCCAACAGCCACTCTGGAGAAGTGTATGCTGTTTCCTGAAACATCTAAAAAACAAAGCAACAGAGCCTAGGGCACTTCCACTTATGGTCCTATAGCTTAGGGAAATTAAAATCAAAAAGACACAGCCACCCCAAAGTTTGGGACGCCTCTGTTTACAAGAACCTCGTTTACGGTACAAGTTCAATATCACAGAAAGCGAAAAATGGAAAAGAAGTTGTGGTACTTACGTACAATGCAATATCACTCAGCAATGACATCTATGTCATCAGGCCCGTAGCAGCATAATGAGTGGATTCAGGTATGATGATTCTAACTGAAATAAGTCACACAGAAAAAGAAACATCATAAGATATCACTAATACACGGAATGTAAACTTGGCTACAGAGGAACTGAATTACAAAACAGAACAGGGTCTCAAATTTAGAAAACCAACTTATGCTTGCTTAAGGGGAAAGGTGAGTTGGGGTGCTGCATAAAACCAGAGATTGAAATCAGCACAGATAAAGTTCCTTAAGCCTAATATGTAACAGACAAGAGCTACTCCTTGCTCAACGAAGTGGACTCAACACCCCATATTAAACGCCTAAGAATATACCTGACTAGTAAGAATCTTAAAACCTATGGATTGCTATGTCTCCGAAAGAGAATCAAGCGTGTGTACAGCGGCATAAACGCAGCAGTGATAGGATTGGTGAGGTTCGGTGAGCAAATGCAGACCCTTTGAAGTCATATTGCATGGTAACCATTCCACAGGTCTCAACTCTCCAGGTTTAAGGGATTCTTCCTTCAGCTAAAACATGCATGTGGAACCCAGAGTATGATCAACCGTGTGATCAGGAGACGTGTCAAATATGTCTCAGTTTTTGTTCCCTGGTACTCGGGTGCAACATTCCAGACGCTTTGCTAACACTCTCCCGTCTTGGAGAGTCAGTGCCTTTAACCTCCTGTTTGGCCCAGTTTGCAATTTCTGCGGAAGATGAACAGGAATAGTGAGGACCAATGAGAGACTAGCTGGAGGTGTCTGGATGGGCAAATTTAACTCTCATTTCCCACCAGGAAGAGGAATTAACCAAAGGCTCAACTTGCCATGCCGGAACCACACTAGGGCCTGAAGCAATCCTGCGGTGTTGCGGCCAGCTCACAAGAAAGCGTGTTGAAGAAAGGAGCTCAGGGGCACTGTCATTCACAAACCTGCAGAGTTATAAATGACAGCTATCGTCCAAAAATACATTGAAGTAAGGCTGCCAAGAGGACTTGAAAGCGGGGCAGAATAGCAGGCAACCGATTTCAGGAGGTAGACTGGAATTGCATGTAAAGCATAGGAAAAGAGGCAGAACGTCCACAATGATGCACTTGGCCAAAAAGGGCGTATGCGTTTTTTCCTGAATATATTCAGGAAAAAAACGCATACGCCCTTTTTGGCCAACCAAGCAAGCTTGCAAAGGAAATCTGCACTACAATGAAGTCTCACTGCCCCCCCCCACCCCCGTCAAAAGGGCCATCTGAAAAAAGTGTAAAATCCAGAACGGCAGAACAGGCCATGGAGAACTGGGAGCCTTGTTATGCTGATGGGCGGGATGTAAATTGCCAACAGCCACTGGGGGGCAGTGTATGGTGTTTCCTGAAACATCTAAAAAACAAACCAACAGAGCCTAGGGCACTTCCACTTATGGTCCTATAGCTTAGGGAAATTAAAATCAAAAAGACACAGCCACCCCAAAGTTTGGGACGGCTCTGTTTACAAGAACCTCGTTTACAGTACAAGTTCAATATCGCAGAAAGCGAAAAATGGATAAAGAAGTTGTGGTACTTACGTACAATGCAATATCACTCAGCAATGAAATCTATGTCATCAGGCCCGTAGCAGCATAATGAGTGGATTCAGGTACGATGATTCTAAGTGAAATAAGTCACACAGGAAAAGAAACATCATAAGATATCACTAATACACGGAATGTAAACTTGGCTACACAGGAACTGGATTACAAAACAGAACAGGGTCTCAAATTTAGAAAACCAACTTATGCTTGCTTAAGGGGAAAGGTGAGTTTGGGTGCTGCATAAAACCAGAGATTGAAATTAGCACAGATACCGTTCCATAAGCCAAATATGGAATAGACAAGAGCTACTCCTTGCTCAACGAAGTGGACTCAACACCCCATATTAAACGCCTAAGAATATACCTGACTAGTAAGAATCTTAAAACCTATGGATTTATATGTCTCCGAAAGAGAATCAAGCGTGTGTACAGCGGCATAAACGCAGCAGTGATAGGATTGGTGAGGTTCGGTGAGCAAATGCAGACCCTTTGAAGTTATATTGCATGGTAACCATTCCATGGGTCTCAACTCTCCAGGTTTAAGGGATTCTTCCTTCAGCTAAAACATGCATGTGGAACCCAGAGTATGATCCACCGTGTGATCGGGAAACGTGTTCCAATATGTCTCAGTTTTCGTCCCCTGGTACTCGGGTGCAACATTCCAGACGCTTTACTAACACTCTCCCCACTTGGAGAGTCAGAGCCTTTAACCTCCTGTTTGGCCCAGTTTGCAATTTCTGCGGAAGATGAACAGGAATAGGGAGAACCAATGAGAGACTAGCTGGAGGTGTCTGGACGGGCAAATTGAACTCTCATTTCCCACCAAGAAGAGGAATTAACCAAAGGCTTAGCATGCCGTGCCAGAACCACACTGGGCCCTGAAGCAATCCTGTTGTGTTGCGGCCAGCTCACAAGAAAGCGAGTTGAAGAAAGGAGCTCAGGGGCACTGTAATTCACAAACCTGCAGAGTTATAAATGACAGCTATCGTCCAAAAATATATTGAAGTAAGGCTGCCAAGAGGACTTGAAATCGGGGCAGAATTGCAGGAAACCGATTTCAGGAGGTAGACTGGAATTGCATGTAAAGCATAGGAAAAGAGGCAGAACGTCCACAATGATGCACTTGGCCAAAAAGGGCGTATGCGTTTTTTCCTGAATATATTCAGGAAAAAACGCATACGCCCTTTTTGGCCAACCAAGCAAGCTTGCAAAGGAAATCTGCACTACAATGAAGTCTCTCTGCCCCCCGGTCAAAAGGGCCATCTGAAAAAAGTGTAAAATCCAGAAAGGCAGGACAGGCCATGGAGAACTGGGAGCCTTGTTATGCTGATGGGCGGGATGTAAACTGCCAACAGCCACTCGGGAGAAGTGTATGCTGTTTCCTGAAACATCTAAAAAACAAACCAACAGAGCCTAGGGCACTTCCACTTATGGTCCTATAGCTTAGGGAAATTAAAATCAAAAAGACACAGCCACCCCAAAGTTTGGGACGCCTCTGTTTACAAGAACCTCGTTTACGGTACAAGTTCAATATCACAAAAAGCGAAAAATGGAAAAGAACTTGTGGTACTTACGTACAATGCAATATCACTCAGCAATGACATCTATGTCATCAGGCCCGTAGCAGCATAATGAGTGGATTCAGGTATGATGATTCTAACTGAAATAAGTCACACAGAAAAAGAAACATCATAAGATATCACTAATACACGGAATGTAAACTTGGCTACAGAGGAACTGAATTACAAAACAGAACAGGGTCTCAAATTTAGAAAACCAACTTATGCTTGCTTAAGGGGAAAGGTGAGTTGGGGTGCTGCATAAAACCAGAGATTGAAATCAGCACAGATAAAGTTCCTTAAGCCTAATATGTAACACACAAGAGCTACTCCTTGCTCAACGAAGTGGACTCAACACCCCATATTAAACGCCTAAGAATATACCTGACTAGTAAGAATCTTAAAACCTATGGATTTATATGTCTCCGAAAGAGAATCAAGCGTGTGTACAGCGGCATAAACGCAGCAGTGATAGGATTGGTGAGGTTCGGTGAGCAAATGCAGACCCTTTGAAGTTATATTGCATGGTAACCATTCCATGGGTCTCAACTCTCCAGGTTTAAGGGATTCTTCCTTCAGCTAAAACATGCATGTGGAACCTAGAGTATGATCCACCGTGTGATCGGGAAACGTGTTCAAATGTGTCTCAGTTTTCGTCCCCTGGTACTCGGGTGCAACATTCCAGACGCTTTACTAACACTCTCCCCACTTGGAGAGTCAGTGCCTTTAACCTCCTGTTTGGCCCAGTTTGCAATTTCTGCGGAAAATGAACAGGAATAGGGAGAACCAATGAGAGACTAGGTGGAGGTGTCTGGAGGGGCAAATTGAACTCTCATTTCCCACCAGGAAGAGGAATTAACCAAAGGCTCAGCGTGCCGTGCCGGAACCACACTAGGGCCTGAAGCAATCCTGCAGTGTTGAGGCCAGCTCACAAGAAAGCGGGTTGAAGAAAGGAGCTCAGGGGCACTGTAATTCACAAACCTGCAGAGTTATAAATGACAGCTATCGTCCAAAAATATATTGAAGTAAGGCTGACAAGAGGACTTGAAAGTGGGGCAGAATTGCAGGAAACCGATTTCAGGAGGTAGACTGGAATTGCATGTAAAGCATAGGAAAAGAGGCAGAACGTCCACAATGATGCACTTGGCCAAAAAGGGCGTATGCGTTTTTTCCTGAATATATTCAGGAAAAAACGCATACGCCCTTTTTGGCCAACCAAGCAAGCTTGCAAAGGAAATCTGCACTACAATGACGTCTCTCTGCCCCCCGGTCAAAAGGGCCATCTGAAAAAAGTGTAAAATCCAGAAAGGCAGGACAGGCCATGGAGAACTGGGAGCCTTGTTATGCTGATGGGCGGGATGTAAACTGCCAACAGCCACTCGGGAGAAGTGTATGCTGTTTCCTGAAACATCTAAAAAACAAAGCAACAGAGCCTAGGGCACTTCCACTTATGGTCCTATAGCCTTGGGAAATTAAAATCAAAAAGACACAGCCACCCCAAAGTTTGGGACGGCTCTGTTTACAAGAACCTCGTTTACGGTACAAGGTCAATATCGCAGAAAGTGAAAAATGGATAAAGAAGTTGTGGTACTTACGTACAATGCAATATCACTCAGCAATGAAATCTATGTCATCAGGCCCGTAGCAGCATAATGAGTGGATTCAGGTATGATGATTCTAACTGAAATAAGTCACACAGAAAAAGAGACATCATAAGATAACACTAGTACACGGAATGTAAACTTGGCTACACAGGAACTGGATTACAAAACAGAACAGGGTCTCAAATGTAGAAAACCAACTTATGCTTGCTTAAGGGGAAAGGTGAGTTGGGGTGCTGCATAAAACCAGAGATTGAAATCAGCACAGATAAAGTTCCTTAAGCCTAATATGTAACAGACAAGAGCTACTCCTTGCTCAACGAAATGGACTCAACACCCCATATTAAACGCCTAAGCATGTACCTGAGTAGTAAGTATCTTAAAACCTATGGATTGCTATGTCTCCGAAAGAGAATCAAGCGTGTGTACAGGGGCATAAACGCAGCAGTGATAGGATTGGAGAGGTTCGGTGAGCAAATGAAGACCCTTTGAAGTCGTATTGCATGGTACCCATTCCACGGATCTCAACTCTCCAGGTTTAAGGGATTCTTCCTTCAGCTAAAACATGCATGTGGAACCCAGAGTATGATCAACCGTGTGATCAGGAGACGTGTCAAATATGTCTCAGTTTTTGTTCCCTGGTACTCGGGTGCAACATTCCAGACGCTTTGCTAACACTCTCCCGTCTTGGAGAGTCAGTGCCTTTAACCTCCTGTTTGGCCCAGTTTGCAATTTCTGCGGAAGATGAACAGGAATAGTGAGGACCAATGAGAGACTAGCTGGAGGTGTCTGGATGGGCAAATTTAACTCTCATTTCCCACCAGGAAGAGGAATTAACCAAAGGCTCAACTTGCCATGCCGGAACCACACTAGGGCCTGAAGCAATCCTGCGGTGTTGCGGCCAGCTCACAAGAAAGCGTGTTGAAGAAAGGAGCTCAGGGGCACTGTCATTCACAAACCTGCAGAGTTATAAATGACAGCTATCGTCCAAAAATACATTGAAGTAAGGCTGCCAAGAGGACTTGAAAGCGGGGCAGAATAGCAGGCAACCGATTTCAGGAGGTAGACTGGAATTGCATGTAAAGCATAGGAAAAGAGGCAGAACGTCCACAATGATGCACTTGGCCAAAAAGGGCGTATGCGTTTTTTCCTGAATATATTCAGGAAAAAAACGCATACGCCCTTTTTGGCCAACCAAGCAAGCTTGCAAAGGAAATCTGCACTACAATGAAGTCTCACTGCCCCCCCCCACCCCCGTCAAAAGGGCCATCTGAAAAAAGTGTAAACTCCAGAAAGGCAGGATAGGCCAAGGAGAACTGGGAGCCTTGTTATGCTGATGGGCGGGATGTAAATTGCCAACAGCCACTCTGGAGAAGTGTATGGTGTTTCCTGAAACATCTAAAAAACAAACCAACAGAGCCTAGGGCACTTCCACTTATGGTCCTATAGCTTAGGGAAATTAAAATCAAAAAGACACAGCCACCCCAAACTTTGGGACAGCTCTGTTTACAAGAACCTCGTTTACGGTACAAGTTCAATATCACAGAAAGCGAAAAATGGAAAAGAAGTTGTGGTACTTACGTACAATGCAATATCACTCAGCAATGACATCTATGTCATCAGGCCCGTAGCAGCATAATGAGTGGATTCAGGTATGATGATTCTAACTGAAATAAGTCACACAGAAAAAGAAACATCATAAGATATCACTAATACACGGAATGTAAACTTGGCTACAGAGGAACTGAATTACAAAACAGAACAGGGTCTCAAATTTAGAAAACCAACTTATGCTTGCTTAAGGGGAAAGGTGAGTTGGGGTGCTGCATAAAACCAGAGATTGAAATCAGCACAGATAAAGTTCCTTAAGCCTAATATGTAACACACAAGAGCTACTCCTTGCTCAACGAAGTGGACTCAACACCCCATATTAAACGCCTAAGAATATACCTGACTAGTAAGAATCTTAAAACCTATGGATTTATATGTCTCCGAAAGAGAATCAAGCGTGTGTACAGCGGCATAAACGCAGCAGTGATAGGATTGGTGAGGTTCGGTGAGCAAATGCAGACCCTTTGAAGTTATATTGCATGGTAACCATTCCATGGGTCTCAACTCTCCAGGTTTAAGGGATTCTTCCTTCAGCTAAAACATGCATGTGGAACCCAGAGTATGATCCACCGTGTGATCGGGAAATGTGTTCAAATGTGTCTCAGTTTTCGTCCCCTGGTACTCGGGTGCAACATTCCAGACGCTTTACTAACACTCTCCCCACTTGGAGAGTCAGTGCCTTTAACCTCCTGTTTGGCCCAGTTTGCAATTTCTGCGGAAAATGAACAGGAATAGGGAGAACCAATGAGAGACTAGGTGGAGGTGTCTGGAGGGGCAAATTGAACTCTCATTTCCCACCAGGAAGAGGAATTAACCAAAGGCTCAGCGTGCCGTGCCGGAACCACACTAGGGCCTGAAGCAATCCTGCAGTGTTGAGGCCCGCTCACAAGAAAGCGGGTTGAAGAAAGGAGCTCAGGGGCACTGTAATTCACAAACCTGCAGAGTTATAAATGACAGCTATCGTCCAAAAATATATTGAAGTAAGGCTGACAAGAGGACTTGAAAGTGGGGCAGAATTGCAGGAAACCGATTTCAGGAGGTAGACTGGAATTGCATGTAAAGCATAGGAAAAGAGGCAGAACGTCCACAATGATGCACTTGGCCAAAAAGGGCGTATGCGTTTTTTCCTGAATATATTCAGGAAAAAACGCATACGCCCTTTTTGGCCAACCAAGCAAGCTTGCAAAGGAAATCTGCACTACAATGACGTCTCTCTGCCCCCCGGTCAAAAGGGCCATCTGAAAAAAGTGTAAAATCCAGAAAGGCAGGACAGGCCATGGAGAACTGGGAGCCTTGTTATGCTGATGGGCGGGATGTAAACTGCCAACAGCCACTCGGGAGAAGTGTATGCTGTTTCCTGAAACATCTAAAAAACAAAGCAACAGAGCCTAGGGCACTTCCACTTATGGTCCTATAGCCTTGGGAAATTAAAATCAAAAAGACACAGCCACCCCAAAGTTTGGGACGGCTCTGTTTACAAGAACCTCGTTTACGGTACAAGGTCAATATCGCAGAAAGTGAAAAATGGATAAAGAAGTTGTGGTACTTACGTACAATGCAATATCACTCAGCAATGAAATCTATGTCATCAGGCCCGTAGCAGCATAATGAGTGGATTCAGGTATGATGATTCTAACTGAAATAAGTCACACAGAAAAAGAGACATCATAAGATAACACTAGTACACGGAATGTAAACTTGGCTACACAGGAACTGGATTACAAAACAGAACAGGGTCTCAAATGTAGAAAACCAACTTATGCTTGCTTAAGGGGAAAGGTGAGTTGGGGTGCTGCATAAAACCAGAGATTGAAATCAGCACAGATAAAGTTCCTTAAGCCTAATATGTAACAGACAAGAGCTACTCCTTGCTCAACGAAATGGACTCAACACCCCATATTAAACGCCTAAGCATGTACCTGAGTAGTAAGTATCTTAAAACCTATGGATTGCTATGTCTCCGAAAGAGAATCAAGCGTGTGTACAGGGGCATAAACGCAGCAGTGATAGGATTGGAGAGGTTCGGTGAGCAAATGAAGACCCTTTGAAGTCGTATTGCATGGTACCCATTCCACGGATCTCAACTCTCCAGGTTTAAGGGATTCTTCCTTCAGCTAAAACATGCATGTGGAACCCAGAGTATGATCAACCGTGTGATCAGGAGACGTGTCAAATATGTCTCAGTTTTTGTTCCCTGGTACTCGGGTGCAACATTCCAGACGCTTTGCTAACACTCTCCCGTCTTGGAGAGTCAGTGCCTTTAACCTCCTGTTTGGCCCAGTTTGCAATTTCTGCGGAAGATGAACAGGAATAGTGAGGACCAATGAGAGACTAGCTGGAGGTGTCTGGATGGGCAAATTTAACTCTCATTTCCCACCAGGAAGAGGAATTAACCAAAGGCTCAACTTGCCATGCCGGAACCACACTAGGGCCTGAAGCAATCCTGCGGTGTTGCGGCCAGCTCACAAGAAAGCGTGTTGAAGAAAGGAGCTCAGGGGCACTGTCATTCACAAACCTGCAGAGTTATAAATGACAGCTATCGTCCAAAAATACATTGAAGTAAGGCTGCCAAGAGGACTTGAAAGCGGGGCAGAATAGCAGGCAACCGATTTCAGGAGGTAGACTGGAATTGCATGTAAAGCATAGGAAAAGAGGCAGAACGTCCACAATGATGCACTTGGCCAAAAAGGGCGTATGCGTTTTTTCCTGAATATATTCAGGAAAAAAACGCATACGCCCTTTTTGGCCAACCAAGCAAGCTTGCAAAGGAAATCTGCACTACAATGAAGTCTCACTGCCCCCCCCCCCCCGCCCCGTCAAAAGGGCCATCTGAAAAAAGTGTAAACTCCAGAAAGGCAGGATAGGCCAAGGAGAACTGGGAGCCTTGTTATGCTGATGGGCGGGATGTAAATTGCCAACAGCCACTCTGGAGAAGTGTATGGTGTTTCCTGAAACATCTAAAAAACAAACCAACAGAGCCTAGGGCACTTCCACTTATGGTCCTATAGCTTAGGGAAATTAAAATCAAAAAGACACAGCCACCCCAAACTTTGGGACAGCTCTGTTTACAAGAACCTCGTTTACGGTACAAGTTCAATATCACAGAAAGCGAAAAATGGAAAAGAAGTTGTGGTACTTACGTACAATGCAATATCACTCAGCAATGACATCTATGTCATCAGGCCCGTAGCAGCATAATGAGTGGATTCAGGTATGATGATTCTAACTGAAATAAGTCACACAGAAAAAGAAACATCATAAGATATCACTAATACACGGAATGTAAACTTGGCTACAGAGGAACTGAATTACAAAACAGAACAGGGTCTCAAATTTAGAAAACCAACTTATGCTTGCTTAAGGGGAAAGGTGAGTTGGGGTGCTGCATAAAACCAGAGATTGAAATCAGCACAGATAAAGTTCCTTAAGCCTAATATGTAACACACAAGAGCTACTCCTTGCTCAACGAAGTGGACTCAACACCCCATATTAAACGCCTAAGAATATACCTGACTAGTAAGAATCTTAAAACCTATGGATTTATATGTCTCCGAAAGAGAATCAAGCGTGTGTACAGCGGCATAAACGCAGCAGTGATAGGATTGGTGAGGTTCGGTGAGCAAATGCAGACCCTTTGAAGTTATATTGCATGGTAACCATTCCATGGGTCTCAACTCTCCAGGTTTAAGGGATTCTTCCTTCAGCTAAAACATGCATGTGGAACCCAGAGTATGATCCACCGTGTGATCGGGAAATGTGTTCAAATGTGTCTCAGTTTTCGTCCCCTGGTACTCGGGTGCAACATTCCAGACGCTTTACTAACACTCTCCCCACTTGGAGAGTCAGTGCCTTTAACCTCCTGTTTGGCCCAGTTTGCAATTTCTGCGGAAAATGAACAGGAATAGGGAGAACCAATGAGAGACTAGGTGGAGGTGTCTGGAGGGGCAAATTGAACTCTCATTTCCCACCAGGAAGAGGAATTAACCAAAGGCTCAGCGTGCCGTGCCGGAACCACACTAGGGCCTGAAGCAATCCTGCAGTGTTGAGGCCAGCTCACAAGAAAGCGGGTTGAAGAAAGGAGCTCAGGGGCACTGTAATTCACAAACCTGCAGAGTTATAAATGACAGCTATCGTCCAAAAATATATTGAAGTAAGGCTGACAAGAGGACTTGAAAGTGGGGCAGAATTGCAGGAAACCGATTTCAGGAGGTAGACTGGAATTGCATGTAAAGCATAGGAAAAGAGGCAGAACGTCCACAATGATGCACTTGGCCAAAAAGGGCGTATGCGTTTTTTCCTGAATATATTCAGGAAAAAACGCATACGCCCTTTTTGGCCAACCAAGCAAGCTTGCAAAGGAAATCTGCACTACAATGACGTCTCTCTGCCCCCCGGTCAAAAGGGCCATCTGAAAAAAGTGTAAAATCCAGAAAGGCAGGACAGGCCATGGAGAACTGGGAGCCTTGTTATGCTGATGGGCGGGATGTAAACTGCCAACAGCCACTCGGGAGAAGTGTATGCTGTTTCCTGAAACATCTAAAAAACAAAGCAACAGAGCCTAGGGCACTTCCACTTATGGTCCTATAGCCTTGGGAAATTAAAATCAAAAAGACACAGCCACCCCAAAGTTTGGGACGGCTCTGTTTACAAGAACCTCGTTTACGGTACAAGGTCAATATCGCAGAAAGTGAAAAATGGATAAAGAAGTTGTGGTACTTACGTACAATGCAATATCACTCAGCAATGAAATCTATGTCATCAGGCCCGTAGCAGCATAATGAGTGGATTCAGGTATGATGATTCTAACTGAAATAAGTCACACAGAAAAAGAGACATCATAAGATAACACTAGTACACGGAATGTAAACTTGGCTACACAGGAACTGGATTACAAAACAGAACAGGGTCTCAAATGTAGAAAACCAACTTATGCTTGCTTAAGGGGAAAGGTGAGTTGGGGTGCTGCATAAAACCAGAGATTGAAATCAGCACAGATAAAGTTCCTTAAGCCTAATATGTAACAGACAAGAGCTACTCCTTGCTCAACGAAATGGACTCAACACCCCATATTAAACGCCTAAGCATGTACCTGAGTAGTAAGTATCTTAAAACCTATGGATTGCTATGTCTCCGAAAGAGAATCAAGCGTGTGTACAGGGGCATAAACGCAGCAGTGATAGGATTGGAGAGGTTCGGTGAGCAAATGAAGACCCTTTGAAGTCGTATTGCATGGTACCCATTCCACGGATCTCAACTCTCCAGGTTTAAGGGATTCTTCCTTCAGCTAAAACATGCATGTGGAACCCAGAGTATGATCAACCGTGTGATCAGGAGACGTGTCAAATATGTCTCAGTTTTTGTTCCCTGGTACTCGGGTGCAACATTCCAGACGCTTTGCTAACACTCTCCCGTCTTGGAGAGTCAGTGCCTTTAACCTCCTGTTTGGCCCAGTTTGCAATTTCTGCGGAAGATGAACAGGAATAGTGAGGACCAATGAGAGACTAGCTGGAGGTGTCTGGATGGGCAAATTTAACTCTCATTTCCCACCAGGAAGAGGAATTAACCAAAGGCTCAACTTGCCATGCCGGAACCACACTAGGGCCTGAAGCAATCCTGCGGTGTTGCGGCCAGCTCACAAGAAAGCGTGTTGAAGAAAGGAGCTCAGGGGCACTGTCATTCACAAACCTGCAGAGTTATAAATGACAGCTATCGTCCAAAAATACATTGAAGTAAGGCTGCCAAGAGGACTTGAAAGCGGGGCAGAATAGCAGGCAACCGATTTCAGGAGGTAGACTGGAATTGCATGTAAAGCATAGGAAAAGAGGCAGAACGTCCACAATGATGCACTTGGCCAAAAAGGGCGTATGCGTTTTTTCCTGAATATATTCAGGAAAAAAACGCATACGCCCTTTTTGGCCAACCAAGCAAGCTTGCAAAGGAAATCTGCACTACAATGAAGTCTCACTGCCCCCCCCCACCCCCGTCAAAAGGGCCATCTGAAAAAAGTGTAAAATCCAGAAAGGCAGAACAGGCCATGGAGAACTGGGAGCCTTGTTATGCTGATGGGCGGGATGTAAATTGCCAACAGCCACTGGGGAGCAGTGTATGGTGTTTCCTGAAACATCTAAAAAACAAAGCAACAGAGCCTAGGGCACTTCCACTTATGGTCCTATAGCTTAGGGAAATTAAAATCAAAAAGACACAGCCACCCCAAAGTTTGGGACGGCTCTGTTTACAAGAACCTCGTTTACAGTACAAGTTCAATATCGCAGAAAGCGAAAAATGGATAAAGAAGTTGTGGTACTTACGTACAATGCAATATCACTCAGCAATGAAATCTATGTCATCAGGCCCGTAGCAGCATAATGAGTGGATTCAGGTACGATGATTCTAAGTGAAATAAGTCACACAGGAAAAGAAACATCATAAGATATCACTAATACACGGAATGTAAACTTGGCTACACAGGAACTGAATTACAAAACAGAACAGGGTCTCAAATGTAGAAAGCCAACTTATGCTTGCTTAAGGGGAAAGGTGAGTTGGGGTGCTGCATAAAACCAGAGATTGAAATTAGCACAGATACCGTTCCATAAGCCAAATATGGAATAGACAAGAGCTACTCCTTGCTCAACGAAGTGGACTCAACACCCCATATTAAACGCCTAAGAATATACCTGACTAGTAAGAATCTTAAAACCTATGGATTTATATGTCTCCGAAAGAGAATCAAGCGTGTGTACAGAGGCATAAACGCAGCAGTGATAGGATTGGTGAGGTTCGGTGAGCAAATGCAGACCCTTTGAAGTTATATTGCATGGTAACCATTCCATGGGTCTCAACTCTCCAGGTTTAAGGGATTCTTCCTTCAGCTAAAACATGCATGTGGAACCCAGAGTATGATCCACCGTGTGATCGGGAAACGTGTTCCAATATGTCTCAGTTTTCGTCCCCTGGTACTCGGGTGCAACATTCCAGACGCTTTACTAACACTCTCCCCACTTGGAGAGTCAGAGCCTTTAACCTCCTGTTTGGCCCAGTTTGCAATTTCTGCGGAAGATGAACAGGAATAGGGAGAACCAATGAGAGACTAGCTGGAGGTGTCTGGACGGGCAAATTGAACTCTCATTTCCCACCAAGAAGAGGAATTAACCAAAGGCTTAGCGTGCCGTGCCAGAACCACACTGGGCCCTGAAGCAATCCTGTTGTGTTGCGGCCAGCTCACAAGAAAGCGAGTTGAAGAAAGGAGCTCAGGGGCACTGTAATTCACAAACCTGCAGAGTTATAAATGACAGCTATCGTCCAAAAATATATTGAAGTAAGGCTGCCAAGAGGACTTGAAATCGGGGCAGAATTGCAGGAAACCGATTTCAGGAGGTAGACTGGAATTGCATGTAAAGCATAGGAAAAGAGGCAGAACGTCCACAATGATGCACTTGGCCAAAAAGGGCGTATGCGTTTTTTCCTGAATATATTCAGGAAAAAACGCATACGCCCTTTTTGGCCAACCAAGCAAGCTTGCAAAGGAAATCTGCACTACAATGACGTCTCTCTGCCCCCCGGTCAAAAGGGCCATCTGAAAAAAGTGTAAAATCCAGAAAGGCAGGACAGGCCATGGAGAACTGGGAGCCTTGTTATGCTGATGGGCGGGATGTAAACTGCCAACAGCCACTCGGGAGAAGTGTATGGTGTTTCCTGAAACATCTAAAAAACAAAGCAACAGAGCCTAGGGCACTTCCACTTATGGTCCTATAGCCTTGGGAAATTAAAATCAAAAAGACACAGCCACCCCAAAGTTTGGGACGGCTCTGTTTACAAGAACCTCGTTTACGGTACAAGGTCAATATCGCAGAAAGTGAAAAATGGATAAAGAAGTTGTGGTACTTACGTACAATGCAATATCACTCAGCAATGAAATCTATGTCATCAGGCCCGTAGCAGCATAATGAGTGGATTCAGGTATGATGATTCTAACTGAAATAAGTCACACAGAAAAAGAGACATCATAAGATAACACTAGTACACGGAATGTAAACTTGGCTACACAGGAACTGGATTACAAAACAGAACAGGGTCTCAAATGTAGAAAACCAATTTATGCTTGCTTAAGGGGAAAGGTGAGTTGGGGTGCTGCATAAAACCAGAGATTGAAATGAGCACAGATAAAGTTCCTTAAGCCAAATATGGAATAGACAAGAGCTACTCCTTGCTCAACGAAATGGACTCAACACCCCATATTAAACGCCTAAGCATGTACCTGAGTAGTAAGTATCTTAAAACCTATGGATTGCTATGTCTCCGAAAGAGAATCAAGCGTGTGTACAGGGGCATAAACGCAGCAGTGATAGGATTGGAGAGGTTCGGTGAGCAAATGAAGACCCTTTTAAGTCGTATTGCATGGTACCCATTCCACGGATCTCAACTCTCCAGGTTTAAGGGATTCTTCCTTCAGCTAAAACATGCATGTGGAACCCAGAGTATGATCAACCGTGTGATCAGGAGACGTGTCAAATATGTCTCAGTTTTTGTTCCCTGGTACTCGGGTGCAACATTCCAGACGCTTTGCTAACACTCTCCCGTCTTGGAGAGTCAGTGCCTTTAACCTCCTGTTTGGCCCAGTTTGCAATTTCTGCGGAAGATGAATAGGAATAGTGAGGACCAATGAGAGACTAGCTGGAGGTGTCTGGATGGGCAAATTTAACTCTCATTTCCCACCAGGAAGAGGAATTAACCAAAGGCTCAACTTGCCATGCCGGAACCACACTAGGGCCTGAAGCAATCCTGCGGTGTTGCGGCCAGCTCACAAGAAAGCGTGTTGAAGAAAGGAGCTCAGGGGCACTGTCATTCACAAACCTGCAGAGTTATAAATGACAGCTATCGTCCAAAAATACATTGAAGTAAGGCTGCCAAGAGGACTTGAAAGCGGGGCAGAATAGCAGGCAACCGATTTCAGGAGGTAGACTGGAATTGCATGTAAAGCATAGGAAAAGAGGCAGAACGTCCACAATGATGCACTTGGCCAAAAAGGGCGTATGCGTTTTTTCCTGAATATATTCAGGAAAAAAACGCATACGTCCTTTTTGGCCAACCAAGCAAGCTTGCAAAGGAAATCTGCACTACAATGAAGTCTCACTGCCCCCCCCCCACCCCCGTCAAAAGGGCCATCTGAAAAAAGTGTAAAATCCAGAAAGGCAGAACAGGCCATGGAGAACTGGGAGCCTTGTTATGCTGATGGGTGGGATGTAAATTGCCAACAGCCACTGGGGAGCAGTGTATGGTGTTTCCTGAAACATCTAAAAAACAAAGCAACAGAGCCTAGGGCACTTCCACTTATGGTCCTATAGCTTAGGGAAATTAAAATCAAAAAGACACAGCCACCCCAAAGTTTGGGACGGCTCTGTTTACAAGAACCTCGTTTACAGTACAAGTTCAATATCGCAGAAAGCGAAAAATGGATAAAGAAGTTGTGGTACTTACGTACAATGCAATATCACTCAGCAATGAAATCTATGTCATCAGGCCCGTAGCAGCATAATGAGTGGATTCAGGTACGATGATTCTAAGTGAAATAAGTCACACAGGAAAAGAAACATCATAAGATATCACTAATACACGGAATGTAAACTTGGCTACACAGGAACTGAATTACAAAACAGAACAGGGTCTCAAATGTAGAAAGCCAACTTATGCTTGCTTAAGGGAAAAGGTGAGTTGGGGTGCTGCATAAAACCAGAGATTGAAATTAGCACAGATACCGTTCCATAAGCCAAATATGGAATAGACAAGAGCTACTCCTTGCTCAACGAAGTGGACTCAACACCCCATATTAAACGCCTAAGCATGTACCTGACTAGTAAGAATCTTAAAACCTATGGATTTATATGTCTCCGAAAGAGAATCAAGCGTGTGTACAGCGGCATAAACGCAGCAGTGATAGGATTGGTGAGGTTCGGTGAGCAAATGCAGACCCTTTGAAGTTATATTGCATGGTAACCATTCCATGGGTCTCAACTCTCCAGGTTTAAGGGATTCTTCCTTCAGCTAAAACATGCATGTGGAACCCAGAGTATGATCAACCGTGTGATCAGGAGACGTGTCAAATATGTCTCAGTTTTTGTTCCCTGGTACTCGGGTGCAACATTCCAGACGCTTTGCTAACACTCTCCCGTCTTGGAGAGTCAGTGCCTTTAACCTCCTGTTTGGCCCAGTTTGCAATTTCTGCGGAAGATGAACAGGAATAGGGAGAACCAATGAGAGACTAGGTGGAGGTGTCTGGAGGGGCAAATTGAACTCTCATTTCCCACCAGGAAGAGGAATTAACCAAAGGCTCAGCGTGCCGTGCCGGAACCACACTAGGGCCTGAAGCAATCCTGCAGTGTTGAGGCCAGCTCACAAGAAAGCGGGTTGAAGAAAGGAGCTCAGGGGCACTGTAATTCACAAACCTGCAGAGTTATAAATGACAGCTATCGTCCAAAAATATATTGAAGTAAGGCTGACAAGAGGACTTGAAAGTGGGGCAGAATTGCAGGAAACCGATTTCAGGAGGTAGACTGGAATTGCATGTAAAGCATAGGAAAAGAGGCAGAACGTCCACAATGATGCACTTGGCCAAAAAGGGCGTATGCGTTTTTTCCTGAATATATTCAGGAAAAAACGCATACGCCCTTTTTGGCCAACCAAGCAAGCTTGCAAAGGAAATCTGCACTACAATGACGTCTCTCTGCCCCCCGGTCAAAAGGGCCATCTGAAAAAAGTGTAAAATCCAGAAAGGCAGGACAGGCCATGGAGAACTGGGAGCCTTGTTATGCTGATGGGCGGGATGTAAACTGCCAACAGCCACTCGGGAGAAGTGTATGGTGTTTCCTGAAACATCTAAAAAACAAAGCAACAGAGCCTAGGGCACTTCCACTTATGTTCCTATAGCCTTGGGAAATTAAAATCAAAAAGACACAGCCACCCCAAAGTTTGGGACGGCTCTGTTTACAAGAACCTCGTTTACGGTACAAGGTCAATATCGCAGAAAGTGAAAAATGGATAAAGAAGTTGTGGTACTTACGTACAATGCAATATCACTCAGCAATGAAATCTATGTCATCAGGCCCGTAGCAGCATAATGAGTGGATTCAGGTATGATGATTCTAACTGAAATAAGTCACACAGAAAAAGAGACATCATAAGATAACACTAGTACACGGAATGTAAACTTGGCTACACAGGAACTGGATTACAAAACAGAACAGGGTCTCAAATGTAGAAAACCAACTTATGCTTGCTTAAGGGGAAAGGTGAGTTGGGGTGCTGCATAAAACCAGAGATTGAAATGAGCACAGATAAAGTTCCTTAAGCCAAATATGGAATAGTCAAGAGCTACTCCTTGCTCAACAAAATGGACTCAACATCCCATATTAAACGCCTAAGCATGTACCTGAGTAGTAAGTATCTGAAAACCTATGGATTGCTATGTCTCCGAAAGAGAATCAAGCGTGTGTACAGGGGCATAAACGCAGCAGTGATAGGATTGGAGAGGTTCGGTGAGCAAATGAAGACCCTTTGAAGTCGTATTGCATGGTACCCATTCCACGGGTCTCAACTCTCCAGGTTTAAGGGATTCTTCCTTCAGTTAAAACATGCATGTGGAACCCAGAGTATGATCAACCGTGTGATCAGGAGACGTGTTCATATATGTCTCAGTTCTTGTTTCCTGGTACTCGGGTGCAACATTCCAGACGCTTTGCTAACACTCTCCCGTCTTGGAGAGTCAGTGCCTTTAACCTCCTGTTTGGCCCAGTTTGCAATTTCTGCGGAAGATGAACAGGAATAGTGAGGACCAATGAGAGACTAGCTGGAGGTGTCTGGACGGGCAAATTTAACTCTCATTTCCCACCAGGAAGAGGAATTAACCAAAGGGTCAACTTGCCATGCCGGAACCACACTAGGGCCTGAAGCAATCCTGTTGTGTTGCGGCCAGCTCACAAGAAAGCGTGTTGAAGAAAGGAGCTCAAGGGCACTGTCATTCACAAACCTGCAGAGTTATAAATGACAGCTATCGTCCAAAAATATATTGAAGTAAGGCTGCCAAGAGGACTTGAAAGCGCGGCAGAATTGCAGGAAACCGATTTCAGGAGGTAGACTGGAATTGCATGTAAAGCATAGGAAAAGAGGCAGAATGTCCACAATGATGCACTTGGCCAAAAAGGGCGTATGCGTTTTTTCCTGAATATATTCAGGAAAAAAACGCATACGCCCTTTTTGGCCAACCAAGCAAGCTTGCAAAGGAAATCTGCACTACAATGAAGTCTCACTTCCCCCTGGTCAAAAGGACCATCTGAAAAAAGTATAAACTCCAGAAAGTCAGGACAGGCCATGGAGAACTTGGAACCTTGTTATGCTGATGGGCGGGATGTAAATTGCCAACAGCCACTCTGGAGAAGTGTATGGTGTTTCCTGAAACATCTAAAACACAAAGCAACAGAGCCTAGGGCACTTCCACTTATGGTCCTATAGCTTAGGGAAATTAAAATAAAAAAGACACAGCCACCCCAAAGTTTGGGACGGGTCTGTTTACAAGAACCTCGTTTACGGTACAAGTTCAATATCACAGAAAGCGAAAAATGGAAAAGAAGTTGTGGTACTTACGTACAATGCAATATCACTCAGCAATGAAATCTATGTCATCAGGCCCGTAGCAGCATAATGAGTGGATTCAGGTACGATGATTCTAAGTGAAATAAGTCACACAGAAAAAGAAACATCATAAGGTATCACTAATACACGGAATGTCAACTTGGCTACACAGGAACTGAATTACAAAACAGAACAGGGTCTCAAATGTAGAAAACCAACTTATGCTTGCTTAAGGGGAAAGGTGAGTTGGTGTTCTGCATAAAACCAGAGTTTGAAATTAGCACAGATACCGTTCCATAAGCCAAATATGTAATAGACAAGACCTACCGCTTGCCCAACGAAATGGCCTCAACCATGCCTATTCACCGCAGAGGAATATATCTGACTAATAAGGATCTTAACACCTATGTACTGATATGTCTTTGTAAGGGAATCAAGAGTGTGTAGAGCGGCATAAACACAGCAGTGAAAATCAGCTAAACCCCATTATAAAAATAAATTTCAAAAACAAAACACAGAGACAGCGGAAGAGAGAGAAATTCTTACAAAATTCGTTCAGGGGCTCTGATGCCACCTGGGTTGACCACTTGTACACACACAGCTGGATGAGACATAAGGCTGGACACTTGGGGCTGAGAGGATTGGTGAGGTTGTGTGAGCAAATGCAGACCTTTAAAAGCAATCTGTGTGCTACCCATTCCATGGGTCTCAACTCTCCACGTTTAAGGGAATCTTCCTTCAGCTAAAACATGCATGGGGAACCCAGAGCATGGCAAACCATGTCATGAGGAAAGGTTTCTAAAACGCACTTCATTTTTCCTCTCCTGGTACTCGGGTTTGCATTCCAGCCGCTTTACTAACAATCTCCCCACTTGTAGAGTCAGTGCCTTTAACCTCCTGTTTCGCACAGTCTGCAATTAGTGGGGAGGATGAACAGGGAGAGGGGGAACAAATGAGAGACTAGCTGTAGGGTTTTGGACGGGCACATGTCACTCTAGTTTCCCATTAGGAAGAAGAGTTAATCAAAGGCTCAGCCTGCCACCCCGGAACCAGAATAGGGCCTGAAACAATCCTGCAGTTTTGCGGCTAGCTCACAAAAAAGCGAGCTGAAAAATGGAGCTCAGGGTCTCTGCAATTCACAAACCTGCAGAGTTAGAAATGACAGCTATCGTCCCAAAATATATTGAAGTAAGACAACGTAGAGGATTTCAAAGCAAGGCAGAATTGCAGGAAACAGATCTCAAGTGGTAGATTGGAGTCGCCTTTAAATAAACATACTACCAAAGACAATCTACAGATTTAATGCATTCCCTATCAGAATACCAAAGCATTTTCACAGAGGTTGGAAAAGTAATTTTAAAATTTGTATAGAAACACAAAGACCCCAAATAACCAAACAATCTTGAGAAAGAACAGAGCTGGAGGCCTCACGCACCTTGACTTCAGATTATACTGCAAAGCGACAGTAATCAAAAAGAATTGTGCCACAGCCAAAATATACACAAAGATCACTGGTGTAAAATAAAGATCCCAGAAAGAAGCCCACACACTTATATTTACTTGATTTATGACAAAGCAGGCAATATGGAGAAAAAACTGTCTCTTCATTAAGTGGTATTGGGAAAACTGGTCAGCTACATGGCAAAGAATAAAATTAGAATATTTTAGCACACCATATATAAAATAAATGCAAAACTGAATAAAGACCTAAAGGTAGGCCCGAAAACCCCTAGAGAAAAATACAGAACATTCTTCAACATAAATGATAGCAACACTTTTAGGTTCAGTCTACTAAGGCAAATGAAACAAAAGCAAAAATAAATGGGACTTCACCAAATTTAATAGAACTTCACCAAACTTAAAAGATTTTTCACAGCAAAGGAAACCAAAGACAAAATGAAAAGACAACTTGCTGAAGGAGACACAATATTTGCACATGATAAGAGGTTAACACCAAAAAGATGACCAAGCAAGGGTTCATATCTAAACTACAGAAACAGCACATAAAACTCAATATCAGAAAAACACCCTAAATCTTTTTTTTAAAAAATGGGAAGACCTAAATAGACATTTTTCCAAGGAGAAAATACAGATAGACAGCCAGAACTCACGAAGATGCTAAACATAGCTCATTGGCAATAAAATGCAAATCAAAACAATGAGATATATCACCTCAGTCTTGTCAGAATGGCTGTCATCAAAAAGGTCACAAATAACAAAGGTTAGTGAAGATTTGGAGAAAGAGAAACTCTTGTACACTCTTTTTTTTTTTTAACATCTTTATTGGGATATAATTGCTTTACAATGGTGTGTTAGTTTCTGCTTTATAACAAAGTGTATCAGTTATACATATACATATGTTCCCATATCTCTTCCCTCTTGCGTCTCCCTCCCTCCCACCCTCCCTATCCCACCCCTCCAGGCTGTCACAAAGCACCAAGCCAATATCCCTGTGCCATGCGGCTGCTTCCAACTAGCTATCTACCTTACTACGTTTGTTACTGTGTATATGTCCATGACTCTCTCTCGCCCTGTCACAGCTCACCCTTCCCCCTCCCCATAACCTCAAGTCCGTTGTCTAGGAGGTCTGCGTCTTTATTCCTGCCTTACCCCTAGGTTCTTCATGACATTTTTTTTTCTTAAATTCCATATATATGTGTTAGCATACGGTATTTGTCTTTTTCTTTCTGACTTACTTCACTCTGTATGACAGACTCTAGGTCTATCCACCTCATTACAAATAGCTCAATTTCGTTTCTTTTTATGGCTGAGTAATATTCCATTGTATATATGTGCCACATCTTCTTTATCCATTCATCCGATGATGGGCACTTAGGTTGTTTCCATCTCCGGGCTATTGTAAATAGAGCTGCAATGAACATTTTGGTACATGACTCTTTTTGAATTTCGGTTTTCTCAGGGTATATGCCCAGTAGTGGGATTGCTGGGTCATATGGTAGTTCTATTTGTAGATTTTTAAGGAACCTCCATACTGTTCTCCATAGTGGCTGAACCAATTCACATTCCCACCAGCAGTGCAAGAGGGTTCCCTTTTCTCCACACCCTCTCCAGCATTTACTGTTTCTAGATTTTTTGATGATGGCCATTCTGACTGGTGTGAGATGATATCTCATTGTAGTTTTGATTTGCATTTCTCTAATGATTAATGATGTTGAGCATTCTTTCATGTGTTTGTTGGCAGTCTGTATATCTTCTTTGGAGAAATGTCTATTTAGGTCTTCTGCCCATTTTTGGATTGGGTTGTTTGTTTTTTTGTTATTGAGCTGCATGAGCTGCTTGTAAATTTTGGAGATTAATCCTTTGTCGGTTACTTCATTTGCAAGTATTTTCTCCCATTCTGAGGGTTGTCTTTTGGTCTTGTTTATGGTTTCCTTTGCTGTGCAAAAGCTTTGAAGTTTCATTAGGTCCCATTTGTTTATTTTTGTTTTTATTTCCATTACCCTAGAAGGTGGGTCAGAAAGGATCTTGCTGCGATTTATGTCATAGAGTGTTCTGCCTATGTTTTCCTCTAAGAGTTTGATAGTTTCTGGCCTTATATTTAGGTCTTTAATCCATTTTGAGCTTATTTTTGTGTATGGTGTTAGGGAGTGATCTAATCTCATACTTTTACATGTACCTGTCCAGTTTTCCCAGCACCACTTATTGAAGAGGCTGTCCTTTCTCCACTGTACATTCCTGCCACCTTTATCAAAGATAAGGTGTCCATATGTGCATGGGTTTATCTCTGGGCTTTCTATCCTGTTCCATTGATCTATATTTCTGTTTTTGTGCCAGTACCATACCGTCTTGATAACTGTAGCTTTGTAGTATAGTCTGAAGTCAGGGAGCCTGATTCCTCCAGTTCCTTTTTTTGTTCTCAAGATTGCTTTGGCTATTCGGGGTCTTTTGTGTTTCCATACAAATTGTGAAATTTTTTGTTCTAGTTCTGTGAAAAATGCCAGTGGTAGTTTGATAGGGATTGCATTGAATCTATAGATTGCTTTGGGTAGTAGAGTCATTTTCACAATGTTGATTCTTCCAATCCAAGAACATGGTATATGTCTCCATCTATTTGTATCATCTTTAATTTCTTTCATCAGTGTCTTATAATTTTCTGCATACAGGTCTTTTGTCTCCTTAGGTAGGTTTATTCCTAGATATTTTATTCTTTTTGTTGCAATGGTAAATGGGAGTGTTTTCTTGATTTCACTTTCAGATTTTTCATCATCAGTATATAGGAATGCCAGAGATTTCTGTGCATTAATTTTGTATCCTGCCACTTTACCAAATTCATTGATTAGCTCTAGTAGTTTTCTGGTAGCATCTTTAGGATTCTCTATGTATAGGATCACGTCATCTGCAAACAGTGACAGCTTTACTTCTTCTTTTCCGATTTGGATTCCTTTTATTTCCTTTTCTTCTCTGATAGCTGTGGCTAAAACTTCCAAAACTATGTTGAATAAGAGTGGTGAGAGTGGGCAACCTTGTCTTGTTCCTGATCTTACTGGAAATGCTTTCAGTTTTTCACCATTGAGGATGATGTTTGCTGTGGGCTTGTCATATATGGCCTTTATTATGTTGAGGAAAGTTCCCTCTATGCCTACTTTCTGCAGGGTTTTTATCATAAATGGGTTTTGAATTTTGTCAAAAGCTTTTTCTGCATCTATTGAGATGATCATATGGTTTTTCTCCTTCAATTTGTTAATATGGTTTATCACATTGATAGATTTGCGTATATTGAAGAATCCTTGCATTCCTGGAATAAACCCCACTTGATCATGGTGTATGATCCTTTTAATGTGCTGTTGGATTCTGTTTGCTAGTATTTTGTTGAGGATTTTTGCATCTATGTTCATCAGTGATATTGGCCTGTAGTTTTCTTTCTTTGTGACATCCTTGTCTGGTTTCGGTATCAAGGTGATGGTGGCCTCGTAGAAGGAGTTTGGGACTGTTCCTCCCTCTGCTATATTTTGGAAGAGTTTGAGAAGGATAGGTGTTAGCTCTTCTCTAAATATTTGATAGAATTCGCCTGTGAAGCCATCTGGTCCTGGGCTTTTCTTTGTTGGAAGATTTTTAATCACAGTTTCAATTTCAGTGCTTGTGATTGGTCTGTTCATATTTTCTATTTCTTCCTGATTCAGTCTTGGCAGGTTGTGCATTTCTAAGAATTTGTCCATTTCTTCCAGATTGTCCATTTTATTGGCATAGAGTTACTTGTAGTAATCTCTCATGATCTCTTTTATTTCTGCAGTGTCAGTTGTTACCTCTCCTTTTTCATTTCTAATTCTATTGATTTGAGTCTTCTCCCTTTTTTTCTTGATGAGTCTGGCTAGTGGTTTATCTATTTTGTTTATCTTCTCAAAGAACCAGCTTTTAGTTTTATTGATCTTTGCTATTGTTTCCTTCATTTCTTTTTCATTTATTTCTGATCTGATTTTTATGATTTCTTTCCTTCTGCTAGCTTTGGGGTTTTTTTGTTTTTCTTTCTCTAATTGCTTGAGGTGCAAGGTTAGGTTGTTTATTCTAGATGTTTCCTGCTTCTTAAGGTGGGCTTGTATTGCTATAAACTTCCCCCTTAGAACTGCTTTTGCTGCATCCCACAGGTTTTGGGTCGTTGTGTCTCCATTGTCATTTGTTTCTAGGTATTTTTTGATTTCCTCTTTGATTTCTTCAGTGATCACTTCATTATTAAGTAGTGTATTGTTTAGCCTCCATGTGTTTGTATTTTTTACAGATCTTTTCCTGTAATTGATATCTAGTCTCATGGCATTGTGGTCAGAAAAGATACTTGATACAATTTCAATTTTCTTAAATTTACCAAGGCTTGATTTGTGACCCAAGATATGATCTATCCTGGAGAATGTTCCATGAGCACTTGAGAAAAATGTGTATTCTGTTGTTTTTGGATGGAGTGTCCTATAAATATCAATTAAGTCCATCTTGTTTAATGTATCATTTAAAGCTTGTGTTTCCTTATTTATTTTCATTTTGGATGATCTGTCCATGGGTGAAAGTGGGGTGTTTAAGTCCCCTACTATGAATGTGTTACTGTCGATTTCCCCTTTTATGGCTGTTAGTATCTGCCTTATGTATTGAGGTGCTCCTATGTTGGGTGCATAAATATTTACAATTGTAATATCTTCTTCTTGGATCGATCCCTTGATCATTATGTAGTGTCCTTCTTTGTCTCTTTTAATAGTCCTTATTTTAAAGTCTATTTTGTCTGATATGAGAATTGTTACTCCAGCTTTCTTTTGGTTTCCATTTGCATGGAATATCTTTTTCCATCCCCTTACTTTCAGTCTGTATGTGTCTCTAGATCTGAAGTGGGTCTCTTGTAGACAGCATATATATGGGTCTTGTTTTTGTATCCATTCAGCTAATCTGTGTCTTTTGGTGGGAGCATTTAGTCCATTTGCATTTAAGGTAATTATCGATATGTATGTTCCTATTCCCATTTTCTAAATTGTTTTGGGTTCGTTATTATAGGTCTTTTCCTTCTCTTGTGTTTCTTGCCTAGAGAAGATCCTTTAGCATTTGTTGTAAAGCTGGTTTGGTGGTGCTGAACTCTCTCAGCTTTTGCTTGTCTGTAAAGGTTTTAATTTCTCCATCAAATCTGAATGAGATCCTTGCTGGGTAGAGTAGTCTTGGCTGCAGGTTTTTCTCCTTCATCACTTTCAGTATGTCCTGCCACTCCCTTCTGGCTTGTAGGGTTTCTGCTGAGAGATCAGCTGTTAACCTTATGGGGATTCCCTTATGTGTTATTTGTTGTTTTTCCCTTGCTGCTTTTAATATGCTTTCTTTGTATTTAATTTCTGACAGTTTGATTAATATGTGTCTTGGCGTATTTCTCCTAGTATTTATCCTGTATGGGACTCTCTGTGCTTCCTGGACTTGATTAACTATTTCCTTTCCCATATTCGGGAAGTTTTCAACTATAATCTCTTCAAATATCTTCTCAGTCCCTTTCTTTTTCTCTTCTTCTTCTGGAACCCCTATAATTCGAATGTTGGTGCGTTTAATGTTGTCCCAGAGGTCTCTGAGACTGTCCTCAGTTCTTTTCATTCTTTTTTCTTTATTCTGCTCTGCAGTAGTTATTTCCACTATTTTATCTTCCAGGTCACTTATCCGTTCTTCTGCCTCAGTTATTCTGCTATTGATCCCATCTAGAGTACTTTTAATTTCATTTATTGTGTTGTTCATCGTTGCTTGTTTCATCTTTAGTTCTTCTAGGTCCTTGTTAACTGATTCTTGCATTTTGTCCATTCTATTGTCCATTCTATCTCCAAGATTTCGGATCATCCTTACTATCATTATTCTGAATTCTTTTTCAGGTAAGCTGCCTATTTCCTCTTCATTTGTTAGGTCTGGTGCATTTTTATCTTGCTCCTTTATCTGCTGTGTGTTTTTCTGTCTTCTCATTTTGCTTATCTTACTGTGTTTGGGGTCTCCTTTTTGCAGGCCGCAGGTTCGTAGTTCCTGCTGTTTTTGATGTCTGTCCCCAGTGGCTAAGGTTGGTTCAGTGGGTTGTGTAGGTTTCCTGGTGGAGGGGACTAGTGCCTGTGTTGTGGTGGATGAGGCTGGATCTTGTCTCTCTAGTGGGCAGGTTCACGTCTGGTGGTGTGTTTGGGGTGTCTGTGGCCTTATTATTATTTTAGGCAGCCTCTCTGCTAATGGGTGGGGTTGTGTTCCTGTCTTGCTAGTTGTTTGGCCTAGGTTGTCCAGCACTGTGGCTTGCTGGTCGTTGAGTGAAGCTGGGTGCTGGTGTTAAGACGGAGGTCTCTGGGAGATTTTCGCCGTTTGATATTATGTGGAGCTGGGAGGTCTCTTGTGGACCAGTGTCCTGAAGTTGGCTCTCCTACCTCAGAGGCAGAGCCCTGACTCCTGGCTGGAGCACCAAGAGCTTTTCATCCACACGGCTCAGAATAAAAGGGAGAAAAAGTAGAGGGAATTAGTAGAAGTATGAGGAAAGAAAGAAGGAAAGGAGGGAAGGAAGGAAGGAAGAAAGAAAGAAAGAAGCAAAGAAGGAAAGAAGGAAAGAAAGGAGGGAGGGAGACAGGAAGGAAGGAAGGAGGGAAAGAAGGAAAAAAGACAGACAGAAAGAAGATACAGTAAAAATAAAATAAAGTATAATAAAATTATTGAATTAAAAAATTCTTATTTAGAAAAAAAAAAGGGACGGATAGAACCTTAGGACAAATGTTGGAAGCAAAGCTATACAGACAAAATCTTACACAGAAGCGTACACATACACCCTCACTAAAAGAGGTAAAGGGGGAAAAATCATAAATCTTGCTGTCAGAGACCACCTCCTCAATTTGGGATGATTCGTTGTCTAAAGGAGGGAAGGAAGGAAGGAAGGAAGGAAAGAAAGAAAGGAAGAAAGAAAGAAAGGAAGAAAGAAAGAAAGAAAGAAAGAAAGAAAGAAAGAAAGAAAGAAAGAAAGAAAGAAAGAAAGTAAAGTATAATAACGTTATTAAAATTAAAATTGATTATTAAGAAAAAAATTTTTTAAAAAAAATCATGGACGGATAGAACCCTAGGACAAATGGTGGAAGCAAGACTATACAGACAAGATCTCACACAGAAGCATACACATATATATTCACAAAAAGAGGAAAAGGGAAAAAAATCATAGATCTTGCTCCTAAAGTCCACTTCCTTAATTTGGGATGATTGGTTGTCTATTCAGGTATTCCACAGATGCAGGGTATATCAAGTTGATTGTGGAGCTTTAATCCGCTGCTTCTGAGGCTGCTGGGAGAGATTTCCCTTTCTCTTCTTTGTTCTCACAGCTCCCAGGGACTCAGCTTTGGATTTGGCCCTGCCACTGCGTGTAGGTCGCTGGAGGGTGTCTGTTTTTTGCTCAGACAGGGCGGGGTTAAAAGAGCCGCTGATTCGGGGGCTCTGGCGCACTCAGGCCGGCGGGGAGGGAGGGGCACGGAGTGCGGGGCGGGCCTGCGGCGGCAAAGCCCTGCGTGACTTTGCACCAGCCTGAGGCCCGCTGTGCGTTCTCCCGCGGAAGTTGTCCCTGGATCCCGGGAACCTGGCAGTGGCGCGCTGCACAGGCTCCGCGGAAGAGGGGTGTGGAGAGTGACCTGTGCTCGCACACAGGCCCCTCGGTGGCGGCAGCAGCAGCCTTATCGTCTCCCGCCCGTCTCTGGGGTCCGCGCTTTCAGCCGCGGCTCGCGCCCGTCTCTGGGGTCCGCGCTTTTAGCCGCGGCTCGCGCCCGTCTCTGGAGCTCCTTTAAGCAGCGTTCTTAAACCCCTCTCCTCACGCACCAGGAAACAAAGAGGGAAGAAAAAGTCTCTTGCCTCTTTGGCAGGTGCAGACTTTTCCCCGGACTCCCTCCCAGCTAGCCGTGGTGCACTAACCCCTTCAGGCTATGTTCAAGCCGCCATCCCCAGTCCTCTCCCTGCGTTCCGTCGGAGACCGAATCCCGGGTCTCAGAGCCTCAGCTCGCAGCCCCGCCCGCCCCGGCGCGTGAGCAGACAAGCCTCTCGGGCTGGTGAGTGCCGGTCGGCACCGATCCTCTGTGCGGGAATCTCCCCGCTTTGCCCTCCGCACCCGTTGCTGTGCACTCCTCCGCGGCTCCGAAGCTCCCCCCTCCGCCCCCCGCAGGCTCCGCCCGCGAAGGGGCTTCCTAGTGTGTGGAAACTTTTCCTCCTTCACAGCTCCCTCCCACTGGTGCAGGTGCCATCCCTATTCTTTTGTCTCTGTTTTTTCTTTTTTTTCTTTTGCCCTACCCAGGTACGTGGGGAGTTTCTTGCCTTTTGGGAGGTCTGAGGTCTTCTGCCAGCGTTCAGTAGGTGTTCTGTAGGAGTTGTTCCACGTGTAGATGTATTTCTGGTGTATGTAGAACGGCAGCGGCCACGGGTAGACGGCGGGCTAGGTCCCCAAGAGCGACTCCAGGCTCAGCTCCAGCTTCTCCCCCATGTCTTCGCCTCTTGTACACTCTTGATGTGAATGTGATGTAGTGCAACTACTGTGGAAAGCAGAATGGAGTTCCCACAAGAAACTAAAAATAGAACTATCATAATATCCAGCAATTTCACTCTTGGGTATATCAGAAGAAAACAAAACCACTATTTCAAAAACATAACTGCACACCAATGTTCATAACAGTGTTATTTGTCATAGCCAAGATATAGAGTTAAACTAAGTGTTCATTAATAGGTTAGGGGATAAAAAAGATTTTTTATGATGACTTCAGCAAGAAATGAAATTTTGCCATTTGCAAGAACATGGATGGACTTGGAGGGTATTATGCTTAGTAAAATAAGCCGCAGAGAAAACAAGCCTGGTAGGTCATCACTTACACATGGCATCTAAAAAATTGAATACAACAACAACAACAACAAAACAGACTCCCAGATTAAAGAACAGACTAGTGGTTACCAGCAGGGAGAGACAGGGTGGAGGAGCAAAATAATGGTAGGAGATTCTGAGGAAGAATCCACTATGTATAAAATCAATAATCTACAGTGACGTACTGTATAGCATGGGGGATAGGGCCACTCTTTTATAATAAATATAAATGGAGAACAACCTAAATATTTATGAATCACTATGTTGTACCTCTGAAACTAATATAATAATGTAAATTAACTATAGATCAATAAAATATAAAGTAAGAAACAATAAAGGGGAGACAGATTATTAGATAGAAATCAATTAAATAAACACAAGTTTTGGAAATCAAGGAATTAAAAAACAACATGTAAGACACAACATTGGCATTTAAAGTGTACAACCTATTCATTTAAGTGGAGAAAAATGGTACCCATTAACATAATTTTCTATATCTAGGATAAATTATTATCTATAAAAATATGTTACAAATTTTCACTCAAAAAGAAAGAGAAAATTTGGATTAACCCATTTTAGTATACAAATTTAATACCAAAGTCTCTATGTAAAATTGATTTGAATAAGTTCTGTTAGCCACTTCTAGTCTCTTTGTGATGTAAAATCTTCTACATTATTCCATTAGACATACATAGAAGTTAAAAGAAATGAGAAGACAGAACAATCAACCAGGAAGGTGAATTTACTGAGAAACAGTCATTCGTTCTCCCTCCTCCTTTTCTTTTCCTCCTTTTCCAGGTCTCTCTCGATTCCAATCAAGAGAAGTCTTAAGAATTCTGAAAATATTTCTTTGAGGGCTTCAAATCACCACACCTACATCCTCTGCCACAACTACACACACGGGAACAAAAATAAACCTCTGCTATCTACTCATGTAGGAGGGATTCGTGCAAAATAAACTCCTACATGAAGACCAACAGGTGAGTTTTCTACCTGTTCTTTGTAATGTCCTTCCATTATAGTAAATCCCACACATTATGAGGCAGAAGGGGTTATGTGAGCTCTTTCTTGAATTCAAAAAACTTGCATTCATTTCTACCTGGTGATCACAGGGTACAGCCAGGGAAGGTGCCATCCCCCTTGTGGGGGGGCAGTGAATGGGCTCCCGCAGCCATGCACCTGATGTACAGATTCTGGAGAAACAAAGGGCGGTCACAGCGCAGTCAGCCTGTCAGGCTGTCGGGCCACTGGGCAACCCCACCAGCCTGGAAGTGCCCCATCAGTTGCTGAAAGCAAAACCCTGTCCCCCCTGTGAAGCCAGGCAATTTGGGCCACAGAGTCAGAGGAGACCGGTAATCAACTCCTCCTCTCTGCTCACCTCCTTGGGGTTACAACAACCCCATCTCCAAACCCAACTCTGACCCTGGAGTGCCAAAGTGGGAGTGCAGGTGGGCTCTGCCGGTGCTTCAGCGCCCTCTGGGAAGCCCCCTAGTTTGAATATGATTTGAGTTTGATCCTGTGAAACCATCAGAGCTTCCCACCAGAGATAAATGAGGAGATTCTGGCCTTTATTAGTACACACGGTGAACACGGTGGTCCTGGCTGTACTTGCCAACCCTCCTATTTTACCCACCTATTTTTATCGACCTTCCTCCCTGTGAGTACCTTTGACCAACCCTGAGCTCAGACTCCTGACCTATTACAGTGACTTTCTCAGTCATTCTTTAAAACTGGACAGGTAGGGCTTCCCTGGTAGCACAGTGGTTGAGAGTACTCCTGCCGATGCGGAGGACACGGGTTTGTGCCCCGGTCCGGGAGGATCCCACATGCCGCAGAGCAGCTGGGCCTGTGAGCCATGGCTGCTGAGCCTGAGCGTCCAGAGCCTGTGCACTGCAACTGGAGAGACCACAACAGTGAGAGGCCCGTGTATTGCAAAAAAAAAAAAAAAAAAAGGGACAGGTAATAAAATGAATTTAACCTAGAAGCAGCAGCTCAGTAAGGGAAATAAAATCATCAGAAATTATCTAATCACAGCCACAGCCATCCAGGGCTCTGTCTTATCCGCTGGGGCATAAGAATGGGACCTTCCTAAATTTGAAGGACAGCCAATCAAATAAGTAAAGGTGTCGCTCACCTCTGGCTCTTGGAGGGATTGCTAGGCAGTCTACCCAGTGTATACTAACTGCAAAACACTGTCATGGTTTTGAAACATCTATGTTCCAGAAAAGCTTTTTGGGGTGCATGGGGAAGGTTTGTTTTTGACATCAAGCAAAAAATAAATCACCAAGCTCTTTGAGCACAGGGGTTCTTAAGAGGGAAGTAGAAGGAAGGAATGGGCAGAAAAGACGATCTCCTCTGAAGTGAAGGTCGGTTTGCCAAAAGAGTAGGATTTAGTCTCAGTTTAAGGAGAACGCTTTTAAATAACTGGGACAGCTCCAAACTGCAGTTTAGGGAATGAGTGCTTCAAAAGAACAGTGCTTTAAAAGTCCTGGCAAGGCAGCAAGAGGATGAAGAGTTGGTTTTGCATAGTTTTGAACACAGGAGTAAAGAAGCAGAGGCATCTCTGACTAAACGGCCCTGAGATCCTATGGCATCAGTGCGTCAGTTGCAGGGGGCATGGGCTGTGGAAGGCGATATTTCTCTCTCAACAACTCCCAGGGCAGCCACCCCTCCCTACCCCACCCCCATACTCCTTTCAGCCTTCCTCCCTCCACTGTTGGGTCCCCAGGGGCAGCACTTCTTAAGCGGGAGCCCTCAGGCACCATCTCTGCAGTCTGGATTCTTCCTGGAGCCTGGAAAGTTCTGGGACAGGAAGCCAGGTCTGCAAGGCCGCTGGGGAGCAGTCGGACCTGGAGGCCTGGAGGGGAACTGGAGCCCTGAAGTCCACCCACGTCCTTGAAGCCCAGAGAGGAACACATGCTCCTAACAGTACTTCTCAGGGATCAGCGTGCTCCCCACCCAACGGTGATCCATACTCACTTGATGCAGCAAGGACTGCCTCTAACTGGCCCCCTCGATTCCGCCTTGAGGGTCCTCACACATGTGTGAGAGCGCAGGCCACAGATCTATTCAGTCAGCTGAGCCAAGTGCTGCCGGGGTCCCTCCAGTCCCATCCTCCAGCCCCTCCCTCTGGGACCATATATAATAGAAGAAAGAGCACAGAGGAATTGGATGAATCAAGCGAACTGGGAGCCTGGGTATGAGTTTGAAGACCGAGAACCTAAGGCGCAATTACATATTATTGGAAGCTCTTGTGGGGTGTGTGGGGGTAGGTTAGGTGGCCGAGAAGCTGAGTCGACCTGGTGAGTCCAGCCCCAGGACACCACACAGCCCCGCCCCCCCTTCCCTGCCATCAGACAAGGGGTGCCTCAACTCCAGCCGGGACTCTGCACTTCCCCCTCCCTGATTCTCCTCCAGAAGAGCCGGTGGCCCCCCTCTGAGGGCAGGGCCAAGACAAGGCACCAAGTCCCCCTGCACTAAGGCGCTACTGGAAGCTCTTCCTGAACAGCAGTGCTGGCTTGAAGCGAACCCGTGCACCCCCAAAGTTGGTCTCGTCCTGCAGCTGAGGGACACAGGGTTTAAGTCAGCTGTCTTAGCTTTAAATCAATCAGCCCCCGCTTTAAGTCAAGTGACCCGACTTTAAATCACTCTGTGCCCCTCAAGCCTGCAACTTCAAAAGTTGGGAACTTCGCTTTCATCCCAGCAGCTCACCTAGCTGAACGCACACTGTAGTCACCCCCAAGCCTGGCTTAGAGGCAAGATATAAGGTAAGGGGATGGGCGTGCACTCATGGTGATGAGGGTGTACTTCATGTACCAGAAGGGTCTAGGTACCCTGGGGTACAGCGAGCAGTGCACGATACAGCAGCTCCCTGGCAAAGCTGGTGATGCACAGGGAGAGCAGGCACACCCATGCATGCAGAGGGTCCAGGACGGGAGCTGGGGCACAGCCAGCCGGGAGGGTGTGAAAGTGTAGGATCTGAGCCTTCTTGAGAAAGGCAGACACAGAGGATGGATGAGAAACAAAGACCAGATGAAACATGGATTTGCAAAACACACCCTGCTCTTAAAATTGACGTGGGGGGGCACCCCATATTTGAGTCTTCTTAATCCCCAGTACCTAGTGCTTTGGCATTTGCACAATTACTTATAAAATTTACTGATAAGATCTAGCCCATAGAATACTGCATTTGTAGTGGTATCGCATGTTAATGTTTCTATAGTGGAATAATCTTTTCTACAAGAAGAAAAATGTACACTATCTGAAATAAATTAAAACCCCTCTTTATAAAGTACTATATCGGACTTCCATGGTGGCTCAGTGGTTAAGAATCTGCCTGCCAACGCAGGGTACATGGGTTCAAGCCCTGGTCAGGGAAGATCCCACATGCCGCGGAGCAGCAATGCCCATGTGCCACAATTAGTGAGCCTGCAGGCCACAATTACTGAAGCCCGCACACCCAGAGGCGGTGCTCCACAGCAGGTACAGCAACAGAAGCCACCACAATGAGAAGCCCGCGCACCGCAACAAAGAGTAACCCCCGCTCGCTGCAACTAGAGAAAGCCCGCGCATAGCAACGAAGACCCATCGCAGCCAAAAATTAATTAATTAATTAATTATTTTAAAAGAAGTACTATATCCGTCTGTACAACTTCTCTGGGAAGAACAGAGAGATGGCATGGGAGAGTGAGAAAGACCAATATTTAGTGCACATCTCTCATGCAGGTGCTCTGCTGGCTCAGATACATTTATCCCCAATTTACAAAGGAGGAAATAAGCTCAGAGAGGTTTAGTAATTTTCCCAAAGCCAAACAGCTATTGAGTCGCAGAACCAAGATCTGAACCAAGTCTGTTACCTTCAAAGCCTAAGTCCTCATCACAAAAAAACTCAATTCATATTTACATTTATCGAATTACATTGAAAACTGGGGAGTTCTTGGCACAGTCCTGAATAAGAGTGAGAATGAAAGAAATAGCATTGTTCTTACAGCCAACCAAAATTTGTGGAGCAAATGCTAGATGCCTAGCCCTTTTTGGGGTTCAGCAGTGATCACGACAGGAAGAGTCCTGCTTTCATGAACCACGTAGTGGACAGGAGAGACGGGTGCAACTTGGGTGAGGTATTTCACCTTGCTGGGCCTCTGTTTTCTCATCTGGAAAATGGGACGGGTGTTCCTCATTTTCTGGGATTGTCCAGCCCTCACATTCTCTGATTCCATAAGAAGCATTTGTTTTTCTGTTTCTTTAAAATTCATTCAGGCCATGATCCGTGATGAATGTTGTTAGCTGCTCCCCAAATCACTCTATTCTCACCCTTTTCCTGTGATCAGGTCTTTCCCGAAACATGACTCACAATCAGTCAAGTCACAGAACCTAAGGGGCACCCAGGGGAAAAATTCCAACCCTTGCTTCTCAGGAGCTCTGCGGTCTACCTGCCAGGTAAACTTAACTCACCTGGCACAAGGTGGCCACCCCCGGTTTCACATCAACGTGATCTCAGGCACAAACCTCCTTGTTTTTCCATTTTGTCTTTAAGTAACTTGTTGAAACAATTGTACAAATATGACAAAGATATAAAATCAGGCATCTTCTGCCCCCAGTGCCTACTAATAAATGATTTTCTGCCACTTTAATGATAAAGATAGAACATTTCAACATTCTGCTGCCCTTATTATTTGTCATTTTTGCTGATATTTCTACTGAAATACATCTTTCAATATTTTAACAATGGAACATTTATTTAGGTTGTTGCAGACCCAGCCTTTAGTGGTAAAGGTTTTGTTGTTCTATTTCTATTGTTTCCTTTAAAATCATTATCCTATTTAAATGGATTAAGTCAAATCTATAGGCATTTCTTATGAATATTGATGAAATGAATACATAGAGGGCAGTAGTACAAGTTGATTGGACTTGAGAACCTCTATTAACACAGTTACGTATAAATATTATCTATATGTAAACTAAAGTACAAGCTGAATGAGATTCTCTGACACTGTTTCATTGTCTGCCCCTCAAGCCTGTGAGAAACGGAATATTTCTTCTCAGCAGACAAAGGATGTCACAGTCATCAGCACTTGCAGCCCTCCAGTGTGAGCCGCGGGCCCTGAGGTACTCAGGATATGCAAATACAGATGGCAGGCCCCAGGGAGCTGAGGTGCATATCAAAGGAAGGATTTCAGGGAGCCCAGACTCTGGCATCTTCGCATACAAAGAAAAGCGCTACATTCCTCACGTTGGGAGAGCAGGTTTTCCTTAGTTAACAATCACCTTTTGATGTTCCCCATTACCTGCGTCAGCCCCCTGCCCTGTCCCCCCACCTCACCTCGGTACTTTAGCTCAGGGAGGAAGGAGCGCAGAGGGACTCAGCTGAATAAGGGGCCTGCGAGCCTTGGGAGGAGTTTTCAGCCGCTTTCCCCGCAGTCGGGAGTAGGGGCGCTGACGCTGCAGCCGGACCCTGTGCCTCCCTTGCCCCGTTTCCCCTCAGGACGCTCAGGCCGACCCCCTTCCCACGACCCCCAGGCCCCGCAAGCCAGGCCAAGGGCAGGGGGGAGAGGAGGGACCGAAGTTTCCCGGGCCAGACGCTGGGGACCGCTCTTTCTGCACAGCAGCGGCGGGTGGCAGCGAACCCCTGCCCCTCAGAAGCTGGTCCTGCGCTGCCGCCCGGGCAGCGGACCAGGCGGAGGGTCGGCGCCCACTTACCCGGCCCGCCGTCCCCACGACTGTGGCGGCTTCGGCCGCCGGGGCCCCTGCAGAGCCGGCAGCCTCAGTGAGGCCGCCCTCCCCTCAGGCTCCGGGACAGTTCCATGACGGCAGAGGGAAGAGACTCCGAGCCGCGAGTTCCAGCTCTGCGGAAACGCGGGCTCCGTTCTTGGCGCAGGGGGTGGGACCGCTCTGCCACGAGGCCTTCCGGGAGGGAAAGGGGCGCCGGGGGAGGGAGCCGCCAGGAGCGCAGGGCCCCGTCGGGGGTCCTGGAGGGGCGGCCCGGCCTGGGGGCCCCGCCCATTGTAGCCGCAGCCCAGGCCTTTTTCCTGGAATCCTACACAAAAAAGTTAGAAAAATACACGGTCTATAGTAAATATTCACAAATGATTGTTGCTGCTGTGCTGACTATTCTATTAAACGTGTAAAATCCATAAAACACTTTAAGTTCAAAATTAAATATGAATTTTTACCTTTCTAATTATGTCTCTGCTATTCAGAATTGTCGTTAATGAATCAGAGACTGTGGCATCACTAGTTAAAAATGAGCTTGTGAAAAAAAATAGAACTCAGGCCCACCGGACCTACTGAATCACAATCTGCACTTCTACAATCTCCCCAGTGTACTTGTGTACCCAAGAATAGTTGAAAGGTACATTTCTACCTCTACATGTCTTTTGTGTCTGAGAAATACACACATTTTATCCAATTTCATATAAATAAAACACTCAAAATGTATATGCCTGTGTTGAAACCATCATTTTATCATTTCTTTTCCAGATAAGTATATAAGTGTATATATATATATATATATATATATATATATATATATATAGTGGATAACTGAAAACACTCTTCTAAATTAAAACCAGTTCTCTTAACTTGCTGTTTTCTTCTTGGGTCACATTATGAACTCTTCCCATGGCCACATGGCATGTGTACCTTTAATTTCAGGGACTGCTGACATTCCAGGATATGGCCATACATTTCTCTCAAGAGGAGTGAGAATGCCTGGACCAGCATCAGTGGGAATTGTACAGGGATGTGATGTTAGACAAGTATAGGAACCTGCTCTCCTTGGGTGAGGATACCTTCCTTCTAGAATTCCTTATCCAACCACAGCGTTTAGAGTCCTTCATTTGTAGAATGTCTCCTGGAATCTTCTGCTTCCTACAATAGGGTTTCACATTGCAACGTTTCAGGAAGTATTGGGAGTTTGTGGGTATAATTTATCTTATTCTTTTAAAATTGCAGCCTCCCTCAGCCACATAGCACAGGGAGAGCAGCTTGGTGCTCTGTAACCACCTAGAGGGGTGGGATAGGGAGGGTGGGAGGGAGGGAGATGCAAGAGGGAAGAAATATGGGAACATATGCATATGTATAACTGATTCCCTTTGTTATAAAGCAGAAAATAACACATGATTGTAAAGCAATTATACTCCAATAAAGATGTTAAAAAATAATAAAAAAATAAAATAAAATTGCAGCCTCCCCTTTTTTTTTGCGGTACACGGGCCTCTCACTGTTGTGGCCTCTCCCGTTGCAGGGAACAGGCTCCAGACGCGCAAGCTCAGCGGCCATGGCTCACAGGCCCAGCACACAGCATGTGGGATCTTCCCAGACCGGGGCACGATCCCGTGTCCCCTGCATCGGCATGCGGACTCTCAACCACTGCACCACCAGGGAAGCCCTGCAGCCTCCCTTTTAATATACTTTGTAACTGCTTGGGACGTGTCTATATGAACTATGTACTATATGCTTCTATTATAGTCCTTACAATATTTTATTGTCTTATTTTCTGTAACAATTTTCCATGGATTCTTTGGGCTTAAGGTATATTAAAAGGGAGACTGCGATTCTGGCACTTCTCTGGTGATGCAGTGGTTAAGAATTCACCTGCAAATGCAGGGGACATGGGTTCGATCCCCGGTCTGGGAAGATCCCACGTGCCACAGAGCAACTAAGCCAGTGGGCCACAACTACTGAGCCTGTGCGCCACAACTACTGAAGCTGGTGCGCCTTGAGCCCGTGCGCCATTTATTTTTTGGAGAATACAACCACCTCTGAGTGATTAAAATTTAGACCAGCTAGTCAAAATGCTTTATCACCTGTTCTTCTAAAACTCTGATCAACGCAACCAGTTTTACTAGGGATAACAGTATAACTGTATTCTGGAGCTCATTTCGGCAATATGGTTTATGACCTTGATGCTGGATCACGACATTTCAATGGTATAACTGCTATTAATTGTCTCTTTGTTCAACGATTAAAGTCTCACGTGTTCTGAGCTCAGACTGGAGTCATCCTGGTTGCTGTCCATTGCAGATTTCTTCCAGTATGAAAGGACATGAGCAATACAGCTTACTTTACAAAATGTCTGCAAAGTAAATGATGATATAATCTACATTCAAGTAATTTATACATACCCTACTGTAGAACCCGGTTTGTTACGGTGGCAGAGCTCGGTAATTATGTAAAACTGAAACCTTTATCTGCACTGGTTCAAGTCCTCTTCCTAAGAATATGTTTATAATCAACATTCTTTCACAAATGATCCAATTTAATTGACCAGAGCATTCCTCATATTAACTAAATGGAAAATACTAGGCTATATACAAATGCAGAAAGGGCCAAAAATCATCAGCCCCCATGGATTATTGCAACCCATTGCTGAGACATTTAAATTTCTTATTAAAGAACCACTATGCCCATCAACATCATCAATTTATATATTATTGCCCCAATGCTAGCCTTAACCCTGGCTCTCACAACATGAATTCCTCTTCCCATATCTTATCCACTAATTAATATAAATGTAGGCATATTATTTATATTAGCCATATCACACCTAGTCATTTATTCCATCCTCAGATCTGGATGAGCTCCACATTCAAAATACTCACTCACTGGAGCTCTAGGGACAATAGCACACACAATCTCATATGAAGTAATGGAGCAGTTATTCCATTCTCAGTCTTACTGATAAATGGATCATTTACAATTTCAACAGTAATTATTACACGAGAACACCTATGACTAATTTTCTCCTGACCCCTACTGAGAATTAGATTATCTCCACAGTAGCAGAAATCCAATGAAGCCCCACTTGATTTAACAGAAGTAGAATCAAAACCTGTATATGTCTTCAATGTAGAAAATGTAGCAGGCCCATTCAGCCCGCCCTTCCTAGAGAATATGTCAATTTCCTTATAATAAACTTTTCCACAACAATCTATTTTTCGGAGCATTCGACAATCCCTAGGTAACAGAATTATATACAGCCCAAGTGATCATTCAAACTCATCTAACAATCTCCTTTCTATGAATTTGAGCATCCTACCCAGAAGTTTGATATGATCAACATATACATCTCTTATAAAAACTTTTTTTACTACTAACATTAGCCCGATGTATATGAGAGTTTTCACTACCTGTCATAATACCAGGCAACCCACCACATACTTAAGATATATGTCTGACAAAAGAGTTACTTTGATAGAGTAAATCATAGAGGTTTCAATGCTCTTATTCCTGGAAATGAATTCTTCCTAAGAATTTTACATTCTCCACGCTACGACATTATACCACATGCTATATAGTAAGGTTCTCTAAGTAAGCTTCAGGCCCATACCCCCAAAATATTGTCATATATCCTTCCTGTACCAATAAACTCTCATTGTTTTTACTATCATTCTACTGACTATTATCTCAGGAAATATAATTGTATAACAAGCTCACATTTGGTAATGATATCCCCATTCTAATAAAAAACACGAACCCATAAGCTACAGAAGCATCCAACAAATATTTCCTAAAACAATCCACCACATCAATAGTACTTATAATGGCTATTATCATTAATCTAATATGCTCTGGTCAAAGAACACAATGAATAACAAAAATCTTTAATCCAGCAGCATCCACTCTCATGACAATCGCCCTTGTCACAAAAGTAGGGCTTTCCTTATTTCACTTCTGAGTGCCTGAAGTCACACAAGGCATCCCATGAACAGCAGGCCTGATGCTATCAGCCTGACAAAATTGCACCCCTATCAGTTTTATATCACATGTCACCATCCATCAACCTAAATATACTGTTAATCATAGTGATATTATAAATCATAGCTGGAGGCTGAGGCTGACTTAGCCATACTCACCTGGAAAAAATTACACCCTCCTCATCAATTGCCCATATAGGATGAGTAACAGCTATTATAAAGTATATTCCAATTATAACAATCCTAAACAGACTAATTTATATCATCACAACACTCTCTTCTTCTTACTTATGCCCAGATCATGTACTACAAGAGTATCATTATCACACACATGAGATAAAACACCTCCCATCACAATCCTTTTCCTCACCATTATAGTATCATTAGGACATCACCCATCACTATCAGGGTTTTTACCCAAATGAGTAATTATCCAAGAGATAACAAAAATGATAACATCATTTTACCAACACTAATAGCCATCACAGCAGTCCTCAACATATATTTCTACTTGCAGCTAACATACTCTACATCAGTAACTATGTCCCTTCATTAAACAACATAAAAATAAAACAATTTGAACATACAAAATATAACCTTCCTCTCATTACCAATCATAATACCCACACGATTACTACACATAACACCCATTCTATCGGTGCTGGACTAGGAATTTAGGTTAGTTCAGACCAAGAGCTTTCAAAACCCTAAACAAGTAAAATTTACTTAATTCCTAAAAATAAAGATTGCAAGACTTTATCCTACATCAATTGAATGTAAAGCAAACATTGTAATTAAACCAAATCTTTACAATATTGATGAGTTTTAACCCCAGGAAACTTTAGTTAACAGGCAAATCCTCCAGTCAACTGGTTTCAGTCTACTTCTCCTTCATTAGAGAAAGAAAAAAAAAGGCAGGAAAATCACCGGCAGAATTGAAGCTGCTTCTCTGCAGCTTCTACAATTCAATTTGCTGATTCAGCACAGGGTTTTTGAGAAAGAGGGCTCAATCTCTGTCTTTAGATTTACAGTCGAATGCTAGCTCAGTCGTTTTACCTCTGTTCATACACTGCTGATTATTTTCAACAAATCACAAAGATATTTTATATTTACTATTTGGTGCTTGAGCTGGAGTACCAGGCAGCACCTTAAGTATATTAATCCAGGCTGAGCTATGCTAACCTGGAGCGCTACTTGGAGATGCCCAAATCTGTAAGGTAGTCATAACAGTCCCTGCACTTGTAATAGTTCTCTTTATAGTTGTACCCATTATATTGTAGGGTTTGAAAATGGACTTGGGCCACTAATAACTCGGACACCTGAGGTAGCATTTCCCAAAAAAATCACGTAAACTTTTGACTACTTCCCCCATCATTCTTACTCCTACTCATATCACCAATAGTAGAAGCTGGTTCTGTTACCAGTGGAACCGTATATGCACCTCTAGCCTGCAATCTGACCCACGCAGGATTCTCTGTCGACCTAACCATTTTCTCCTTACATTTAGCAGGTGTCTCTTCAATTCTTGGTGTTATTACTTTAATTACTATAGTCTTTCATACAAAAGCAGCAGTCATATCCCAATACCAAACACCATTATTTGTTTAATCTCCCCCAACTATAGCCATCTTAATATAATTACCACTCTCAGTCCGAGCACCCAGAATTGCCATACTGTTAAGAGATAGAAATCTCAACACTACTTTCTTTGACCCTGCAGGAGGAGACCGAATCCTATACCAACACCTGTTTTGATTCTTTGGTCACCCTGAAGTCTGCACTCATGGCCTACCAGGGTTTGTTATGAACTCACATATCAGTACATACTATTTAGGACAAAAAGTGCCTTTCAGCTCTTTGGGAATAGTATGAGTCATGTCTACTGGCTTTTTAGGATTTCTCTTGTGGGCCCATCATATGTTTACCATAGGGATAGCTGTCGACGCAGGAGCACACTTTGCATCAGCTACCGTAATTACTTCTATCCCTACAGGAGTAAAAGTATCTAGCTGATTAGCAACTCATTCTTTTTCTTTTCTTTTCTTTTCTTTTTTTTTTTTTGGCTGCATTGGGTCTTGGTTGCTGCAAGTGGGCTTTCTCTCCTTGCGGTGAGTGGCAGCTACTCTTCGCTGCGGTGCGCAGCCTTTTCATTGCAGTGGCTTCTCTCGTTGCAGAGCACAGCCTCTAGGCGCATGGGCTTCAGTAGTTGTGGCTTGCGGGCTGTAGAGGGCAGGCTAAGTAGTTGTGGCACATGGGCTTTTTGCTCCGCGGCGTGTGGAATCTTCCCAGACGAGGGCTCGAACCCGTGTCCCCTGCATTGCCAGGCGAATTCTTAACCACTGCATCACCAGAGATGTCCCTGATTAGCAACTGTTCATGGAGGTAATATTATATGACCTCCCAATATATTATGAGTTTTAGGCTTTAGTTTATCTTTTTACAGTAGGTGGTTTGACAGGAATCATCTTAGCCAACTCATCCCCGGACATTGTCTTCCAGGATACATACTATGTAGTAACACACTTCCATGATGGAGTGTCAATGGGAGAAGCCTTCACTATTATAGGAGGCTTCCTACACTGATTCCCACGATTCTCAGGTTATACAGTTAACTCAGCAGTAGCAAAATTCACTTCACAGGTATATTTGTAGTACTAAATATGACTTCCTGCAGCACTTTCTTGGTCTCTCAGGGATGTCACTACATTACTCTGAGGCACACAGAACATTAAATATTTTGTCTTTAGGCTCATTCATTTCAGTAGCAGCAGTAATGCTAACAATCTTCATAGTATGGAAAGCATTTGCATCTAAACAAGAAGTCTTAGCAGTGGAAACTGCTACTCCTAACCTAGAATGGTTACACGAATGCACTCCACCATATCCTATGTCTCAAGATCCTACCTTTGTAAATGTAAAATAAGGAAGGACTCAAGCCTTTTTCAACCAGTTTCAAGCCAACAGCATAACAATTATGTCTTTCTCAATAAATGAGATAAAAGTAAAAAGTGATGCAAATTTTTCAAAGTAAAATTATAGGCTAAAGTAGTGTCTATCACGAAGGCATATAAATTTCATCTAGGGTCTCAAGATACAGCATCACCAATTATGGAAGAACTTTTACATATTCATCATCACACAATAGTGATTTTTAAAATAAGTTCTCTAGTCCTCTATATTATTTCACTAATATTGACAACTAAACTAACTCATATATGTACAATAGATGCACAGGGGGAGAAAATGTGAACAATTTACCAGCCATTATTGTAATCTTTTTTTTTTTACGGTACACGGGCCTCTCCCGTTGCAGAGCACAGGCTCCGGATGCACAGGCTCAGCGGCCATGGCTCACGGGCTCAACCGCTCCGCGGCACGCGGGATCCTCCCGGACCGGGGCACGAACCCGCGTCCCCTGCCTCAGCAGGCGGACTCTCAGCCACTGTGCCACCAGGGAAGCCCCATTATTGTAATCTTAATTGTCCTATCATCATTGTGAATCCTTTACATGATACATGAAATCAATAACTCTTCCCAAACCATACAAACTATGGGTCAGTAATGATACTGAAGCTACAAATACACAGATTATGAAGGTTTAAATGTTGACTCCCCTGTAATCCCCACATTAGAGCTGAAACCAGGAGAATAATGACTAACAGAAGTCAACAACGGAGTAGTTAGAGACAGTCATTGAATATTAGTTTCATCTGAAAATGTTTTACACTCCTGAGCTGTTCCTTCTCAGGCCTAAAAAGAGCTGCTATCCCAGGACGCCTAAATTAAACAATCCTAACACCGACAGGACCAGGCCTATGTTGTGCCCAAGAGAGCTCGTTTTCCTGAGTTCAAAGAAAGGACAGAGGGATATGGCTCAGATATGGGGTGAATCGGGAGCCCATGGGGATGCACTGTCCAAGCTCCAGGATAGGAATGGGGTCTCTGGGATCCGAGGCCACCCACCATGCTCTCCCGAGCAGGATCTTGGCAACATTCCCTGTCAGTGATGAGGCAGCCCTAGCACTTGTCATACCCCAGTGCTGTGTCCTATGTGGGTCCCATGCTCTTGGGACCACACCCACACTCTGCAGGTCCATGCTGCAGGGTCCTTCGTGCCTCAGGAGTAGAGACCACACAGCAAACAGTTCCCTCCCCAACCAGCAGGAGGAGGGGAGGAGAGCAGGGGCACCAGGGGAATCTCACTCAGACAACAACACCCCAGGGGTGCCAGCGGGGCCAGTGATGATGCAGATGAGGCACAGACCTAGAGATGGAACCAGAGGACCCAAAAGGCAGCTGGTCAGGTCCTGGCTCATCTGCACCCCGGACACCTTTGTCCCTCATACACCCCCTTCCTCATACACCCTCTCCTTAAATGCAGATTCTTCAGAGGCAAACAGGCAGAGCTTCAGACTGAAAGTCAGCTCTTCCACAGTGACCCGTCAGCAAACACTGCAGGATTCCACTCCAGTGGGTGCCCTGGAGTCAGCAACTCAGGGACTGAAGTGGATATCGGTGCCAGGGGCAGTGAGAGGGAGTGGGGAGTGAGACTTTCATGGTTGTGGAATTTTAGTTTTGCAAGACGAAAAGTTCTAGGGATGGTGGTGATGGCTCCACGAGAGAGTGAATAGATCTGTTGCCTCAGAAACATGCACTTGGGCTTCCCTGGTGGCGCAATGGTTGAGAGTCTGCCTGCCGATGCAGAGGACACGGGTTCGTGCCCCGGTCCGGGAAGATCCCACATGCCGCGGAGCGGCTGGGCCCGTGAGCCATGGCCACTGAGCCTGCACGTACGGAGGCTGTGCTCCACAATGGGAAAGGCCACAACAGTGAGAGGCCTGCGTACCGAAAAAAAAAAAAAAGAAACATGCACTTAAAATGGTGATGATGGTAAAGGGAATGTGACGTGTGTTTTATTTCACTTAAAATAAATTCTTAAAATAATGTCTTGTTAATTGAGATTCCATTTCGACTCCCCTTCATCACAAATGTCGGAGGCCCAGACACAGTCCCCTACCTTAGGGCCCATCACGGTACCCTCATAGAGCACATGGGAGACCATTCTTAAGAGGGACTTGTCTGTGCTCACCTGACCTCTGTCCAGGCGGACCCAGGAAGTGGAGACCCCCATAGATTAGACATATGATATGATATGATATTAATATGATACCACGAAGGGTTGTCACTCACCAGAACACAGAGCAGCAACCCATTCAAACATGGCTGACCTCATATGAAAGTGACAAGATTAAGAGAAGAAAAGGAACCACAGGTTAATCAGGGCAAAACCCTTAATGCAGAGGTTGGAAATCTCAAAGGGGACCGGACACAGTGCAGTCAAAGAGTACATATGCGGTCTCCCCGTACATGTGATCCTGACCCATGCAGATGTGGTGAGACCCACACAGTCCCCGCACCCTATACCTGGGGTCGCACATCCACACTCACCAGGGTGACCCACCTCCCCAGACCCTGCACCTAAAGTCACACATTCTATCTCAACTGGTGACCCCTCCTACACAGACCCTGCATCTAAAGTCACACGTGCTCTCTCAAAAAGTGACCCCTCCTACCCAGACCCCTCCACCTGAGTCACATGTCCACAGTCTCAGAGTGAATTGCCCTCCCAAGACTTCCCCCCTTGGGGTCACAGGTGCACAGTCTCCAGGGTGACTCCACCTCCCCAGACCCTGCACCTGGAGGTCACACCTCCCCTTGGTCAGGACACCATGGTCTGCTGGTGGCTCCCCTACTGTGGAAACAAGCTGGGTCCCTGGGATGGGAAAAAGTGGCAGGTGGGTCTCCTCTGCCCACACTTGTCCCAGAGAAGCCCTCCTCTTTTCCCTTTGGTTCTGTTGATTTTACCTGTTTTTAAAGCTTTCATGCTAGAGGTGAACACACTTCCTTGGTTCTCGCAGGCTCAGTCCTTTCTTGTCTCACATACTTGTTGAGAAAACTCACAGGACAGCAGGGCTGAAAGCTTACGGGCAGCTCTGGACGCTGCTGAGTAGGGACGGGAGACCGGAAGGAGAGCTCAGCAACAGCCTCAGCTGTTACCCATCGGCCTTTTACCCGATCTGCCCTGCAATCAATTCACCAGCTAAACCTGCCTCCCTATGCACCATGCACATGCTGGTGAATTGGAATAATCGGCAGGTAGCCCTCCTAAGGATTCTCCACGAGCCCCAGGGAAGGTGAAACTTGCAGGGATATAGACTAAGGCCCCGACCATACCACTGACCGTTGGGAGGACCAGGTAACCACACTCAGAAGACAGGCTGTTACTTAGACAAGCCCACCTCAGCTCCAGACCCCAGACATCTAAGCACTGACCTTCAGATGCAGGCACGGAGCTTCCCAGTACTGAGGCCAGGCCGGGTCTCTACCCATGTTCCCATAGTCCTAGCGTACACAGAACACGGTCAGGTCTAAATCTTCTTATTATGGACAACACATGGTCAGCTCTAAACATAATCAGTAGACAGGACAGGCAGAGGTCTAAATCTACCGTGTAGACAGAACTTGATCATGTTTAAACTAGCTTAGGGCTGATCTCATAGGAGGTACAGGTCACACACATGGGTCCCTCATCTTTGGACACCCACATCAGGAAACTGAACAAAATCTTTGTCATTAAACATTTCAACAGGCAAAACAGAAATGTTACCAATTTCTCTGGCCACCTGATGGTCAGGATCCATGGGTGAGCCACGAACTTCTTCGAGTGCAGCCCAGTCTGCTGCCAGGACAGACAAGAAGGGGCCTGATTCCAGCCTCCCAGGCTTCCAGAGGAGGCGGCCGCACTGGAAGCCCAGGCAGGACACTCCTGCGTGGTCCGGGCCGGGAGATCCGGTCTGTCCATTCCGCTGGCCGATTCCGGGCGGGGCGCTAAGAGCCGCTGAGAGCCCTGCACTCAGGTCCTGCTTCCCTGCCACGTGTGCGTGTGCATGTGCGTTTGTGTGTGTGTAGAGAGGGCGGTGGCTGACGGCTCCCATGGCTCCGATCCCGGGCACCGTGCTGTCTTCGAGGGGAGGCACGGGGAGAGGTAGGGGCACAGAAGCCTTTGGAGAGGAGAACCCACCACGGAAATCCTTGCACACCGGCTCGCCCCTCCTGGTGACCCGTCTGCCCATGGTGGGCCGCATGTCACCCCCAGCTCCCACCCCCGAGGGCAAGGCGCCTGCTCTTTCAACAGCACAGGGTCCCACATGAAGGAGATCCAATGGGGCTGTCACGCCCCCACTCCTGATACTGAGTTTGGGGAGAATGAACCCCCTTGACTGGGCGATGCGACCTTGTGAGGAAAGAGGTGGCGGCCCCATCCAAGTCAGGGCCTGGCTGAGAGATGGGAACACAGGAGCCAAGTGCAGAGCCTGGAGGCCAGGCCAACAGGAGGGGCACCCCCAGCCTTGGCCAGGCTCTCCAACTGTGACATTGTAGCTTTAGGGGACCTGGGGCAGGTGACTGAATGTAATGGGGGTCTAAACTGGACCCTGAATGGGGCTTAAAGAAGGTGTGAAGGATGTTACTGAGACAGTGACAGTCATTGGAAGACAGACTCTGTGTCAGGACATCCTGCTCCATCCATTTAAATCCCTGAGATCTGTGACCTTTACGTGGCTACGCAGGATTGTTAGAGCAGCTTCGTGTGGATATATCTGCAAGTGGTTCCAGCAAACACACAGTTGTGCACACAGGCAGGCACAGCACACACACAAACATATGCACGTGCACAGCACAAATATATTCACACACTAGCATATGAACACACATGCACGCATATGCCCATGCACACGTTAACGTGTGCAAGCGAACATACCTATGCACATGCACAGCACATGTATGCAAACAGGCACATGAACATGCATAGCACACACACAGGGATAAAGTGAATACTGTAAAGCATTAATTCCTGAACACAAGTGAAGCTGACATGTATTCATCTCTTTTTCTTAGCTTTGATGTTTTTCACAATAAAAAGTTTAACAAAAAAGTTAATGGCAAATGACTTTTGATTCATAGGACTTTCTGACGTTATTCCACAAATATTAGGACATGAGAAATGAATGTAGATATTACATGTGTCCACTAATGGATGAATGGAGGAGCAAACCATGGTCCATCAATACAAGGGAATGTTATTCAGCCTAAAAAGGAAGGCAATTCTGACCCAGCCTGCAGCAGGGATGAACCTTGAGGGCATTATGCTCAGTGATGTAAGCTAAACACAAAAAAACAAACAGTGCTTGATCCACTCATACAAGGCCCCTAGAGCAGTCGGAAACAGAGACAGAAAGTAGGGTGGTAGGTGCCAGGGGCTGAGGGAGGGAGAACGGGGAGTGAGGGTTTCATGGGGACTGTTTCAGTTTTGCAAGATGAAAAAGTTCTGGAGGACGATGGCGGTCAGGTTTGCACAACAGTGCGAATTACTTCATGACCCTGAAATGTGCACTTAAACATGGCTAAGATAGTAAATTTTATGTTATGTGTATTTGACCACAATTTTTAAAACTTTTTTTAAAAAAACAGGAAGTAGTCCGTGAATACCACAAGACACACAACTTCACTAACAACCAAGGGATTAAAACCATAAGAAAACTACTGTGCACACACCTACCAGAATGGCAGACATGAAGACACAGTATCAAATATCAGCAGGACGTGGAGCAATGGAAAGCCTGGTGAGCAGCGGGCAGTGCAAACACTTCTGAAACAATCGGACCTCAGAGAGCACACTCCGTGCACACAGACCCACAGTGTTCCTCCCAGCTGAACACAAACCACCCAGCCCTGCACCAGGACACACACACATGGACTCCGCAGCCACAGGAGCCAAACCTGAGAGAACCTGAAGGCCATCACAAGCGGATGCAGAAGTGAGCCCTGCACGCTCCTAGGAAGGAATATTCCACAGCAATGGAGTACGATTTGTTTAAAGGTAGTAAAACTATAAAAATTATTTTTTAAAAAAACTATATTCACAAGATGAAAGAATCTCATGGACACAATGCTGAGCCATCAAGAGCAACAAAGCAGCAAGCACGGTCCACCCACTTATGGACATTGGAACTAGGCAAAGCTGGGCTGCGTTGTTTAGGGGTGCGTGCTAGGGTGTAAACTATGAGGACAAGTCACTGACACAACATCAGGAGAGCAGCTACCTCACGGCGGGGAGGAGGCTGGGACGAGGGAAGGGCACTCCTGGGTGCCCACCCATCAGGTTCTGATTCTTGATGTTTATGATTATTGTTTACATGTATATAACCTAATCCTTAATATGTACTTACAGCTTATCATTTTTGTTTATTAAAAAGGGGGTCTCCCAAACAAAGTAGAAGGAGACCTGCTTCTTCCAGGGAAGAAAAGGAATAGTTTCTACCGGTGAGGTATGGATACCGTGGCTGCTTCAACCATCAAGCCTGACACCAACTCCCGTGAGAGGGGCACCGCGGCCACGACACTCAGAAGGAGGCTCTGGGGCCTCAGTCTTTTTGTGCACGACCCTTTGGCCTTGGTTGCTCTGGCACAGCTCGGCCGGCACCATCGCTGGGAGAGAAAGAAGAAACGTGCAGAAGAGGGAACCGGATTTCCAGCTGACCCACCTCCTTCTACGGAGACAAAGCCACAGTCCCTAAGAGAGGACAGCAAGACCACGGAATCCAGCCTCTCTGCCTGAGGCCTGGCCACACTAGCGCCCCACGCTTCCGGTGCCACAGGGAGAATTTCACAAGGTGCCCTCAGACCACCTGGTTTGACACACGGGGCTTTCAGACACGCAGGTCCTGTCCGACCCCGCACCTCTGCTATCACATTCTGGAGGTGGGCCTGGAAGCCTCCAGGTTTTCGCTTTTGGTAACAGCTTTATTGAGACTGAATTTCTTTACCACACGGTTAGTTAACCCATTTTAAGTATTAAGCTCAGTGGTGTTTTGCATATTCACAGGGCTGTGCACCCACCAGCACAATCCATTTGACAACATTTCCATCATCTCCCCAAAGCCCCACTCTTTAGAGGTCACCCCTCATTTCCCACAGCCCCGGCATCCCCGGTCCACGTTCTGTCTCTGTGGGCTTGCCTGTTCTGGATGTCTCATGTACGTGGAATCCACTGATTGTCTTCTTCTGTCTGGCCTCTCTCACTGGGCATCATGTTTTCGAGGTTCATCCACATCATAGCCTGTGTCCGTGCTTCTCTCCTTTTCCATGGCTGAGTCACCCTTAGTCTCTCTGCTTTTAACTCTATAATTAATTGTGTCTCCCTGCCTGCACCACACAGGGCTGATGAGGATTTCACCTTCCGTCATTCTTGGGCTGTAAGCTGAACTTTGAACCAACACCAAGGAGTCTTGTGCAGAGGCTGAAAGCCCAGCCCCACACGGTGCACAGTCGCCGTGTGTGACCAGAGCCCAGGAGGAAGGGTGAGATGGGCCTGCCTGTTTACAGGACCAGCGTCCTACGGTCTCATGGGAAACCAAATCGCTCGTCAGCGTCTCGTGAGAGCTGCTCCCCACCGTGCCAAGCGGGCAAGACAGACTGGTCAGGGACCACGGTGCTGGCTTCAGTTCAGACCCACTCATACTAACTGTCTATTTGGAAAGTGCTGAGCCTCCAGGGGAGGGTCCTTCCTGCTTCTTCCAGCTTCTTGGGGCCCCAGGCATCCCTGGGTTTCTGGCTGCATCCCTCCCATTTCCGCCTTCATCTTCATGTGGCTTCCCCTCTGTGTCTGTGTCTCCACTCATCATATAAGGACACAGTTACACAGGATTGGGACCACCCTAAGGCCCGTGTCTCATCTAGTTACACGACAAGGCCCTACTTCCAAATGAGGTCCTGGCCTGAGCCCCTGGGGTCAGGGCATGGACGTCTCTTTCCTTGAGGGGTACACAATCCCCCTTCAGTCTGAGGTAACAGTAATGTTGCCCACGAAACAAGCAAGCCCCTTACCTAAGCCAGTCCCTCGAAGAGGTCTGAGCCTGCCTGGTCTCTTGGAAGCTGACTGGGCAGGAGAGTGTGGCTCAGGACCCGAGTGTGAAGGACACCAGGAAGCACCCGTGTGAGGCTCCCCTTCGCAGCAGCAGTGGTGGACCAGCTGATGAGGTCCAGCAGGGCAACCCCGAGCTCCTTAGAGGACTCGACCCACATGGACTGGGGGCGACAGGCAGCAGTGGGTGGGTGTGTGATGAAGTGTATGTGACGGGCCTGCAGTGAGCAGGTGAGCACATCTGTGTGTGTGACATCAGGCACACATGATGGGTCAGCAGTGAGCGCACGTGTCTGAGATCAGGTGCGGTACACACTCACGTGATCACGTTCGCATGGTGTCTTAGCGGGCAGGGCACCACAGGGCTGCAGTGCTGCCACGGGCTCGAGCCACCAACTCTGCCTGGTGTGGAGCATCCCTCCCCCACCACGTGCCCCAGCAGCTCCCACGTCCGCGACTGCGCAGTGGCTGCACCTGCGCAGAGTACTTCCCCTGGGCAAGTACTTCTTGAAGAGGGTCGCCTCCGTGGTGACGGCGACCTTCCTCTTCTGCTGCCTCAGTGGGGGCGCCCCTGCCAGTGCATGTTTTCAGCAAGGCATCCGGGCCGCAGAGGGCTTGTCCCTGCACCTGAGACCAAAGAGAAGGACTTGAGGGACTGCGCTTTCTCCCACCAGGAGCCTCATATCCAGGGGGGCCAGTGGGGGCATGTCAGACACACAGGGCCGGACATTCTGGTTCATCTTCCCCCAACACGGTGGGCGAAAGGACCGCCACATGGGACCTCAGACCACGTAGGACACGGCGCACATCTCACCACTGTCATTTGGTCCATTCAGTTTGCTCTCCTGTGAAATGCTGTTCATGACTGTCTTTCCTCTACGTGAAAGCTGAAAAGAACTGCTTGTATTTAAAAAGTGACCCATTTGTGTGAATTTGGTGAAGGGGTACGTGCAACCAAGCACACAGCTTGATAGGAGGTTAATGCTATTCAGGAGGGACAGATACCTTAATGGTTTTAGCGCTTTTCTAAATGTGGGAAGAGGCAAGAATCCAGGTTCATAAAAATTTTCTCTGAAAATATCGAACTCTCTGCGGGCTGGTTCTGGCCCAGAGCACAAAGTGCCGCATCCTGACCTTTGCCCTGAATTCCTTTCAGGGTGTCCTGTAAGTCAGCGATTGTGGTGGATGATGACTTCATTCTTGTGGAACTGAATCGTGGGCAACTTTCTTTATGTTACAATCCCCTCTCTTTTGGTCTTAATTTTGACCAAGGTTTAGGAGGCATTTCAGGACGAATTTATCCCACGGCGCTAGGAATACTCATTCCCAGTTCAGGTGAGGATTTCGTTGATAGGCCACTCAATGTGCTGTTACTGGACTAGGCCCTGTTAACAGTAGCCCAAAGCCACTGGGTTGCCTGTCCTACTAGTCTCTTATGGTCCAGGAAATGGTTCACTCTTATAGAGTCTTCCCATATCTAGAGTTATACTATTACAGTCACTGATCTTATAGGTCTATGTATTTGACAGTTGTTTTAGGCACTGTCCTGTGCCTGCCCGCCCTTCCTGGGAAGGACCTGCTCGTGATTTTCTGAGCTGAGATTCTGACTCTCTTCTGCTTTACACACAAGTTATTTCTATATGGCTTTAAGATATACTGAATTTTGCAGGAAAAGAACAACCATGTGATTCTAGGAAAGCTTGTTCTCACAGTTATTCAGAACTTTACCAAGAATTCTTTGACATTTTGGAAAATCAAATCTCCTGGTAAAGTGGCTCAGAGTTTCTGAATTGTCAGTAAATGCACTAGGATTGCTGTCACCAAAGTAATTCGAATTCTATAAAACAATGCCTATTTGTCCTCATTTAAAAACATTAAGTATAAAGTTTGAATCGAGTTGAATGTTACCTGCCTTTTCTTAAATCTAAATTGAAGAAAAATTTAAGCAAACATCTGATTACTTAGTGTAGTTGAAGCCAAGCATTTACCTATTAAGTTATGTATTATTTCAATAAAGTGTATTTATCTTTAATTCTCTGTATTGTAACTAGAGATGCATACACACATATACATAATTATACTTAAATTATATGTGTAGAGAGATTATCTTTGCCTCTGATTTCAGAAAGCGAGGGGAGCATTACAAAGTACTTGATATAAAAGGGGTGAGGGTCTGATGGGCTGACAGAACACCCATGCACAGCATTTCATTCCTACTAAGGTGCTAGAATCCAAAAGACAGACAATAAATAGGGAAGAAATTGGAACATTCAAACAGCGCTAGTGGGAATGTGAAATGGTGCCACTATTTTGGAAGACAGTCTGGCAGTTCCTCAAAGTGTCAAACACGGAGTCGCTACAAGACTCAGCAATCCCACTCCTAGGTATAAACCCAAGAGAAAGGAAACCACATGTCCACACAAACACTTGTACATGCATGTTCATAGCAGCATGAATCACAACAGCCAAAATGTGGAAACCACCCAAATGACCATCAACAGGTAAACAGAGAACAGATACACGCAATGTGCTCCATCCACACAATAGAATATTACTCAGCCATGAAAAGGAGTGAAGCACTGACACTCGTGACAATGTTGACAAACCTCGAGAACACAGTGCTCAGTGAGAGAAGCCAGACACAGAAGGACACTGTCTTAGTCGGCTTGGGCTGCCGTAAGAAACTACCAGGCTGGGGTATTCAACAGAAATGTATTTCCTACAGTTCTGGAGGACAGAAGTCAGAGATCAGGATGCCACTACGGTCCGGTTCTGGTGAGGCTCTCTTCTTGGTTATACATGGCATCTTCTCCCTGTGTCCTCACATGGAGAAGATGTGAGGGAGCTCTCTGACGTCTCTTTTATAAGGACACTAATCCCATAATAGGCGCTCCACCCTCATGACCTAATCACTTCCCAAAAGCACAACCTCCTAATACCATCACCTTGGGGGTAAGGATTTCAACATGTGAATTTTGGAGGGACAGAAACATTCAGCCAAGAACAACCACAAACTATGATTCCATTTATATGAAATGTCCATTAGAGGCAAAACCACAGAGACAGGAGGGGTTTAGTGGTGCCAAGGGCTAGGGGAGGGGGAGGGGTCTCCTTTTGGGGGGACGAGAATGTTTTACAACCAGATGGAGGTGATGCTGGCTCAACATTGTGAATGTGATCAATACCACTGAGTTGTTCAAGTTAATGGTAAATGGTGAATTTTATGTTACATATATTTTCATCACAACTAAAAAAAAAATTCGTCACATCAAGAACTTGACACCTCAGGGAATTTCCATTTCTGCCAAGAGAACCTGTCTGCTTTCCCAGGTGATTCCTGGGACCCCAGGTGACCTCGTGGGGGCTGTGGAGTGTAAATGATGGCATGAACAACCCCACACAGGGACAGTCCAGAGGCAGACCCAGAGCTTGTTCCAAACAGCACAGGACAGAATCCATTTGGATTTGTCATTGCACTGTGAACAGCCCCATGGGGCCGGTGGCCGGGCACTGCCTGACTGCAGCCCTGGACACCGAGGCCGTGGCCCAATCTCCCTCGCCCCAAGGCTGGGACCTGCCAGGTGAAGCCAACGGCGCTGCAGTCAGTCTTCGGGAGCTGCAGGAGCACGGGCCCAGCCACAGAGTAAGGCCAGAGCACTTCCAGCTACCTGAACACCCGCATGTTAGAGACAGGATTTTCCCGTAACGCAAGGGGGACCTGAAAGTGTGTTTTCTCAGGTAAACTGATAACACCGCCCCCTCCATGTGTGGACGCCGCCCTTACGGCGGCAGAGTTGAACCCTCACCCCTCCCCCACCAGAACTGACCTCCAAGGCCTCCTGGGGGTCCTCCCCAAACCCGGAGGATGTCCTACCTGAGGCTCCTGACACAATATACTCCCACTCAGGACAGCCTGCAGAGGTCACGCAGAGGTCGGGCCCCATGCAGCAGGACATGACTCTGGACACAGGTGTGTCCACCCTGCACAGAGGGGTCCCTACGAACAAGTGTCAGGTCACTTCTGAGGGCCATGCCCCTGTCCCACTCGAGGTGCAAGGCCCACCCCACTGCCAGCCCACGTCCCTTTCTCTGGGGCACCTGCGGGACTCAAGCCCGCAACTTCCCCAGCCCTGCCTCCCTGCCATGTAAGGCTGTCAGCATAACTGATGCCATCCTGAGCTCGTCCTTCCGCTGACCTTACCCAGGACTGTACTGTGTGGTCAGTCACTTCTCTGTCCTCAAGCCTTTTGTAGTTAATAGAGGCTGTTTAGTAATTATCAGGACCAGGTGGCCTGTATGCTTTGTTAGTCCCCAAACAAGGAAGACCTTCACTGATGTGTCCCCGGTGCCCATGAGGCCAGTTACCCATTCATGAACCTTGACTTAGGAATGTGTGTTCTGTTTCCAAGCACACCCCGCCCACAAGTTAACCATAACTTTTCCCGGTGGCCCCTTGGCCATGCAGAGCGCGGCGGCACATGCTTCCGGTCATTGTTCACCACATCCCAACCCCACCCTGTGAGTAAACTACCCAATAATAAACTGATCCTTTAATTACCTGGAGCTGTCTGCCTCGGTTTTCAGTCTGATGATGCCCTGTCAGTTTGGTGGGCACTTCTCGTTCCCTCCATCCGCTAACACCTCACTTACTACTGTGGGTTCAGTAGTGTCCCCCCTCCCCCAATTTATATCCGTTCTGACCCCAGAATCAGGCCTTATTTCTGAAACAGGGTCTCTGCAGATGTGGTTAAGATGAGGTCATGCTGGATTAGGGAGAGCCCTAAATCCAGCAGGTGGCGTCCTTATAAGAAGAGGGAAATCTGGACACAGACAGAGGAGAAGTCACGTGACGATAGAGGCAGAGGTGGGGGTGATGCAGCCCCAAGTCCAGGAGCGCCAAGGATTTCTGGAAACCAGAGAAGCCGAGAGAGGCCAGGGCATATTTCCTGAAGTTCCAGCAGGAACCAACCACACCTTCATTTTGTATTTCCAGCGTCCAGAGCTGCGAGAGAGAAATCTCTGCTGTTGTGACCCCCCCAGCTTGTGGCATGTTGTCACGGTCGCCCCAGGACCCCCACACCTGCCAGATGATGAGACACGAGGCATCGGAGGAAAGAGCCTCTTGGCATCTGGACGAGCATCTCTACACACACGTCTGGGTGCTGAAGATGGAGGACACGCAGCTGCCTCCCCACCCGAGCTGGGCGTCAGGCTGCCTTGCTGTCCCGCTCGCTCCTGTCGTATGTCCAGTGGATGACCCGCCTCCGTTGATGCGGGCGCCCCACCGCTGTCCTGCGACCTCCTCACGCACCTCCCACCCACAGGTCGTGCTCCGGCCCTGGCCGCTCAGCAGCCTCAGCTTGGCTGCAGTGACGGGTCAGGGGACCCGCTGGCCCCGCCCAGCCCAGGAGTGGTGCCCGAAGAAGGAGGCCCTGGGCAGCTGCCCTCCGTCCTGGACCAGGTGAGGCCTGGAGCAGGCATCTCGAGCTCCTCAGGGCCCTGATGCAGCCCCACGTGCCACCAGCCCACACACTCCCCGGCAGGCTGGAGGCTCCATGTCCCCAGGCAAAAGGCACTTCTCGAAGGCGGCCCTGGGGTGTGTCTTCAAACCGCTCCACGTTTGGCCCAAACTGGCTGGGAACCCGCGGCTGGCCACCTTCGTAGGAGCAGACAGAGGGCATCCATGAGGCCCCCGTGCCCCTGCCCCTAAGTGACGCCACCCGTCGCAGCCCAGGCCGCCCACCTCTGACCGCCGCGTCCCCCCACCTCTGACCGCCGCGTCCCCCCGCCAGCTCCGGCCCGGCCCTCTAGAGACTCCCCACTCCCCAGAGGGCAGGGCCGACTGCCCCTCGGCCTCCCTCTCACTGCTGCCCGTCCGTCCGTCTTCCCTGAGTCAGGACATGGCTTCCTCCGTGAGGTTCCTGGATTTCGGCCTGGGGGACCCACACGACCCCACGAGCTGTGTCAACCACAAGGACTGTCACTTCAAGAGGCCCTGGAAGACGGACTCCCCGGGACCTCAGAATGGGACTTTGTGTGCAGATGGGCCACCACAGAGCTGCCCGGGGTGAGCCGAGGTCACTGACCTGTGTGCGGGCATCCTCATGGGGGGCATTTGGACCCACACACACGGGGGAGAAGGCGATGTCATGGCAGAGACGGAGATGGGGCTGGGAGGGGTCTGGGACCGACTGAGCCCAGAACCCGCGGAGGAGCGGGCCCCCAGCACCTTGACCTTGGGCTCCAGGCCTGAGAGGAAGCATCCCCTGTCCCAACACCGCCCCCCATCTGGTGTTCTATGCCAGGACCACAGGAATCCCACACCAGGCCTGCGGGGCGTGGCACTGTGCCTGCTGACACCCAGGATGGTCACCGGCCGCCTCCCCTCTGGGCATGACCCCCACTCCTCCTCGGGGAGCGACCCAGGGCCCAGGACCCCCATCCCACACGTCCCCATCACAGCGAACTCCCCACCTCCCCCAGCCACCCCCCCACCTCCCCCAGCCACCCCTGGGCATCTCAGGCCCCAGAAAGGAGCCGCAGCGGTGTGGTGACCTTGGCGAGTGGCCACAGGCCACCGCACCCACCCCAAGACCTGAATGTGGCCATCTGAGAAGGGACCCACAAGCCCCCCGACCCAGGCACCCCGTTTCACAGGGCAGGTCCTCTTGCCAAGCCTCTGGAGGGGGCTGTCGAGCAGGGTGGATGGAGGCCTGTGAACATGTGGGCCAGAGAGGTCCTCCCCAGGAGCCGAGGCAGAGTGAGCCCAGGACGTGTCCATCCCTCCCCTCCTGTACCCCACGGAGTGAGGATAAAACCCCAGTGACCCCCAAGAAGAGATATGACACCCAGAGGACTAGACCATCCACAGAGAGGGGACTGAGTGTTCACCTCTTTCCCTGGAGATAACAATGTCTTCACCAAAACTGCAGACTGCCCCATGTCCCCCAAACACCCAGCTGCAGTGAAGCAGCAGACAGAAAATTCCCTTGCAGGGTCCCCTGTGTTAATAGACCCAGCCTTCGTGGGAGGGGGGCTGGTCTGATAGAGGATGGATGTGCTGCAACAATGGACACTCACTGGTCCTCGACACATGCCTTGTCCTACGTGGTCTGAGGTCCCATGTGGCGGTCCTTTCGCCCACCGTGTTGGGGGAAGATGAACCAGAATGTCCGGCCCTGTGTGTCTGACATGCCCCCACTGGACCCCCTGGATATGAGGCTCCTGGTGGGAGAAAGCGCAGTCCCTCAAGTCCTTCTCTTTGGTCTCAGGTGCAGGGACAAGCCCTCTGCGGCCCGGATGCCTTGCTGAAAACATGCACTGGCAGGGGCGCCCCCACTGAGGCAGCAGAAGAGGAAGGTCGCCGTCACCACGGAGGCGACCCTCTTCAAGAAGTACTTGCCCAGGGGAAGTACTCTGTGCAGGTGCAGCCACTGTGCAGTCGCGGACGTGGGAGCTGCTGGGGCACGTGGTGGGGGAGGGATGCTCCACACCAGGCAGAGTTGGTGGCTCGAGCCCGTGGCAGCACTGCAGCCCTGTGGTGCCCTGCCCGCTAAGACGCCACGTGAACCTGATCACGTGAGTGGGTACCTCACCTGATCTCAGACATGTGCGCTCACTGCTGACCCATCACGTGTGCCTGATGTCACACACACAGATGTGCTCACCTGCTCACTGCAGGCCCGTCACATACACTTCATCACACACCCACCCACTGCTGCCTGTCGCCCCCAGTCCATGTGGGTCGAGTCCTCTAAGGAGCTCGGGGTTGCCCTGCTGGACCTCATCAGCTGGTTCCAGTCCTGCAGCTGCGAAGGGGAGCCTCACACGGGTGCTTCCTGGTGTCCTTCACACTCGGGTCCTGAGCCACACTCTCGTGCCCAGTCAGTTTCCAAGAGACCAGGCAGGCTCAGACCTCTTCGAGGGGCTGGCTTAGGTAAGGGGCTTGCTTGTTTCCTGGGCAACATTACTGTTACCTCAGACTGAAGGGGGATTGTGTACCCCTCAAGGAAAGAGACGTCCATGCCCTGACCCCAGGGGCTCAGGCCAGGACCTCATTTGGAAGTAGGGCCTGGTCGTGTAACTAGGTGAGACACGGGCCTTAGGGTGGTCCCAATCCTGTGTAACTGCGTCCTTATATGATGCGTGGAGACACAGACACAGAGGGGAAGCCACATGAAGATGAAGGCGGAAATGGGAGGGATGCAGCCAGAAGCCCAGGGATGCCTGGGGCCCCAAGAAGCTGGAAGAAGCAGGAAGGACCCTCCCCTGGAGCCTCAGCACTTTCCAACTAGACAGTTAGTATGAGTGGGTCTGAACTGAAGGCAGCACCGTGGTCCCTGACCAGTCTGTCTTGCCCGCTTGGCACGGTGGGGAGCAGCTCTCACGAGACGCTGACGAGCGATTTGGTTTCCCATGAGACCGTAGGACGCTGGTCCTGTAAACAGGCAGGCCCATCTCACCCTTCCTCCTGGGCTCTGGTCACCCATGGCGACTGTGCACCGTGTGGGGCTGGGCTTTCAGCCTCTGCACAAGACCCCTTGGTGTTGGTTCAAAGTTCAGCAACAGCCCAAGAATGATGGAAGGTGAAATCCTCATCAGCCCTGTGTGGTGCAGGCAGGGAGACACAATTAATTATAGAGTTAAAAGCAGAGAGACTAAGGGTGACTCAGCCATGGAAAAGGAGAGAAGCACGGACACAGGCTATGATGTGGATGAACCTCGAAAACATGATGCCCAGTGAGAGAGGCCAGACAGAAGAAGACAATCAGTGGATTCCACGTACATGAGACATGCAGAACAGGCAAGCCCACAGAGACAGAACGTGGACCGGGGATGCCGGGGCTGTGGGAAATGAGGGGTGACCTCTAAAGAGTGGGGCTTTGGGGAGATGATGGAAATGTTGTCAAATGGATTGTGCTGGTGGGTGCACAACCCTGTGAATATGCAGAACACCACTGAGCTTAATACTTAAAATGGGTTAACTAACCGTGTGGTAAAGAAATTCAGTCTCAATAAAGCTGTTACCAAAAGCGAAAACCTGGAGGCTTCCAGGCCCACCTCCAGAATGTGACAGCAGAGGTGCGGGGTCGGACAGGACCTGCGTGTCTGAAAGCCCCGTGTGTCAAACCAGGTGGTCTGAGGGCACCTTGTGAAATTCTCCCTGTGGCACCGGAAGCGTGGGGCGCTAGTGTGGCCAGGCCTCAGGCAGAGAGGCTGGATTCCGTGGTCTTGCTGTCCTCTCTTAGGGACTGTGGCTTTGTCTCCGTAGAAGGAGGTGGGTCAGCTGGAAATCCGGTTCCCTCTTCTGCACGTTTCTTCTTTCTCTCCCAGCGATGGTGCCGGCCGAGCTGTGCCAGAGCAACCAAGGCCAAAGGGTCGTGCACAAAAAGACTGAGGCCCCAGAGCCTCCTTCTGAGTGTCGTGGCCGCGGTGCCCCTCTCACGGGAGTTGGTGTCAGGCTTGATGGTTGAAGCAGCCACGGTATCCATACCTCACCGGTAGAAACTATTCCTTTTCTTCCCTGGAAGAAGCAGGTCTCCTTCTACTTTGTTTGGGAGACCCCCTTTTTAATAAACAAAAATGATAAGCTGTAAGTACATATTAAGGATTAGGTTATATACATGTAAACAATAATCATAAACATCAAGAATCAGAACCTGATGGGTGGGCACCCAGGAGTGCCCTTCCCTCGTCCCAGCCTCCTCCCCGCCGTGAGGTAGCTGCTCTCCTGATGTTGTGTCAGTGACTTGTCCTCATAGTTTACACCCTAGCACGCACCCCTAAACAACGCAGCCCAGCTTTGCCTAGTTCCAATGTCCATAAGTGGGTGGACCGTGCTTGCTGCTTTGTTGCTCTTGATGGCTCAGCATTGTGTCCATGAGATTCTTTCATCTTGTGAATATAGTTTTTTTAAAAAATAATTTTTATAGTTTTACTACCTTTAAACAAATCGTACTCCATTGCTGTGGAATATTCCTTCCTAGGAGCGTGCAGGGCTCAGTTCTGCATCCGCTTGTGATGGCCTTCAGGTTCTCTCAGGTTTGGCTCCTGTGGCTGCGGAGTCCATGTGTGTGTGTCCTGGTGCAGGGCTGGGTGGTTTGTGTTCAGCTGGGAGGAACACTGTGGGTCTGTGTGCACGGAGTGTACTCTCTGAGGTCCGATTGTTTCAGAAGTGTTTGCACCGCCCGCTGCACACCAGGCTTTCCATTGCTCCACGTCCTGCTGATATTTGATACTGTGTCTTCATGTCTGCCATTCTGGTAGGTGTGTGCACAGTAGTTTTCTTATGGTTTTAATCCCTTGGTTGTTAGTGAAGTTGTGTGTCTTGTGGTATTCACGGACTACTTCCTGTTTTTTTAAAAAAAGTTTTAAAAATTGTGGTCAAATACACATAACATAAAATTTACTATCTTAGCCATGTTTAAGTGCACATTTCAGGGTCATGAAGTAATTCACACTGTTGTGCAAACCTGACCGCCATCGTCCTCCAGAACTTTTTCATCTTGCAAAACTGAAGCAGTCCCCATGAAACACTCACTCCCCGTTCTCCCTCCCTCAGCCCCTGGCACCTACCACCCTACTTTCTGTCTCTGTTTCCGACTGCTCTAGGGGCCTTGTATGAGTGGATCAAGCACTGTTTGTTTTTTTGTGCCTAGCTTACATCACTGAGCATAATGCCCTCAAGGTTCATCCCTGCTGCAGCCTGTGTCAGAATTGCCTTCCTTTTTAGGCTGAATAACATCCCGTTGTATTGATGGACCATGGTTTGCTTCTCCATTCATTAGTGGACACATGTAATATCTACATTCATTTCTCATGTCCTAATATTTGTGGAATAACGTCAGAAAATCCTATGAATCAAAAGTCATTTGCCATTAACTTTTTTCTTAAACTTTTTTACTGTGAAAATCATCAAAGCTAAGAAAAAGGGAAAAATACATGTCAGCTTCTAATCTGTTCAGGAATTAATGCTTTACGAATTCACTTTATTCCCTGTGTGTGTGCTATGCATGTTCATGTGCCTGTTTGCATACATGTGCTGTGCATGTGCATAGGTATGTGCACTTGCACACATTAGTATGTGCATGGGCATATGCGTGCATGTGTGTTCATATGCTAGTGTGTGAATATATTTGTGCTGTGCACCTCCATATGTTTGTGTGTGTGCTGTGCTTGCCTGTGCGCACACTGTGTGTTTTCTGGAACCACTTGCAAGTTGGTTGCAGACTGAATTGTGCCCCAGATATGTCGGCACACACCTGTTCTAACAATCCTGCGTAGCCACGTAAAGGTCACAGATCTCAGGGATTTAAATGGATGGAGCAGGATGTCCTGACACAGAGTCTGTCTTCCAATGACTGTCACTGTCTCAGTAACATCCTTCACACCTTCTTTAAGCCCCATTCAGGGTCCAGTTTAGACCCCCATTACATTCAGTCACCTGCCCCAGGTCCCCTAAAGCTACAATGTCACAGTTGGAGAGCCCGGCCAAGGCTGGGGGTGCCCCTCCTGTTGGCCTGGCCTCCAGGCTCTGCACTTGGCTCCTGTGTTCCCATCTCTCAGCCAGGCCCTGACTTGGATGGGGCCGCCACCTCTTTCCTCACAAGGTCGCATCACCCAGTCAAGGGGGTTCATTCTCCCCAAACTCAGTATCAGGAGTGGGGGCGTGACAGCCCCACTGGGTCTCCTTCATGTAAGACCTTGTGCTTTTGAAAGAGCAGGCGCCTTGCCCTCGGGGGTGGGGGCTGGGGGGTGACATGCGGCCCACGATGGGCAGGCAGGTACCCAGGTGGAGCGAGCCAGTGTGCAAGGATTTCCGTGGTGGGTTCTCCTCTCCAAAGGCTTCTGTGCCCCTACCTCTCCCCGTGCCTCCCCTCGAAGACAGCGCGGTGCCTGGGACGGGAGCCATGGGAGCCGTCAGCCACAGCCCCCTCTACACACAAATGCACATGTACATGCACACGCACATGCACACGCTGCAGGGAAGCAGGACCTGAGTGCAGGGCTCTCAGCAGTCCTGAGCGCCCCGCCCGGAATCAGCCAGCGGAATGGACAGACCGGATCTCCCAGCCCAGACCACGCAGGAGTGTCCTGCCTGGGCTTTAGTGCAGCCGCCTCCTCTGGAAGCATGGGAGGCTGGAATCAGGCCCCTTCTTGTCTGTCCTGGCAGCAGACTGGGCTGCACTCGAAGAAGTTCGTGGCTCACCCGTGGATCCTGACCATCAGGTGGCCAGAGAAATTGGTAACATTTCTGTTTTGCCTGTTGAAATGTTTAATGACAAAGATTTTGTTCAGTTTCCTGATGTGGGTGTCCAAAGATGAGAGACCCATGTGTGTGATCTGTACCTCCTGTGAGATCAGCCCTAAGCTAGTTTAAACATGATCAAGTTCTGTCTACACGGTAGATTTAGACCTCTGCCTGTCCTGTCTACTGATTAGGTTTAGAGCTGACCATGTGTTGTCTATAATAAGAAGATTTAGACCTGACCGTGTTCTGTGTACGCTAGGACTATGGGAACCTGGGTAAAGACCCGACCTGGTCTCAGTACTGGGAAGCTCCGTGCCTGCATCTGAAGGTCAGTGCTTAGATGTCTGGGGTCTGGAGCTGAGGTGGGCTTGTCTAAGTAACAGCCTGTCTTCTGAGTGTGGTTACCTGGTCCTCCCAACGGTCAGTGGTATGGTCGGGGCCTTAGTCTATATCCCTGCAAGTTTCACCTTCCCTGGGGCTCGTGGAGAATCCTTAGGAGGGCTACCTGCCGATTATTCCAATTCACCAGCACGTGCATGGTGCATAGGGAGGCAGGTTTAGCTGGTGAATTGATTGCAGGGCAGATCGGGTAAAAGGCCGATGGGTAACAGCTGAGGCTGTTGCTGAGCTCTCCTTCCGGTCTCCCGTCCCTACTCAGCAGCGTCCAGAGCTGCCCGTAAGCTTTCAGCCCTGCTGTCCTGTGAGTTTTCTCAACAAGTATGTGAGACAAGAAAGGACTGAGCCTGCGAGAACCAAGGAAGTGTGTTCACCTCTAGCATGAAAGCTTTAAAAACAGGTAAAATCAACAGAACCAAAGGGAAAAGAGGAGGGCTTCTCTGGGACAAGTGTGGGCAGAGGAGACCCACCTGCCACTTTTTCCCATCCCAGGGACCCAGCTTGTTTCCACATTAGGGGAGCCACCAGCAGAGCCATGGTGTCCCGACCAAGGGGACGTGTGACCTCCAGGTGCAGGGTCTGGGGAGGTGGAGTCACCCTGGAGACTGTGCACCTGTGACCCCAAGGGGGGAAGTCTTGGGAGGGCAATTCACTCTGAGACTGTGGACATGTGACTCAGGTGGAGGGGTCTGGGTAGGAGGGGTCACTTTTTGAGAGAGCACGTGTGACTTTAGATGCAGGGTCTGTGTAGGAGGGGTCACCAGTTGAGATAGAATGTGTGACTTTAGGTGCAGGGTCTGGGGAGGTGGGTCACCCTGGTGAGTGTGGATGTGCGACCCCAGGTATAGGGTGCGGGGACTGTGTGGGTCTCACCACATCTGCATGGGTCAGGATCACATGTACGGGGAGACCGCATATATGCTCTTTGACTGCAGTGTGTATTTTCCCCTTTGAGATTTCCAACCTCTGCATTAAGTGTGTTGCCCTGATTAACCTGTGGTTCCTTTTCTTCTCTTAATCTTCTCACATTCATATGAGGTCAGCCATGTTTGAGTGGGTTGCTGCTCTGTGTTCTGGTGAGTGACAATGCTTGGTGGTATCATATTAATATCATAGAATATCATATGTCTAATCTGTGGGGGTCACCACTGCCTGGGTCCGCCTGGACAGAGGTCAGGTGAGCACAGACTAGCCCCCCCCCCAGAATGGTCTCCCTTTGCCATGTGAGGGTACCATGATGGCCTCTAAGGTAGGGGACTGTGTCTGGGCCTCTGACATTTGTGATGAAGAGGAGTCGAAATGGAATCTCAATTAACAAGACATTATTTTACGAATTTAAGTGAAATAAAACACACGTCACATTCCCTTTACCATCATCACCATTTTAAGTGCGCATTTCTGAGGCATCAGATCTATTCACTCTCTCGTGGAGCCATCACCACCATCCCTAGAACTTTTCATCTTGCAAAACCAAAATTCCACAACCATGAAAGTCTCACTCCCCACTCCCTCTCACTGCCCCTGGCACCGATATCTACTTCAGTCCCTGAGTTGTCGACTCCAGGGCACCCACTGGAGTGGAATCCTGCAGTGTTTGCTGACGGGTCACTGTGGAAGAGCTGACTTTCAGTCTGAAGCTCTGCCTGTTTGTATCTGAAGAATCTGCATTTAAGGAGAGGGTGTATGAGGAAGGGGGTGTATGAGGGACAAAGGTGTCCAGGGTGCAGATGAGCCAGGACCTGACCAGCTGCCTTTTGGGTCCTCTGGTTCCATCTCTTGGCCTGGGCCTCATCTGCATCATCACTGGCCCTGCTGGCACCCCTGGGGTGTTGTTGTCTGAGTGAGATTCCCCTGGTGCCCCTGCTCTCCTCCCCTCCTCCTGCTGGTTGGGGAGGGAACAGCTTGCTGTGTGGTCTCTACTCCTGAGGCAGAAAGGACCCTGCAGCGTGGACCTGAAGAGTGTGGGTGTGGTCCCAAGAGCATGGGACCCACATAGGACACAGCACTGGGGTATGACAAGTGCTAGGGCTGCCTCATCACTGACAGGGAATGTTGCCAAGATCCTGCTCGGGAGAGCATGGTGGGTGGCCTGGGACCCCAGAGGCCCCTTTCCTATCCTGGAGCTTGGAGAGTGCATCCCCATGGGCTCCCGATTCACCCCATATCTGAGCCATATCCCTCTGTCCTTTCTTTGAACTCAGGAAAACGACCTCTACTGATCATTGCCCACAACATCGGCCTGCTCCTGTTGGTATTAGGATTGTTTAATTTAGCCGTTCTGGGATAGCAGCTCTTTTTAGGCCTGAGAAAGGAACAGCTCAGGAGTGTAAAGCAATTTCAGATGAAACTAATATTCAATGACTGTCTCTATACTGCTGGGTTGTTGACTTCCATTAGTCATTATTCTCCTGGTTTTAGCTCTGATGTGGGGATTACAGAGGAGTCAACATTTAAATCTTCATAATCTGTGTATTTGTAGCTTCAGTAACATTACTGACCCATAGTTTGTATGGTTTGGGAAGAGTTATTGATTTCATGTATCATGTAAAGGATTCACAATGATGATAGGACAATTAAGATTACAATAATGGCTGGTAAATTGTTCACATTTTCTCCCCCTGTGCATCTATTGTACATATATGAGTTAGTTTAGTTGTCAATATTAGTGAAATAATATAGAGGACTAGAGAACTTATTTTAAAAATCACTATTGTGTGATGATGAATATGTAAAAGTTCTTCCATAATCGGTGATGTTGTATCTTGAGAGCCTAGATGAAATTTATATGCCTTCGTGATAGACACTATTTTAGCCTATAATTTTACATTGAAAAATTTGCATCACTTTTTACTTTTATCTCATTTATTGAGAAAGACATAATTGTTATGCTGTTGGCTTCAAACTGCTTGAAAAGAAATTGAGCCCTTCCTTATTTTACATTTACATCGGTAGGATCTTCAAATATAGGATGTGGTGGAGGGCCTCTGTGAAACCATTCTAGGTTAGCAGTAGCATTTTCCACTGCTGAGACTTCTCGTTTGGACACAAATGTTTTTCACAGTATGAAGATTATTAGCATTACTGCTGCTACTGAAATGAATGAGCCTAAAGACAAAATATTTCATGTTGTGTGTGCCTCAGAGTAATGTAGTAACCTCCCTGAGAGGCCAAGAAAGTGCTGCAGGAAGTCATATTTACTACTACAAATATACCTGTGAAGTGAGTTTCGCTACTGCTGAGTTAACTGTATAACCTGAGAATCGTGGGAATCAGTGTACAAAGCCTCCTATCGTAGTGAAGACTGCTCCCATGGACACTACATCATGGAAGTGTGCTACTACATAGTATGTATCCTGGAAGACAATGTCCGGGGATGAGTTGGCTAAGATGATTCCTGTCAATCCACCTACTGTATAAAGGAAAACAAAGCCTAAAACTCATAATAGAGTGGGATCTCATATAATATTACCTCCGTGAACAGTTGCTAATCAGGGACTTCCCTGGTGATGCAGTGGTAAAGAATTGGCCTGCCAATACAGGGGAAATTGGTTCGATCCCCGGTCCGGGAAGATTCCACATGCCGCAGAGCAGAAAGCTCGTGTGCCACAACTACTGAGCCTGCACTCTAGAGCCGCGAGCCAAAACTACTGGGCCCGTGCACCAGACCCCGTGCTCTGCAACAAGAGAAGCCACTGCAATGAAAATTCTGCACACCACAACGAAGAGTAGCTGCCGCTCACCGCAACCTTAGAAAGCCCACATGCAGCAACCAAGACCCAACACAGCCAAAAAAAAAAAAAAGAAAAATTAAAGAAAGATTTGCTAATCAACTAGATAATTTTACTCCTGTAGGGGCAGAAGTAATTATGGTAGCTGATGCAAAGTGTGCTCCTGCGTCGACAGCTCTCCCTATGGTAAACATATGATGGGCCCACAAGAGAAATCCTAAAAAGCCAGTAGACATGACTCATACTATTCCCAAATAGCTGAAAGGCACTTTTTGTCCTAAATAGTATGTACTGATATGTGAGTTCATAACAAACCCTGGTAGGCCATGAGTGCAGACTTCAGGGTGACCAAAGAATCAAAACAGGTGTTGGTATAGGATTCGGTCTCCTCCTGCAGGGTCAAAGAAAGTAGTGTTGAGATTTCTATCTCTTAACAGTATGGCAATTCTGGCTGCTCAGACTGAGAGTGGTAATTATATTAAGATGCCTATAGTTGGGGAAGATTAAACTAATAGTGGTGTTTGGTATTGGAATGTGACTTCTGGTTTTTTATTAAAGACTATAGTAATAAAAATAATAGCACCAAGAATTGAAGAGACACCTGCTAAATAAAAGGAGGAAATGGTTAGGTCGACCGAGGGTCCTGCGTGGGCCAGATTGCTGAATATAGGATTCCACTGGTACCAGAGCCAGCTTCTACTATTGGTGATATAAGTAGGAGTAAGAATGATAGGGGAAGTAGTCAAAAGTTTATATGATTTATTCGGGGAAATGCTACCTCAGGTGTCTGAGTTGTTAGTGGCCCAAGTCAGTTTTCAAACTCTGCAATCATAATGGGTACAACTATAAAGAAAATTATTACAAGTGCAGGGACTCTTATGACTACCTTACAGATTTGGGCATCTCCAAGTAGTGCTCCAGGTTAGCATAGCTCAGCCTGGATTAATATACTTAAGGTGCTGCCTGGTACTCCAGCTCAAGCACCAAATAGTAAATATAAAATATCTTTGTGATTTGTTGAAAATAATCAGCAGTGTATGAACAGAGGTAAAAAGACTAAGCTAGCATTCGACTGTAAATGTAAAGACAGAGATTGAGCCCTCTTTCTCAAAAACCCTGTGCTGAATCAACAAGTTGAAGTGTAATTTCAAAGAAGCAGCTTCAATTCTGCCAGAGATTTTCCTGTCTTTTTTCTCTTTTTTTCTTTCTCAAATGAAGGAGAAGCAGATTGAAGGCAGTAGACTAGAGGATTTGCTTGTTAACTAAAGTCTCCTGGGGTTAAAACTCATCAATCTCCTAAAGATTTGGCTGAATTACAATGTTTGCTTTGAATTCAGTTGATTCAATGTTTGCTTTGCATTCAATTGATGCTTTGCATTCAATTGATGACATCTTGCAATCCTTAATTTTAGGAATTAAGTAAATTTTACTTGTTTAGGGTTATGAAAGCTCTTGGTCTGAACTAACCTAAATTCCTAGTCCAGCACTGACAGAATGCGTGTTATGTGTAGTAATCGTGTGGATATTATGATTGGTAATGATAGGAAAGTTATTTCTTTGTATGTTCAAATTGTTTTACTTTTGTGCTGTTTAATGAAGGGAACATAGTGAGTGATGTGGAGTATGTTAGCTGCAAGTATAAATATATGTTGAGGACTGCTATGATGGCTATTAGTGTTGGTAGAATGATGTTATCATTTTTGTTATCTCTTGGATAATTACTCATTTGGGTAAAAACCCTGATAGTGATGGGTGATGTCCTAATGATACTATAATGGTGAGGAAAAGGATTGTGATGGGAGGTGTTTTATCTCATGTGTGTGATAACAATACTCTTGTAGTACATGATCTGGGCATAAGTAAGAAGAAGAGAGTGTTGTGATGATATAAATTCATATGTTTACAATTGTTATAATTGGAATATACTTTATAATAGCTGTTACTCATCCTATATGGGCAATTGATGAGGAGGGTGTAATTTTTTCCAGGTGAGTATGGCTCAGTCTGCCTCAGCCTCCAGCTATGATTTATAATATCACTATGATTCATAGTATATTTAGGTTGATGGATGGTGACATGTGATATAAAACTGATAGGGGTGCACTTTTGTCATGTAAATAGCATCGGGCCTGCTGTTCATGGAATGCCTTGTGTGACTTCAGACACTCAGAAATGAAATGGGGAAAGCCCTACTTTTGTGACAAGGGCGAATGTCATGAGGGTGGATGCTGCTGGATTAAAGATTTTTGTTATTCTTTGTGTTCTTTGACCAGAGTATATTAGATTAATGATAATAGCCATTATAAGTAGTATTGATATGGTGGATCGTTTTACGAAATATTTGTTGGATGCTTCTGTAGCTTATAGGTTCATGTTTTTTATTAGAATGGGGATACAATTAACCAGTGTGAGCTTGTTATACAATTATGTTTCCTGAGAAAATGGTCAGTAAAATGATAGTAAAAACAATGAGAGTTTATTAGTACAGGAAGGATATACGACAACATTTTGGGGGTATGGGCCTGAAGCTTACTTAGAGAACCTTACTATATAGCATGTGGTGTAAAGTGGTAGCATGGAGAATGTAAAATTCTTAGGAAGAATTCAATTCCAGGAATAAGAGCATTGAAACCTCTATGATTTACTCTATCAAAATAACTCTTTGGTCAGACATATTTCTTAAGTTTGTGGTGGGTTGCCTGGTATGATGACAGGTAGTGAAAAAAACTCTCATATGTAATGGGCTAATGTTAGTAGTAAAAAAACTTTTTATAAGAGATGTACACGTTGATCATATCAAAACTCTGGGTAGGATGCTCAGATTCATAGAAAGGAGATTGTTAGATGTGTTTTAATGATGACCTGGGCTGTATATAATTCTGGCACCTAGGGATTGTCGAATGCTCCTAAAAATAGATTGTTGTGGAAATGTTTATTATAAGGAAATTGACATATTCTCTAGAAAGGACGGGGTGAATGGGCCTGCTACATTTTCTACATTGAAGACATATACAGGTTTTGATTCTACTTCTGTGAAATCAAGTGGGTTTCATTGGATTTCTGCTACTGCGGAGATAATCAAATTCTGGGTAGCGGTCAGGAGAAAATTAGTCATAGGTGTTCTCGTGTAATAATTACTGTTGAAAGTGTAAATGATCCATTTATCAGTAAGACTGAGAATGGAATAACTGCTGCATTACTTCATATGAGATTGTGTGTGCTACTGTCCCTAGAGCTCCAGTGAGTGAGTATTTTGAATGTGAAGCTCATCCAGATCTGAGGATGGAATAAATGGCTAGGTGTGATATGGCTAATATAAATAATATGCCTACATTTATAGTAATTAGTGGATAAGATATGGGAAGAGGAATTCATGTTGTGAGAACCAGGGTTAAGGCTAGCATTGGGGCAATAATATATAAATTGATGATGTTGATGGACATAGTGGTTCTTTAATAAGTCATTTGAATGCCTCAGCAATGGGTTGTAATAATCCATGGGGGCTGATGATTTTTGGCCCTTTCTGGATTTGTATATAGCCTAGGATTTTCCATTTAGTTAATATGAGCAATGCTATGGTGAATTAAATTGGGTCATTTGTGAAAGAACGTTGATTATAAACATATTCTTAGGAAGAGGACTTGAAACAGTGCAGATAAAGGTTTCAGTTTTACATAATTACTGGGCTCTGCCACCGTAACCAACCCGGTTCTACAGTAAGGTATGTATAAATTAATTGAATGTAGATTTTATCATCATTTAGCTTGCAGACATTTTGTAAAGTAAGCCGTATTGCTCTTGTCCTTTCATACTGGAAGAAACCTGCAATAGACAGAAAGCAACCAGGATGACTCCAGTCTGAACTCAGATCATGTGAGACTTTAATCGTTGAACAAACAGACAATTAATAGCAGTTATACCATTGAAATGTCGTGATCCAGCATCAACGTCATAAACCATATTGCCGATATGAACTCCAGAATACAATTACACTGTTATCCCTAGTAAAACTTGTTCCGTTGATCAGTGTTTTTAGGAACAGGTGATAAAGCATCTTGACTAGCTGGTCTAAATTTTAATCACTCAGAGGTGGTTTTATTATCCAAAAAATAAATGGCGCTCGGAGTCAAGGTGCACCGGCTTCAGTAGTTGTGGCGCACAGGCTCAGTAGTTGTGGCCCACTGGCTTAGTTGCTCCGTGGCACGTGGTATCTTCCCGGACGAGGGATCGAACCTGTGTCCCCTGCATTGGCGGGCGAATTCTTAAGCACTGCATCACCAGGGAAGTCCCAGAATCACAGTCTCCCTTTTAATATACCTTAAGCCCAAAGAATCCATGGAACATTGTTACAGAAAATAAGACAATAAAATATTGTAAGGACTATAACAGAAGCCTATAGTACACAGTTCATATAGACACATCCCAAGCAGTTACAAAGTATATGAAAAGGGAGGCTGCAATTTTATTTTATTGTTTATTATTTTTTTAACATCTTTATTGGAGTATAATTGCTTTACAATGATGTATTATTTTCTGCTTTATAACAAAGGGAATCAGTTACACATATGCAAAAGTTCCCATATTTCTTCCCTATTGCATCTCCCTCCCTCCCACCCTCCCTATCCCACCCCTCTAGGTGGTCACAAAGCACCAAGCTGCTCTCCCTGTGCTATGTGGCTGAGGGAGGCTGCAATTTTAAAAGAATAAGATAAATTATACCCACAAACTCCCAATATTTCCTGAAACATTGCAATCTGAAACCCTATTGTAGGAAGCAGAAGATTCCAGGAGACATTCTACAAATGAAGGACTCTAAATGCTGTGGTTGGATAAGGAATTCTGGAAGGAAGGTATCCTCACCCAAGGAGAGCAGGTTCCTATACTTCTCTAACATCACATCCCTGTACAGTTCCCACTGATGTTGGTTCAGGCATTCTCACTCCTCTTGAGAGAAATCTATGGCCATATCCTGGAATGTCAGCAGTCCGTGAAATTAAAGGTACACATGCCATGTGGCCACAGGAAGAGTTCATAATGTGACCCAAGAAGAAAACAGCAAGTTAAGAGAACTGGTTTTAATTTAGAAGAATGTCTTCAATTATCACAAATATATATATATATATAACAAAGTAACTTTCTCTACCTTATTTCTAACTACAAGAAAAGAGTATGGCGTGTGATTCACAAAACCAGTATAGAGACTATACTTATCTGGAAAAGAAATGATAAAATGATGGTTTCAACACAGGCATATGCATTTTTGAATGTTTTATTTATATCAAACTGGATAAAATGTGTGTATTTCTCAGACAGAAAAGACATGTCGAGGTAGAAATGTACCTTTCAACTATTCTTGGGTACACAAGTACACTGGGGAGATTGTAAAAGTGCAGATTGTGTGTGATTGAGGAGGTCCGGTGGGCCTGAGTTCTATTTTTTTAACAAGCTCATTTTTAACTAGTGATGCCACAGTCTCTGATCCGTTAAGGACAATTGTGAATAGCAGAGACATAATTAGAAAGGTAAAAATTCATATTTATTTTTAACTTAAAGTGTTTTATGGATTTTACACCTTTAATAGGACAGTAAGCACAGCAGCAACAATCATTTGTGAATGTTAACTATAGACCGTGCATCTTTCTAACTTTTTTGTGTAGGATTCCAGGAAAAAGGCCTGGGCTGCGGTCACAGTGCGGGGGCGGGGGGGGGCAGGCCGGGCCGCCCCTCCAGGAACCCCGACGGGGCCCTGCGCTCCTGGCGGCTCCCTCCCCCGGCGCCTCCCTCCCTCCCGAAAGGCCTCGGGGCAGAGCGGTCCCACCCTCTGCGCCCAGAACGGAGCCCGCCTTTCCGCAGAGCTGGAAGTCCCGCAGCTCGGGGTCTCTTCCCTCCGCCGTCACGGAACTCCTCGGAGGCCGAAGGGTGGGCGGCCTCACTGAGGCTGCCGGTTCTGGAGGGGCCCCGGCGGCCGAAGCCGCGACAGTCGTGCGGACGGCGGGCCGGGTAAGTGGGCGCCGACCCTCCGCCTGGTCCGGTGCCCGGGCGGCAGCGCAAGACCAGCTTCTGAGGGACAGGGGTTCGCTGCCACCCGCCGCTGCTGTGCAGAAAGAGCGGCCCCCAGCGTCTGGTCCCGGGGAACTTCGGTCCCTCCTCTCGCCCCTGGCTTCGGCCTGGCTCGCGGGGCCTCTGGGGCGTGGGGAGGGGGCCGGCCTGAGTGTCCTGAGGGAAAACGGGGCAAGGGTGGAGCAGGGTCGGCTGCAGCCTCAGCGCCCCTCCTCCCGACTGCGGGGAAAGCGGCTGAAAACAGCTCCCAAAGCTCGCAGGCCCCTTATTCAGCCGAGTCTCTCTGCGCTCCTTCCTCCCTGAGCTACAGTATCGGGTGGAGGGGACAGGGCAGGGGCCGGGCGCAGGTAATGTGGAACATTAAAAGGTGATCGTTAACTAAAGAAAACCAGCTCTCCCAACGTGAGGAATGTAGCGCTTTTCTTTGTATAGGAAGATGCCAGAGTCTGGGCTCACTGAAATCCTTCCTTTCATATGCACCTCAGCTCTCTGGGGCCTGCATTCGCCATTTGCATATCCTGAATTACTCAGGGCCCGCGGCTCACACTGGAGGGCTGCAAGTGCTGATGACTGTGATATACTTTGTTTACTGAGCTGGCAAGAAATATTTCATTTCTCACAGGCTTGAGGGGCAGACAGTGAAAAAGAGTCGGAGAATCTCACTCAGCATGTACTTTGGTTTATATATAGATAATATTTATACTTAACTGTGCTAATAGAGGTTCTCAAGTCCAATCAACCTGTACTACAGCCCTCTAGGTATTCATTTCATCAATATCATAAGATAAATGCCTATAGAATTGACTTAATCCATTTAAATAGGATAATGATTTTTAAAGGAAACATAATAGAAATATAACAACAAAACCTTTACCACTAAAGGCTGGGTCTGGAACAACCTACATAAATGTTCCATTGTTAAAATATTGAAAGATGTATTCAATAGAAATATCAACAAAAATGACAAATAATAAGGGCAGCAGAATGTTGAAATGTTCTATCTTTATCATTAAAGTGGCAGAAAATCATATATTAGTAGGCACTGGGGGCAGAAGATGCCTGATTTTATATCTTTGTCATATTTGTACAGTTGTTTCAACAAGTAACGTAAAGACAAAATGGAAAAACAAGGAGGTTTGTGCCTGAGATCACGTTGATGTGAAACCAGGGATGGCCACCTTGTGCCAGGTGAGTTAAGTTTACCTGGCAGGTAGACCGCAGAGCTCCTGAGAAGCAAGGGTTGGAATTTTTCCCCTGGGTGCCCCTTAGGTTCTGTGACTTGACTAATTGTGAGTCATGTTTCCGGAAAGACCTAGTCACAGGAAAAGGGTGGGAATAGAGTGATTTGGGGAGCAGCTAACAGCATTCATCACGGCTCAGGGCCTGAATGAATTTTAAAGAAACAGGAAAACAAATGCTTCTCATGGAATCAGAGAATGTGAGGGCTGGACAATCCCACGAAATGAGGAGCACCCGTTCCATTTTTCAGATGAGGAAACAGAGGCCCAGCAAGGTGAAATCCCTCACCCAGGTTGCACCCGTCTCTCCTCCCCACTGCATGGTTCATGAAAGCAGGACTCTTCCCGTCTTGATCACTGCTGAACCCCAAAAAGGGTCAGGTATCTAGCAGCTTCTCCAAAATTTTGGTTGACTGTAGGAGTAATGCTATTTCTTTCTTTCTCACTCTTATTCAGGACTGTGCCAAGAACTCCCCAGTTTTCAATGTAATTCGATAAATGTAAATATTAATTGAGTTTTGTTGTGATGAGGACTTAGGCTTTGAAGGTAACAGACTTGGTTCAGATCCTGGTTCTGCGACTCAGTAGCTGTTTGGCTTTGGGAAAATTACGAAACCTCTCTGAGCTTATTTCCTCCTTTGTAAAGTGGGGTTAAACTATCTGAGCCAGCAGAGCACCTGCATGAGAGATGTGGACTAAATATTCGTCTTTCTCACTCTACTATGCCATCTCTATGTTCTTCCCAGAGAAGTTGTACAGAAGGATATAGTACTTTAAAAAAATAATAATTAATTAATTTTTGGCTGTGTTGCGTCTTCGCTGCTATAAGCGGGCTTTCTGTAGTTGTGGCAAGCGGGGGCTATTCTTTGTTGCGGTGCGCGGGCTTCTCATTGTGGTGGCCTCTTTTGCTGCGCTTGCTGTGGAGCACCGGCTCTAGGCGAGCAGGCTTCAGTAGTTGTGGCCTGCAGGCTCAGTAGGTGTGGCACGTGGGCATACCTGCTCCTCGGCATGTGGGAACTTCCCTGACCTGGGCTCGAACCCATGTTCCCTGCGTTGGCAGGCAGATTCTTAACCACTGCACCACCTGGGAAGTCCGGTATAGAACTTTATAAAGGGGGTTTTACTTTATGTCAGATAGTGTACATGTTTCTTGTAGAAAAGATTATTCCACTATAGAAACATTAACACGCCATACGACTACAAATGCAGTATTCTATGGGCTAGATCTTATCAGTAAATTTCATAAGTAATTGGGCAAATGACAAAGTACTAGGTACTAGGGAGTAAGAAGACTCAAATCTGGGGTTCCCCCACCCCAATTTAAAGAGCAGGGTGTGTTTTTCAAATCCATGTTTCATCTGGTCTTTGTTTCTCATCCATTCTCGGTGTCTGCCTTTCTCAAGAAGGCTCAGATCCTACACTTTCACACCCTCCCGGCTGGCTGTGCCCCAGCTCCTGTCCTGGACCCTCTGCATGCCTGGGTGTGCCTGCTCTCCCTGTGCATCACCAGCTTTGCCAGGGAGCTGCTGTATCGTGCACTGCTTGCTGCACCCCAGGGTACCTAGACCCTTCTGGTACATGAAGTACACCCTCATCACCATGAGTGCACGCCCATCCCCTTACCTTATATCCTGCCTCTAAGCCAGGCTTGGGGGTGACTCCAGTGTGCATTCAGCTATGTGAGCTGCTGGGATAAAAGCGAAGTTCCCAACTTTAGAAGTTGCAGGCTTGAGGGGCACACAGTGATTTAAAGTCGGGTCACCTGACTTAAAGGGGGGGCTGATTGATTTAAAGCCAAGGCAGCTGACTTAAAGCCTGCGTCCCTGAGCTGCAGGAAGAGACCAACTTTGGGGGTGCTCGGGTTCGCTCTAAGCCAGCACTGCTGTTCAGGAAGAGCTTCCAGTAGCGTCTTAGTGCAGGGGAACTTGGTGCCTTGTCTTGCCCCTGCCCTCAGAGCGGGGCCACCTCCTCTTCTGGAGGAGAATCAGGGAGGGGAAAGTGCAGAGTCCTGGCTGGAGTTGCGGCACCCCTTGTCTGATGGCAGGGAGGCGGGGGCGGGGCTGTGTGGTGTCCTGGGCTTGGACTCACCAGGTCGACTCAGCGTCTCAGCCTCCTAACCTCCCCACACACACCCCACAAAAGTTTCCAATAATATGTAATTGCGCCTTAGGTTCTCGGTTTTCAAACTCATACCCAGGCTCCCAGGTCCCTTGATTCATCCAATTCCTCTGTGCTCTTTCTTCTACTAGATACAGTCCGAGAGGGAGGGGCTGGGGGATGGGACTGGAGGGTCCCCGGCAGCACTGGCCTCAGCTGACCAAAGAGATCTGGGGCCTGTGCTCTCACATGTGTCCGAGGACCCTTAAGGCGGAATCGAGGGGGCCAGTTAGAGGCAGTCCTTGCTGCCTCAAGTGAGTATGGATCACCGTCCGTTAGGGAGCACGCTGACCCCTGAGAAGTACTGTTAGGAGGATGTGTTCCTCTCTCGGCTTCAAGGACGTGGGTGGACTTCAGGGCTTCAGTTCCCCTCCAGGCCTCCAGGTCCGACTGCACCCCAGCGGCCTTGCAGACCTGGCTTCCTGTCCCAGAACTTTCCAGGCTCCAGGAAGAATCCAGACTGCAGAGATGGTGCCTGAGGGCTCCCGCTTAAGAAGTGCTGCCCCTGGGGACCCAACAGTGGAGGGAGGAAGGCTGAAAGGAGTGTGGGGGTGGGGTAGGGAGGGGTGGCTGACCTGGGAGTTGTTGAGAGAGAAATATTGCCTGCCACACCCCATGCCCCCTGCAGCTGACCCACTTATGCCATAGGATCTCAGGGCCGTTTAGTCAGAGATGCCTCTGCTTCTTTACTCCTGTGTTCAAAACTATGCAAAACCAACTCTTCATCCTCTTGCTGCCTTGCCAGGACTTTTAAAGTACTGTTCTTGTGAAGCACTCATTCCCTAAACTGCAGTTTGGAGCTGTCCCAGTTATTTAAAAGTGTTCTCCTTAAACTGAGACTAAATCCTACTCTTTTGGCAAACCGACCTTCACTTCAGAGGAGATCGTCTTTTCTGCCCATTCCTTCCTTCTACTTCCCTCTTAAGCACCCCTGTGCTCAAAGAGCTTGGTGATTTATTTTCTGCTTGATGCCAAAAAGAAACCTTCCTCATGCACCCCAAAAAGCTTTCCTTGAACATAGGTGTTTCAAAACCATGACAGTGTTTTGCAGTTAGTATACACTGGGTAGACTGCCTAGCAATCCCTCCAAGAGCCAGAGGTGAGCGACACCTTTACTTATTTGATTGGATGTCCTTCAAGTTTAGGAAGGTCCCATTCTTATGCCCCAGCAGATAAGAGAGAGCCCTGGATGGTTGTGGCTGTGATTAGATAACTTCTGATGATTTTATTTCCCTTGCTGAGCTGCTGCTTCTAGGTTAAATTCATTTTATTACCTGTCCTTTTTTTTTTTTTTTTTTTTTTTTTTGCAGTACGCGGGCCTCTCATTGTTGTGGTCTCTCCCGTTGTGGAGCACAGGCTCCGGACGCGCAGGCTCAGCGGCCATGGCTCACGGGCCTAGCCGCTCCATGGCATGTGGCATCATCCCGGACTGGGGCACGAACCCGTGTCCCCTGCATTGGCAGGCGGACTCTCAACCACTGCGCCACCTGGGAAGCCCTACCTGTCCATTTTTAAAGAAAGGCTGACAAAGTCACTGTAATAGGTCAGGAGTCTGAGCTCAGGGTTGGTCAAAGGTACTCACAGGGAAGAAGGTGGTTAAAAATAGGTGGGTAAAATAGGAGGGTTGGCAAGTACAGCCAGGACCACCGTGTTCACCGTGCATACTAATAAAGGCCAGAATCTCCTCATTTATCTCTGGTGGGAAGTTCTGACGGTTTCACAGGATCAAACTCAAATCATATTCAAACTAGGGGGCTTCCCTGGTGGCGCAGTGGTTGGGAATCTGCCTGCCGATGGAGGGGATGCGGGTTCGTGCCCCGGTCCGGGAAGATCCCACATGCCGCGGAGCGGCTGGGCCCGTGAGCCATGGCCACTGAGCCTGCGTGTCCGGAGCCTGTGCTCCGCAACGGGAGAGGCCACAACAGTGAGAGGCCTGCATACTGCAAATAAAAATACAAACTAGGGTATTTCCCCTGAGCATAAAAGTAAGTATCCACCCCTTGCAGGAGTCGCTACTGAGGAATAAAGAAGCAGATGTAGAGAACGAACTTGAGGACACAGAGAGGGGGAAGGGTAAGCTGAGATGAAGTGAGAGAGTGGCATAGACATGTATACAGTACCAAAGGTGAAATAGATAGCTAGTGGGAAGCAGCTGCATAGCACAGGGAGATCAGCTCAGTGCTTTGTGACCACCTAGAGGCGGGATAGGGAGGATGGGAGGGAGGCGCAAGATGTGGGAGATATGGGGGTGTATGTATACGAATAGCTGATTCACTTTGTTATACAGCAGAAGCTAACACAACATGGTAAAGCAATTATACTCCAATAAAGATGTTAACAACAACAGCAAAAACCCCCAAAAAACTAAGTCAGTCAAGCCAAGGGAGACATTGTATGTGTTTACAGTTCAAGAAATCCAGAAGAGAATCCTTTACTCTGTATGCAATGAATGGTCCATTTGAAAAGAAAAAAACTTTCTGAAATGTTGTTTTTCCATTTATTGTTCAGAACATCATTTTTATACCTCTGCATTTCTTACTATTCAAAGCCAAGTCACGTGAGTTACAGGGAAGCAGCTGATTGATTTAAAGTTGGGTCATGTGATTTAAAAAGCAGTGGCAGTTGATTGATTTAAATCCCGGTCATGTGACGTGAGGAGGGAGTGCTAAAAACTGCTTTTTCATCTCTGGCTCAGAATATCATATTTACCTTGGTTTTTCTTATGATTTAGAAAACTTGAGCTGTCTCTCCTTGGAATCATCAGGAGAAAAATACAGTATTTCAGGTTCATTCTTGAAACCAACTTCTTACGGTTAAGACGTATTGACTAAAAGATCTTCCTTCCAGAGATTCCGAACCTCTGTAGGACACTTCATTGTAATTGGGGAAAAAGGAGAATGAAATCAGGCCAGCGGCTGCAGAGGGCAAGGCAGCCCCCAGGACTAGGGAAGGAGGAGGAGGAAGGGCTGAGAGTTGCCATTAGAGAAGACAAGGTCCAGAGGGCGCTGAAGCACCGGCAGAGCCCACCTGCACTCCCACTTTGGCACTCCAGGATCAGAGTTGTGTTTGGAGATGGGGTTGTTGTAACCCCAAGGAGGTGAGCAGAGAGGAGGAGTTGATTACCGGTCTCCTCTGACTCTCTGGCCCACATTACCTGGCTTCACAGGGGGGACAGAGTTTTGCTTTCAGCAACTGAGGGGGCACTTCTAGGCTGGTGGGGTTGCCCAGTGGCCCGACAGCCTGACAGGCTGACTGCGGTGTGACCGCCCTTTGTTTCTCCAGAATCTGTACATCAGGAGGTGCATAGCTGCGGGAGCCTATTCACCCATCCCCCCAAGGGGGATGGCACCTTCCCTGGCTGTACCCTATGATCACCAGGTACTTGAAATGAATGCAAGTGTTTTGACTTCAAGGAAGAGCTCACATAACCCCTTCTGCCTCATAATGTGTGGGATTTACTATAATGGAAGGACATTATAAAGAACAGGTAGAAAACTCACCTGTTGGTCTCCACATAGGAGTTTATTTTGCACGAATCCCTCCTACACGAGTAGATAGCAGAGGTTTATTTTTGTTCCTGTGTGTGTAGTTGTGGCAGAGGATGTAGGTATGGTGATTTGAAGCCCTGAAAGAAATATTCTCAGAATTCTCAAGACTTCTCTTGATTGGAATCGAGAGAGACCTGGAAAAGGAGGAAAAGAAAAGGAGGAGGGAGAACGAACGACTGTTTCTCAGTAAATTCACCTGCTTGGTTGATTGTTCTGTCTTCTCATTTCTTTTAACTTCTATGTATGTCTAATGGAATAATGTAGAAAGGCTGATTTTTATGGTTTAAAAGATTTTACATCACACACTAGAAGTGGCTAACAGAACTTACTCAAATCAATGTTACATAGAGACTTTGGTATTAAATTTGTATACTAAAATTGGTTAATCCAAATTTTCTGTTTCTTTTTGAGTGAATATTTGGAACATATTTTTGTAGATAATAATTTATCTTAGGTGTACAGAATGGTGAGAATGGGTACCATTTTTCACCACTTAAATGATTTCTTTTAAATGAATAGATCGTACACTTTAAATGCCAATGTTGTGTCTTACATGTTGTTTTTCAATTCCTTGATTTCCAAAACTTGTGCTTATTTAATTGATTTCTATCTAACAATCTCCTCTTTATTGTTTCTTTATATTTTATTGATCTATAGTTAATTTACATTATTATATTAGTTTCAGAGGTACAACATAGTGATTCATAAATGTTTAGCTTGTTCTCCATTTATACTTATTATAAAAGAGTGGCTCTATTCTCCATGCTATACAGTACGTCACTGTAGATTATTGATTTTATACATAGTGGATTCTTCCTCAGAATCTCCTACCACTATTTTGCTCCTCCACCCTGTCTCTCCCTGCTGGTAACCACTAGTCTGTTTAATCTGGGAGTCTGTTTTGTTGTTGTTGTTGTTGTATTCAATTTTTTAGATGCCACATGTAAGTGATAACCTACCAGGCTTGTTTTCTCTGCAGCTTATTTTACTAAGCATAATACCCTCCAGGTCCATCCATGTTCTTGCAAATGGCAAAATTTCATCTTTTGCTGAAGTCATCATAGAAAATCGTTTTTATCCCCTAACGTATTGATGAACACTTAGTTTGACTCTGTATCTTAGCTATGGCAAATAACACTTTTACGAACATTGGTGTGCAGTTATGTTTTTGAAATAGTGTTTTTGTCTTCTTGTTATATACCCAAGAGTGAAATTGCAGGATATTATGGTAATTCTGTTTTTAGTTTTTTGTGGAACCTCCATTCTGCTTTCCACAGTAGCTGCACTACTTCACATTCACGTCAAGAGTGTACAAGAGCTTCCTTTTCTCCACATCCTCACTAATCTTTGTTATTTGTGACCTTTTTGATGACAGCCATTCTGACAAGCCTGAGGTGATATATCTCATTGTTTTTTTGTTTTTTTGTTTTTTGTTTTTTTTTTGCGGTACGCGGGCCTCTCACTGTTGTGGCCTCTCCCGCTGCGGAGCACAGGCTCCAGACGCGCAGCCCCAGCGGCCATGGCTCACGGGCCCAGCCGCTCCACGGCACGTGGGATCCTCCCGGACCGGGGCACGAACCCGTGTCCCCTGCATCGGCAGGCGGACCCTCAACCACTGCGCCACCAGGGAAGCCCCTATCTCATTGTTTTGATTCGCATTTTATTGCTGGAATAGCTATGTTTAGCATCTTTGTGAGTTCTGGCTGTCTCTCTGTATTTTTTCCTTGGAAAAATGTCTATTTAGGTCTTCTCATATTTTTAAAAAAGATTTTGGGTGTTGTTCTGATATTGAGTTTTATGTGCTGTTTCTGTAGTTTAGATATGAACCCTTGCTTGGTCATCTTTTTGGTGTTAACCTCTTATCATGTGCAAATATTGTCTCTCCTTCAGCAGGTGGTCTTTTCATTTTGTTTTTGGTTTCCTTTGCTGTGCAAAATCTTTTAAGTTTAGTGAAGTCCCATTTGTTTATTCTTGCTTTTGTTTCATTTGTCTTAGCAGACTGAACCCAAAACTGTTGCAATCATTTATGTTGAAGAATGTTCTGTATTTTCCTCTAGGGGTTTTATGGACCTATATTTAAGTCTTTATTCAGTTTTGCGTTTATTTTATATATGGTGTGCTAAAATACTCTAATTTTATTCTTTTCCATGTAGCTGACCAGTTTTCCCAGTAACACTTATTGAAGAGACAGTTTTTTCTCCATATTGCCTGCTTTGGCATAAATCAATTAAATATAAGTGTGTGGGCTTCCTTCTGGGATCTCTTCTATTCCAGTGATCTTTGTGTCTGTTTTTGCTCCGGTCCAGTTCTCTGATTACTGTCGCTTTGCAGTATAATCTGAAGTCAAGGTGCCGTGATGCCTCCAGCTCTGTTCTTTCTCAAGATTGTTTGGCTACTTGGGATCTTTGTGTTTCTATACAAATTTTAAAATTACTTTTTCAAGTTCTGTGAAAATGCTTTGGTATTCTGAAAGGGATTGCATTAAATCTGTAGATTGTCTTTGGTAGTATGGTTATTTTAACAGTATTAATTCTTCCAGTCCATGCACCTGCTATATTTTCCCATCTTTCTCTGTTGCCTTCAACTTCTTTCACCAATGGCTGGTAGATTTCTGAGCACATGTCTTTTACCTGCTTAGGGGTGTTTGTTCCTAAGTATCTTATTCTTTTTGGTGTGATTGCATATGGCATTGTTTTCTTAATTTTTTTCTTTCTGACAGCTTTGAGTTTTGTTTTTTCTTCTTTTTCTAATTCCTTCAGGTGTAATGTTAGATTGTTTATTTGATATTTTTCTTGTTTCCTAAGAATAAGCTTGTATCACTATAACTTCCCCCTGTGAACTGCGTTGGCTGTGTCCCATAGATTTTGGATCATTGTGTGTTCATTTTCATTTGTCTTGGGTATTTTTAGAATCCCTCTTTAATTTCTTCAGTGTTTCTTTCTTCCCCTTTTATTCCCTTCATCTGTGATGTGAGGACTATCTTTAATATTATGTTTGGATTTCTTTCAGGGGTGTGTGTGTGTGTGTGTGTGTGATTATTTAAGTTGCTGAGCTCTTAATTTCACATGGAGACTAACAACCCTGAACTGTTACTCTCCTCCCCCACAGTTACTGAATTTGACCTTATATTTTACATCTACTTGTTTTGTGTGTCCCTGAACTTCTTATTGTGAATATAGATGATTTTATCAGTGTTTTCTTTCATCCTTCCCATTAGCTATGTACATGGTTGATTTCCTGCCTTTGTTGAATATTGGCCTTATCCAATAAGGTTTTTCCTTTAGTAAGTTTCCTGTCCTAATTTTTAGGTTTCAGTCATGGCCTTTCCTTTTTTACTGAGAAAAGCCCCTTTAAGATTTCTCATAAAGCTGGTTTGGTGTTGCTGAGCTCTTTTAGTTTTGCTTCTCTGTAAAACTTTAGATCTCACCATCAAATCTGAAGGAGAGCCTTGCTGGGTAGAGTATTTTTGGTTATAGGCTTTTCCCTTTCATGACTTTAAACATACCATGCCACTCCTTTCTGGCATGCAGAGGTTATCCTGAAAAGTCAGCTGATAACTTTATGCAAGTTCCCATGTTTGTAACTTGTTGCTTTTCCTTTGCTGCTTTTAATAGTGTCTTTTTATCTTTATTTTTTTTGCCATTTTAATTACAGTGAGTCGTGGTGTGGTCCTATTTGGGTTGATCCTGTTTTGGCCTTACTGTGTTTACTGGACATGGATTTTTGTTTTCTTTCCCAGGTTATGGAAGTTTTCAGCTCTATGTCTTCAGGTGTGTTCTACACTGCTTTCTCTTTCCTTTTTTGCTCTGGGACCAGTATATTGCAAATATTAGTACACTTGATGTTGTTTCACAAGTCTGTTCAACGTTCCTCATTTCATTTTTTTTGTTTGTTTGTTTGTTTGTTTTCGTTCTGTTGCGTTACGCGGGCCTCTCACTGTTGTGGCCTCTCCCGTTGCGGAGCACAGGCTCCGGACGCGCAGGCTCAGCGACCATGGCTCACGGGCCCAGCCACTCTGCGGCATGTGGGATCTTCCCAGACCGGGGCACGAACCCGTGTCCCCTGCATCAGCAGGCGGACTCTCAACCACTGCGCCACCAGGGAAGCCCCCTCATTTCATTTTAATCTATTGTTTTACCATTCATCTTCAGTGATTGCCAGTACTCTGTCCTCAGTTTTCTGATTCATTCCTCTGTATCATTTAGTCTACAGTAGTTTCCTTTTAGTGTATTTTTCATTTCAGTTATTGTATTCCTCATCTCTCTTTTGTTGTTCTTTAATGGTCTAACTCTTTTTAAAAAAATTCTAACTTCTTGCTCTGGTTGTCGGTTCTTCTCCTGAGTTCTTTGATCATCTTTATAGTCATTACCTTGAACTCTTTGTTGAGGAGATTGGCTATCTCCACTTCACTTAGATCTTCTTCTGAGTTCTTATCTCATTCCTCCATTTGGATCGTGTTTCTGTGTCACCTCATTTTTCTTAACTTGCTGTTTTTATTGCTATGTATGTAGTAGGCTCGTTACACTTGCTGACCTTGGAGAGGTGGCCTTTTGTAGGAGAGGTCCTATGTGTCCCAGCAGCCCACTGTCCCCTGGTCACTAGAACTGTATGTTCTAGGTGTACCCCCTATGTGGGCTGCTTGGGCTCTTCTGTTGTGGTGGGCTGACTACTGTGGGTGGTCTGGTAGGCTTGGCTGCCCCCAGAGTGCATGTTTGCCAGACTCTGCCTAGTATGGAGGCTGTCTGTGCTGCTTGGTGAGGCTAAATCATAAGGCAGCTGGCTGCACAACTCTGGGGGACACCACATCTAGTGCTGGATCATTTATGGGTTGAATTGCAGTCCAGGTGATATCAGGGCTAGTGCCCAGTCACTGGTCCTGGGGCTATGCTGGCTACTGGGAGGAAGACACAGGTCCTGAGTTCTGGCTGCAGGGCCCAGGAGTCACAGAGTTGGTGTTGGATCACTGTCCCTGACACAACTATCTGCAGGGTCTGGGGTATCCCTAATCTTGTATTGGCATTCTGATGGGCAGGGTCAGGACCCAGCTGAGTCCATGGCTGCTTCTGGCCTGCAAGTGAGTGTTCTGGTCACACCGGCTGCTGGACGGTGGTATTCCTGAAGCTGGTGTGTGCCTGTTGGTGTATGAGGCTGATCCCACTGCTAGAGCAGGTTTGCTGTTGGGTAGGTCCAAGCTCCATCTGGTCCCTGTTCAGTAATCACCTGCTGATGGTGAGGCTGATTCCAAGGCCAGAGCAGTTAATCTGGTGATCCCGTGGAGCATGTTTTAGAAAGGGAGAGGGTAGAGATGGAAACAGCAGTCAGAAGACAGTTATACCGATCTAGGTGAAATGAGAGACTAAGCTGGAATCAATGGAAATAAGATAGTCAGCTATCGTCAAGAGTAGGTATTTTCGAATAAAAGTCAATATGATAGAAAGTGTAATCCTGGATTAACGTTACGTATTAATGATAGGAGTAACATCCTTTCAAGTTTTGTGAAAAGGTATCTTTATTTCTTCCGGTAATGAATTGGCCTAGAGAAACGGAACTATACTGGGAAATGTGTAAATATAAGAATATTCCTTCTAATATTAGAAATTATGATATATAGAGATAAAAACGTTGAGCTCATAATCTAGAATTTGATAAGGTCACAAAAGTTGGAATCTAATCAATGCCTCTGCTCTCAGGAAAGATTACCTCCAAAATCTATAAAGATCTATAGTTGTATATTTAATTTATAAAGATCCTGAAGGTGAGACTCTTAAGAGAGATAAAGTCAGGGTTAGGGGCTCTGGAAGGTTCAAATAGTAATTCGTAAGGTTTGGAGATTAGAACGAAGCTTCTTATTTATTATTATCATTCTAACCTCTACTAGTTATTCCTACTAATTAGATATCTAATAGCTAATTGAGGCAATATTTTCCTTTTACCTTTCCTAGAGATTTATCCTGCAATAAAATACCGTCTATCAAAAAACATACATGTGAACCAATGCCTTTTTGGCAGTTTATGTAAGTTACAAATATAACTTCATTATATTTGGAATTTTTATAAAGCTTAATTTTTTATAAAATTAATTTGTTACTCATTTTGAAATATGATTAAAAATATTACTAAAATTATGTAGCAAATCCTTTTTGTCTCTAGCAAAGATTAGTGTGAGAATTATTACACAGATCAGAGGAATCTTTATGGAGCAGTGGTTCTCAACCCAGGTGATTTTTGCTCGCAGGTGACATTTGGTAGTGTCTGGAGATATTTTTCCTTGTCAGAACTGTATATGCTACTGGCATCTAGTGGACAGAGGCCAGAGATGCTACTAAACATCCAACTGTTCAGGAGAGCCTCCCACAGCAAAGAATTATCCAGCCCAAAATGCCAAGAGTGCTGCCTTTCTAGAGAAATAAAGATCACTTAACACAAGTATTTAATGAACATTTACTATTTTCTATCTAATGCACCACATATATAATCATGAAAGTATAAATCATAATATCTTCCACAGTGAGATTTCTTTAGTGTATATGGAGGGAGTAGTGATATTATGTTTCATCATATATAAATTAGAATGATTGCCAAAGGATAAATGTTCTGAAAGAATACATATTTTTCTTCTTCTTTTGCTTGTGTCCTTTTTTGTAGAAATCTTGGTTGCAGTTTACTCACAGAACTGAGCTTTGGAACATCCAGGCCCGGCATGGAATGCAGTTTTTCCACAAGTAGTAAGTGAAATAGAAGATGAATACATGTAAGAAACTGTGTGTAAAAGCATCATGCAGTTATTGATTAGCTGGGTGTAAGACCAGTATGAATTCTGGAAAACATGTCTTGAGAGCCATTTATTTTATTTTTACAAATGAGGAAACTAGGGAACAAAGAGGCCAAGAGACTTGTATAAGTCATATATATGAAACGCTCTGCTTTCCATAGTACTGATCTTTGGCATGGGCAATAAAAGGCACCAAGCAAAAACGGTCAAATTAGCATTGTCATGGAAACCCACTGATGCCTCTCCAATATGCGAATGGTCCATGAAGTTCCACTTTTGAATTTAACTTTGAATCCTCCTCATGTGCAAAGTTCCTAACTGCTTAAAATGTATGCAACACAGAGCTGCAAAGAACTAAGTTTAGCACCGAATTCTTCAGGGAGCAAAAGGTGTGGGTGCTTCCCCAAGCATTATTAGCTCTTTTAAATGGTAAGGCAGAAAGAATTCCTGAACACCCACCACAGGGATCTCTCCAGGCAACCAGAACATTATTTTTCAAAAAGCATATATCTCTGAAGTGAATTGTCTGTGGCCAATGGGAACCTTTGAGGTATGGAAAAAGACGTTGTTTGTGTTCAGCTGTAGTGTGAAAAATATAAAGAAAATACATTGCTGTAGCCTAATTCAGTATACTTTCTTTGCTGACTACTCTTCAATAAGAAGTGTGGGTTTTACACCCCTTCAGCTCAAAAATTCTGTGATTTCTCATGACACAAATAAATGATAGAGGGTATGTTCAATGGACCGAAGGTGATTTCAGACTCAAGGTAAAAACGAGCTCTTCTACACCTGGCTTTGAAAAAGACTCTCTTACGTGCCTTGTGGTTCAGAAATCCAGTTTCACACAGTTCACACATTTTGGGTCAATGAAGGTGTTGAGGCTGTGTCTGGAGCTGGATTAGCAATTCCTGCAGATGCCTATCTTTAGCGCCCTCCTTCCTTTCCCTTGTTAGTTCGCTGATGCCTACCTTGGGGAGATAGCACCAAGGGTCAGTTTTTCTTTTCCAGCACACCGGAGAGCAGGCTCATGAGGTCCCTTCACCAGGAAGTTTTAGTAGCGACAATACAACGTCTTAAACTCTCCACCTTTCCTAAACATCCTATAACACCAAGAGTTCCTTATAAGAGTCAGAGTTTCACTATAGTTATGTAGGCAACACGGGAAAATACATTGTGGTAATAAATAAATAAATAAATCACAGTTTAAAAATTAATGAATTCATTCAAAAACATTCACTGAGTGCCATGCCCACTGTGTGTCAGCACTGTACTAAGTGCTGGGGATACAAAGGGCAGGGACCTGCTCCCCAAGAAACTTTCATACTGAAAGGAGAAAGATGGATGTTGATGGGAAAACATATGTGAGAGCTATTCGAGCATCTATGCAGCAAGGTAACAAGGTGAGGGACGGGGGTGATGAAGTAGAAAATGCGTGGTAGGTTAGAAAAGGTTTGTAATGGAAGAGGCACCAACTTGTTCCTTTTGAATTTGTGTTCCTCTTAAATGACAGAGAAAGGTAATGAAAGAATCAGATCTATCTGGTGTTGTAAATAAATTAGTACTGTACTCCTAAAACTCGTTCACAGTTACTTTCAAAAGATTGTCACAGTATAGTAAGTCTTTGTTTTGGGATAAGTCTTTCTAATACACAAAGCTAATTTGATTCAGGAAACATTTGCCATGGTGAGTTATAAACTTTATTGCATCTCTTTCCAAAGGCTAGCCACCAAGGGAAGATGCCACCCTCGAGTTAAGTCATTTTACTACCTATAATGACATATTACTGGGGTGTTTATAAGTTTCCTGCATTAAATAAGTTTGGGAAAGGGCCCCAGCTGAGGTGGATTTATCATGAATTCAGTGAAGCTTAGGCTTCAGGGCTCCTGGCTTGCAGAGGTCCCTTCCAAGGTCTTGAGAAGGGTCCTAGCGATTTTTGTATTCACAATTTTGCATGTTTTTATTTGATAGGATTTTCCAAAGTAGATGAGCTTCAGGCCCCACAAAACCTTGATTCATCACCGGGCTGCAGGTAAGTCTTATAAGTAAGGTAAGTCTTATAATCTACTGACTTATAAGTCAGTAGATTACTGGAATGAAGCCTCTCTGATATTGATAAATATCAGGTGAAGTAGTTAGCAGTGTCGTAGTCTATTTTATATCTGAAATCAACCTCAAAAATGAGCCAAGAGCTTATTAATTAATAAAGTACCACTTTTTGAATGTTGGTAGTAATCATATCTCAGATAAAATCAGGAATGAAATATATTATGGAAAAGGAGCAGTGGTTGATAATCCTAAATGTTAAGTATACTTTTTCTTTCTGACTTTATAGTGTTTCTCCTTCATTCACCTATGAAGGTCCAGACTGATGGCTTATTTTTAAAAATTCTTTTAGTTACTTCATTGGTTCTAACAATACAAGCTCCATGATTTTAGAAACTGTAGGACTCTACGATGTAGAAAGGCTATATAACTTAACCAGACAGAGCACATTCACATGCTGCCTTCTCTGTGGTACATTAATATGGTACCAAGGGCTTCCCTGGTGGTGCAGTGGTTGAGAGTCTGCCTGCTGATGCGGGGGACGCGGGTTCGTGCCCCGGTCCGGGAGGATCCCGCATGCCGCGGAGCGGCTGGGCCCGTGGGACATGGTCCGGAGCCTGTGCTCTGCAGCGGGAGAGGCCGCAACAACGAGAGGCCCGCGTACCGCAAAAAAAAAAAAAAAGTAAAAATAATATGGTACCAAGAACATAAGCACTAAGAGAGAATAAGGGGAAAATCAAAGCCTTATCCCTATTGAATTATTTACCTCATTGTTGAGAATATCAATAAGGGAGTGTGGCCACACTATGAAGGCAAATTGAGCTGCGGTCACAGAGCCGCACTAATGCTTCCCCAGTCAGCTAGCGTTGGTTTCCTTTAGATAGCTATGTACACACAAAAGTTTATACACTTCAGGGTGCTGTCATCACTTTTTGCTATGTACTAGAATCCTGGCACCTTCTCAGATTTAGAAAAGCATTAACACTAAAACCAAAAATAACTTGGGTCTGCTCTTTGGGGTGATTCAGGGTGGCTGTTTTATTTGTAATAGTTCAAAATTTTGAGATTGTCACACCTAGCAACCACTATGCTTTTCTTCTCCCAACTGCCTCTTACTCTTCCCAACTGTAGTATTTTCTCCCATTCTATATGTTTTTTCACTTGCTTGATAGTGTCCTTTGAAGCACAAACTTTTTAATTTTTATAAAATCCCATTCATCTATTTTTCCTTTGGTTGTTTGTACTTCTGGTATCATATCTAAGAAACTATTGTCTAATGCAAGGTCATAAAGATTTACTCCTGTGTTTTCTTCTAAGAGTTTTATAGCCTTAGCTCTTACATTTGGATATTTGATCCATTGGGAGTTTATTTTCATATATGGTGTGAAGTGTAGGAGTCCAGCTTCATTATTTTGTGTCTGGATGTACAGTTGTCCCAGTATCATTTGAAAAGACTGTTCTTTCCACATTGAATTGTTTTGGTACGCTTGTTGAAAATCAATAGACCAAAAATATGAGGGTTTATTTCTATACTGTCATTTCTGTTCCATTGATATACATGTCTGTTCTTATTCCAGTACCACACTGTGATTGCAGTAGCTTTGAAGTATTGAAACCAGGATGTGTGTGTGAGTCCTCCCACTTTGTTCTTTACCAACATTGTTTTGGTTATTCTGTTTCCTTGAATTGCCATATGAATTTTGGAATTATTGGCAATTTCTGGAAAGATATCAGCTCAGATTTTGATAGGAATTGCAATGGAACCATAGGTCGATTTGGGAAGTAGTGACATTTTAATAAGATTATCTTCCCGTCCATGAATCCAGCATGTCTTTATATTTATTTAGATCTTCTTCAATTTCTTTCAACAGTTTTGTACTTTTCAGTGTGAATCTTGGACTTACTTGGTTAAGTTTTTCCCTAAGTATTTTTTTTCTTGTGGTGCTGTTAACACATGGAATTGTTTCTTTTCTTAATTTCATTTTTGGATTACTCATTGCTGGTGTGTAGAAATAATATTGATCTTATATCCTACAACCTTGATGAATTCTTTTATTAATGCTAACAGTTATTTTCCTAGATTCCCAGGAATATGTCTTTTGGTCTTCCAGTTTCCCAGGAATACATTGGCACATTTCAAAGTCTCTGGACTTCTCATTCCTCAGCTTTTCTTTTTAAGCTTTTCGGTTGGGCTGTTTATTGCCCCAAACTGTTATCCATTGCCTCATGCAACCGCCATGTTAAAATATTTGCTTGAAAACATTTTCCAGAAATGCAACCTGAGGAATGGCTTTTCTCACTAGACAGCTCTCAGTCAGGTCAAAGGGCAAGCCTTGCAAGTGATGTCTTCCAGGGGACCACCAGACATGTTAAACAATGACAGTTCTTTGGGAATGAAGCTTTGAAGGACCTCCCAGTCCATGCTGCTTCTTCTGGTACCAGGGATGTGGGCTGTTTTTCAAGACTACCACTGGCATGGAGAGCAAAGGTCAAGGACAAGTTCAAGCAACACAGATCTCATTGTTCTTACAGAAATTAATTTGTTTTCCTTGAATAAATTGCTCCCCAGTGTGTAGTAAGCCTGTTGGTTAAATCTCCAGAGTTCAGAAGAAGTTGATTCTGACCATTTTTGCCAGTTTTGTTGTTGTTGCTGTTGTTACTGGTATTGTTGCTTCTATGGAGGGATGAATTTTCAGATGTCCTTCCTCCATCATTTTTACTGATTATTCTGCAATATTTTTTTAAAAGTCTCTAAAGTCTCAATGACCATAGACTAATTAAATATTTGTCATGGGAGATGATTAAGGAAAAAATAAATTAAAAGATAAATACTAACTAAAAAGAGAAAATATAATTCTCATAGAGGCTTTCCCAGATGGGTAGATGAAGACTGAAAAGGTATTTCTATATTTAGTGCTCTGAAAATTAAGGTTAAATTAACATATGTTTAACACACCCCCACTTTTTTTTCATTCAGGTTAAACACAGGCTTTACAGTCAGAAGTGAGGTCAAATTCCAGCTCTGCTTCCTACTAACTTGATGACTTAGGACAAGTTATGTAACTTCTCTGTGCCTCAGTTTCCTCATTCGTACAATGGGGTAATATATCTATCACATAAAGGTTACTGTGAGGATTGACTGTTAAATGCTGATCACAGATGCCTGGCAACCCAAAAGATACTAGTTTTGGTAATTATCTTTATAAGATTCTTCAAAAATACGCTAATAATTCTTGAGTAGAGTTAACCTAAAGTCATATATTCTTTTCTTTCTTCCTGTGTCTTTTGGTCTTTTTTCCCCTATTTGTTTTAAAGAAGTAAGAAGAAAAAAAAAAAGAGAGAAGGAACTAAGAAGAAAATGTATTCCAGCATTTTGGAATACAATTTTGTTCCCCCAAATTTATTTGTTTATTTTATTGATATATAAACAAAATTTTATTTATTTATTCAGCAAACATTTATGAAATACCTAGTAAATATTAGGCACTGTGTCAGGCAGAGGAATAATAATGACAATAAAGTGTGGTCCCTGCTCTCAAGTTGCTGACTATCTAGGGGACTGACAAGTAAACAGGTGATTACATACACAGTAACAAAGGCTGTGATAGAAGAATACACATGGTACTATGTGATGGGAGTATGGCTTTCACCAGTTCCTATTGGATTTATCTCTCCTTCTTTGGCTCCAGAACCAAGGAATTAGCCCTATTTTTGTCTTTAACTGGGTAGTTTAAATCATGAAATTTTTAAAAATTTGTAGAGATGAAAGAAAAACACCTTGAATTATGGAGGACACTAGGAATAGTACTTTTTTACAGAGCAAGGGCTTCCTACCAGCATAGGCACTTCTTGGGTTTTTAACCTGAAAAGTTCTTTGGCATATTTTTTCTTTGCTAGCTACTTTTTGTTTTCTATTTTTTTGTTTCTTTCTCTTCTCCACTTTATCATCTAGAAACCTGGGTAGTTCCCAATGAAAGAGTGTTTTACAGATTCTTAGAGTGATTTATAGGTAAAAATAGAAAATGATTTTTTTTTAAACTTCAAGTTCCATACCAAAAAAAATGAATATAAGCTTTCATGGAAGTAATTGAAAATGCAGATAATTTTCATTCCATTCCATTTTTCAGAATTCTCAATCGTAATCCTTTGACAACAGATAAAGATTCTTATCTTTTTAAATTGCCAGCATTAAAATATTTGTAAGTATTGCAACAGTTTCAGGCTCATGAGATAATTTCTGCTCTTTTTTGCTTTCGTCAAAGATTGAGTACTTTGGCTGAAAAGTCATAATTTAGATTTTAACTGGGTTATTGAAAATAAGAGTTATTGGCAAAGAAAAGGATTAAGGAAGAATATATATGGGTAAGACAGCCAGCAGAGAATGAGAACAGTGTTGAGGAACACATATAGTTATGAAGATGTAGATGCATGTAGGAATATTATTTATCCCAGAAAGCAAAAAGTAATAAGGGGTACATTATTTTATTAAAAAGAGTGATCAAAGAGGTAGATGCAATTGAAAATGAAAAGTTAGGATAATAAAGAATGATTGTGCTGTTCAGCACCAAGGTCATTCATTTGATGATGCAAATTTAAATTTCTTCAATGAGAGCTTTTTGGAATTACCATCTATGGCAAATAAGAAGCCAGAATTGAAGTAATCACATGTTAAGTATCTTTTTATGTCTAGAATTTTTGTCTTTGGCTTTTATATCATGCATGTTTGGGCTTCTCCTTCAGAGACATGGGAACAACACAAGTGTCACAACTATTGAAAGCATGCTCATGATGACCCTTGAATTGGAAAAACTGTAAATTGATTTTTCTTACATTTATTTTCACTCAATTGTTTTTCTTTAGTTTTCTTTTATTATTTTCTTAAGTCAGGTTTATTTATGTATAATTTTCATTTCACAAAATTCACTATTTATAAATATACATTGTGATGTATTTTGACAAACTTATAATTCTGTAGCCACCACATTTGAGGTAGAGAAATCTTCTGAAATCCCAAAAGACCCCTCATGTCCCTTTGTAGTCAATCCATCCTCCTCCCACTACCAGCCCCTGGCAACCAACAATCTGATTTTTGTCCGTATAATGTTGCCTTTTCCAGAATATCTTATAACTGAAATCATGTGGTATGTAGCCATTTGTTTTTGGCTTCTTTCTCTTACCAGTCTCTTTGGAGACTCATCTGTTTTGTTGCACCTGTCAGTAGTTCATTCTTTTTATTGCTGAGTAGTATTCTACTTGTGTGGAAACACAGTTTGTTTACACATTCATCGTTTGATGAACATTTGAGTTTTTTCTAGTTTTCTGGCTATTATGAACAAAGCCTCTGAAAACACTCACATGTGTGTGTGAACATATGTTTTGTGCGAGCATATGTTTTCATTTCTTTGGGGTAAAATCCCTAAGGGTTGCATTGCATCATCATACGCTAAGTGCATATTTAACGTTTTGAGCAACTGCTGAACAGTTTTCTAAAGTGCCTGTACCATTTTGGTTTCCCACTAGCAGTCTATGAGAGTTGCAGTTGATCCACATCGTCACCTGATCATTATATTTGTTTTTAAAACAAATTTAGCCTTTCTCGTAGGTGTGTAGTTGCATCTCGTGGTTTTTGCCACATTTTGCATTTCTGTAATAGCTGATGATGTTGAGTATCTATTCATGTGCAAGTATCTTTTTAAATGAAGTGTCTGTTAAAATCCATTTTTAATTGGATATTTATATTGAGTTTTAAGAGGGCTTTATATAAAAAGCAATGGAAAAAGTCCTTTCTTTCAGATATGTGTTTAGTAAATATCTTCTCCCAGATTGTGACTTATCTTCATTGTATTAAAGTTTCTCTGAATACTAGAAGTTTTAAATGTTTGATGAACTCTAATTTAGCAATTTTTTTCATATTGATTTAATTTATTTATTTGGTTGTGCTGGGTCTTAGTTGCAACAGATGGACTCCTTAGTTGCGGCTCATGGTCTTCTTAGTTGTGGCATGTGAACTCTTAGTTGCGGCATGCATGTGGGAACTACTTCCCTGACCAGGGATCGAACCTGGGCCCCCTGCATTGGGAACTGGGAGTCTTAACCACCAGGGAAGGCCCTTAGCAATTTTTCTTAGATGGTTTGTGCTTTTTTGTGTCTTATCTAAGAAATCTTTTTCTGAGACCCCATTGTGTAATCCAAAATCATAAAGATTTTCTCCTATGTTTTCTTCCGGAAGTTGTATAGTTCCATTTAGGTCTATGATTCATTTTGAGTTAATTTTCATATATGTTTTGAGGGAAGGGTCAAGTTTCTTTTTTTTTTCCGTTAAAAAATATCTATTTCTGTAAGACCCTATTGTGACAGTTCATTACACAGCTTACTGCACCCTAAATTGTACCATCGCCCCTCCAGTATGGCAAGCTAATAGAAAGTTTTCGTTATGCCAAGGCTAGTTGAGGGGATTGCATGAGATTAGTATGCGGAAAGAACCCTGCATTTAGCAGTCTGTTCCAACCATCTTTGTCAGGTCAGCTGACAAATGACTGTCTTCACCATGCCATCACTCATTGGTCACTGCTCTAGCCTCATCTTCCTCAGCCTCCAACAGCATCTGCCACAATTGTGATCCCTCTCTTGTCAGCTAGATGTCCTCCTCTCTGGATATTAAAAATTATTTCCCGGGGCTTCCTTGGTGGCGCAGTGGTTGAGAGTCCGCCTGCCGATGCAGGGGAGGCGGGTTTGTACCCCGGTCCGGGAAAGATCCCACATGCCGCGGAGCGGCTGGGCCCGTGAGCCATGGTCGCTGGGCCTGCGCATCCGGAGCCTGTGCTCCACAACGGGAGAGGCCACAACAGTGAGAGGCCCGCGTATGGCAAAAAAAAAAAAAAAAATTTATTTCCCTATGTAACTACAATACTGTTAACACACAGTATTGGAGAAATTAAATTCCTGCACAATAATATTACCTAATAAACAGTTACTATTCAATTTTCCCCAATTCTCTCTCATACAATATCATTTCTTTTAACAGCTTTTTGAGGTATAATTGACATAGAGTAATCTGTGTTCACACACACACATACATACACACCATGAAGACATCACCACAATCAAAATGTCCATCACCTCAGAAAGTTTCTTAACGTTTCTTCGTAATTATTGCTTCCAGTCGTTCCTTGCCCTTTCCAGTCGCCATGCAACCATTGATGTGCTTTCTGTTTGCATTTTCTAGAATTTTATGTAAATGCAATCATGCAGTGTATACTTTTTTTAACTGGCTTCTAAGCTCAGCATGATTATTTTAATCTTCATCCATATTTTTTTATATATCAGTAATTCATTTGTTTGTTGTTGTATAGTATTCCATTATACGGATGTACCCTAATTTATCTATTCACCATTAATGGACATATGAGTTGTTTCAGTCTTTGTCTATTACAGATAAGTTGGTATGAATATTTCTGTACAAGTCTTTGTATGGATATATACTTCCATTTCTCTTGGGTAAATACCTACAAGTAGAATGGCTGGATCATTGGTAAATGTATGTTTAAGTTTTTAAAAAATACCTATTTTCCATAGTGGCTTGATCATTTTACATCTCTACCAGCAGTGTATGAGAGTTGCATCTTCTTCACGTTGCGGCCAACACTTGCTATGCTCAGTATTTTTAATTTTTGATAGTTTAATAGGTGTGCAATTTTTTCTCACTCTAGCATCCCTAATGATTAATCTTGTCAAACATCTTTTCATATGCTTATTTTCCATATGTATATCTTTGAATCTTTCTATATTTTTCTGGAGTTTTGAGAGTTCTTTATATATTCTTGAAATTAGTCCTTTATCCAATGTGTAAGTTGCTAAGTATTTTCTCCCATTCTGGGACTCATCTTTTCATTCTCTCAGTAATGTCTTTTGTAGGGCAGAAATTCTTAATTTTGATGGTGGCTTATGTATCTTTTTTTTTTATGGATTATGCTTTTGGTGTTGTATCTAAGAAATCTTGCCTAACTCAAGGCCATAAAATTTTTCACTTGTTTTGCTCTAGAAGTTTTATGGTTTTATGTTATACATTTAGACCTTTGAACCAATTTGAGTTCATTTCTGTATATGGTTTGGATGGAAGTTGTTGTTTTTTTTTTTTGAACTGGATATTCAGTTGTTCCAGCATCATTTGTTGAAAAGACTATCGTTTCTCCTCTCAAATGCCTCTGAACCTGAAAGTCATTTGTCCACATCTCTGTACTTCTGAACTTTCTATTCTGTTCCTTTGATTTTTTGTGCATCTTTACACTACTATCACAATGTCTTGAAAGTGTAGCTTCATAAGCCTTGAAATCAGTTACTGTTCTTCAACTTTGTTATTTTTCAACGTTGTTTTAGTTATTCTGAATTTTATTTCCAGATAAAATTTAGAATTAGCTTGCCTATTTCTACAGAAAAGCCTACTGTGATTTTGATCTGTAAATCAATTTGGGGAGAATTGATATCTTATCAATATTGAATCTTCAGATCCATGAATACGTTATATCTCTCCATTTATTTAGGTCTTCCTTAATTTCCCACGGCAATATTTTACAGTTTTCAGTGTGCAAGTCTTTTACATATTTTATCAGATTTATTCTAAGTATTTTATATGTTTGATTCTATTATAAGTAGTATTTTAAAAGTTTGATCTCTGATTGTTTGTTGAGATAAATTAATCTTTTTGTATGTTGATCTTGCACCCTGCAAACTTGATAAACTCATTTATTAGTTCCAGTAGCAATTTTGTAGATTCTATCAGGTTTTCTACATAATCATGTTATCTGCAAATAAAGATAGTTCTACTTCTTCCTTTCCATTCTGAATATGGCTTATTTTTTGTTGCCCTATTGCACTGGCTAGAACCTTCAGTGCAATGTCAAATAGAAGTAATGAGAGTAGACATCCTTGCTTTTGTCCTGATCCTGGAAAGAAAGTACTTTGTCCTTCACCATTAAATATGATGTTTGGTGTTTTGTAGAAGTCATTTATCAGGTTGAGGAAGTCTCCTTCCATTCCTAGTCTACTGAGGGCTGTTTTTTTCTTTAATCAGGAATGGATGTTAGATTCTTTTCATTGTTTTCCTGCATCTATTGCAATGATTATGTCATTTTTCCCTTCTTTTCTTTTCTTAATTTGTTTATTTATTTTTGCCTGCTTTGGGTCTTCATTGCTGCATGCAGGCTTTCTCTAGTTGTGGCGAGCAGGGACTACTCTTCATTGCAGTATGCAGGCTTCTCATTGCGGTGGCTTCTCTTGTTGCAGGGCACGAACTCTAGGTGAATGGACTTCACTAGTTGTGGCACATGGGCTCAGTAGTTGTGTCTCACAGGCTCTAGAGCACAGGTTCATTAGTTGTGGTGCACGGGCTTAGTTGCTCCGTGGCATGCGGGATCTTCCCGGACCAGGGCTGAAACCCATGTCCCCTGCACTGGCAGGTGGATTCTTAACCACTGCCCCATCAGAGATGTCCTGATTTTTCTTTTTTAGTGTACTAAGTTGCGTAAATTGATTTTCAAATATTAAACCAACCTTTCATTCTTGAGATAAACCCAATTGGACATGATGTATCATCTTTTTATATAATACTGGATTTGATATGCTAAAATTTTGTTAAGAATTTTTGCCTCTGTGTTCATGAGAGATACTGGTCTATAGTTTTCTTGCAATGTCATTGTCTAATCTTGATACGGTGAAAGTTGGCCTTATAAATAAGTTGGGAAATATTCCCTTCTCTTCAACTTTCTGGTAGAGTTTGTGTAGAATTGACATTATTTTATTCCTTAAATGTTCTGTAGAATTTATCAGCTAAGCCACCTGGACTTGAAGCTTTCTTTGTTGGAAGGTTCTAAGCAGCACATCCAATTTCTTTAATAGCTGTATTCTATTTTTTTTTTTTTTTTTTTTTTGCGGGGCCTACTCTTCATTGTGGTACACCCGCTTCTCACTGGATGTCTTCTCTTGTTGCAGAGCACAGGCTCTAGGTGCATGGGCTTCAGTAGTTGTGGCACACAGGCTCTTGAGTGCAGGCTCAGTAGTTGTGAGGTACAGGCTTAGTTGCTCCGTGGCATGTGGAATCTTCCCGAAACAGGGACCGAACCCATGACCCCTGCATTGGCAGGCAGATTTTTAAACACTGAACAACCAGGGAAGTCCCTATTCCTGTATTCTTAATCTTTTATGTAGATCCATATTCCAATCTGATGTCATTTTTCTTCTGCTTGAAAATACTTCTTTTAACATTTCTTAAAGTGAAAGTCTACTAGTAATGAATTCTTTCAGCTTTTGTATGTCTGAGACAGTCTTTATTTTGCTTTTGTTTTGACATATTTGGGTATAGAATTCTAGCTTGATAGAATTCAATTCACTACTTTAAAGATGTTATTCCACTGAGTTCTCATTTACATTGTTTCCAACAAAAATTCTGCTGTCATTGTTATCTTTGTTCCTCTGTATGTAGTGTATAGTTTTTTCCTCTTGCTGCTTTTAAATTTTTCTATTTATTGCTGGTTTTGAGCAATTTGATTATTTTTTGTGCCTTGGTGTAGTTTTGTCCATGTTTCTTATGCTTAAAGTTCATTGATCTTCTTGACTTTGTGGCTTTATAGTGTTTACCATTTTGGAAACATTTTGGCTATTATTTCTTCAAATGTTTGCATTTCTCCTCTCCTTCATGGACTCTAAGTACACATGTATTAGGCCACTTGAAGTTGTTGCACAGCTCACTGATGCTCTATTAAGTTTTGTTGATGTTTAGTTTTGTTACTCTTTTTGTTTCATTTTGGATAGTTTCTCCTACTATGCCTTAATGTTCAGTGACCCTTTCTTCTGCAGTGTCTAATCAGCCATTAACCTTTCAATATCTTTTTCATTTAGACATTGCTTTTAATCTCTAGAAGCTCAATTTTGGTCTGTTTTACCTTTTCCATGCCTGTACTTAACATTTTCAGTTTTTAGTCTAGGTTTTTTCACATATGAAATACAGTTATAATAACTTTTCTTCAGGTATAATAACTTTTTAAATGTTCTTTTCTGCGAATTCTAACATCTATATAGGTTATGGGTTAGTTCTCCTCACTATGGGGCATATTTTTCTACTTCTTTGCATGCTTGGCAATTTTTCATATGATCCCAGATATTGTGAGTTTTAGTTTATTGTGTGATATATATATTTATATTCCTATAAAATGCTTGGGCTTTGTTTTGGGTGAAATTAAGTTACTCAAAACAATTTTATTCTTTTAGGTCTAGCTTTTAAGATTCGTTGGGTAGGAGTCCAAGTAGCCTTTAGTCTGGCGCACATTATTTGCAACTACTGAGACAGGTCTTTTCTGAGTATCATGAGGTTTTCCAGTCTGACTTGTAAGAACAGGTACTATTCCTACAACCTTGTGTGATATCCAGTTATTCTTATTATTAATCCTTTCATGTGGTCCTTTTCCTGGCATCAAGTAATTCCTCCCACAAATGTACTGACAAATACTTTGTTGAATTCTCAAGAGATCCCTCTGCATATCTGCAGACTTCTTTGTCTGTGCACTTCTTTTGTCTCTGATACTCTGCTTTTTTTTTTTTTTTTTTTTTGCGGTACACGGGCCTCTCACTGTTGTGGCCTCTCCCGTTGCGGAGCACAGGCTCCGGATGTGCAGGCTCAGCGGCCATGGCTCACGGGCCCAGCCCGGCATGTGGGATCTTCCCAGATCGGGGCATGAACCGTGTCCCCTGCCTTAGCAGGTGGACTCTCAACCACCGCGCCACCAGGAAAGCCCTGATACTCTGCTTTTTGAACTCTAGTTACCTTGGTTTTCCCAGACTGTCAGCTCCATTTCGTCAGTTCGGGAGTCCACCAGTCTCTGCCTGGACTTCTCTTCCCTGTACCATGACCTGGAAACTCTCTCAGAGAAGTAAGTTAGGGCAATTATAGGGATCACTTCATTTATTTCCCAACTCATGAGGATTACTGAACTTTATTGCCTGAGGTCCAGTTTCTTGAAAAGTGTTTTTTCATATGTTCTGTCTTATTTTTTCATTGCTTCAGGTGCAAGGTTAAATTGGTCCTTGTTACTTCATCTTGGCCAGAATCCAATAACATTCCTTAAGTGTGTTTTGCTTTGATACAGGGTCCAAATAAGATTAGGCATTGCCTGTCTTGTCTTTGTTTCCTTTAATCTACAATATTTCCCTGCTATTTTTTTTCTTGGTCTTTTATGACATTGGCATTTTTGAAGAGGCTAAGCCAGTTGTCTTATAAATTGCCCAACAATCTGGATTTGTCCGTTTCCTCATTAGATTCAAAGTAAACTTTTTGGGGAAGAATACTATATAGGTGATGTAACCTTCATACTTCATCACTTCAGGTGGCCCAGTGCTAAGTTTGATCACTTGATTAAGGTGGTATCTTCCATATCTCTCCATTGTAAAGTTATTTTTCCCCTTGGTAATTGAAAAATAATATGTGGGGTGAAAGTTTGGGATCAGTGAAGATCCTACTTTCAAACAACTCTTCACATAAATGTGCATCAATGATAATCCTTGTCTGAATCGATTATTACATTGATAGTTGCCAAATGACACTTTCCTAATTCTATCTTTCCTTTTCCATTTATTAGCTGACATTATTCTATAATGAAGAGCCCCCCCCACTTTCATTTTGAGTATCATTATGAACTCATGTGCTTTTTTTTAAGTTAAGTATGTTATAACTTATTATAATGATAATATTCTTTGGAATGTTCCTTTTGTCCAGATTTGGCCAAAGCGACCTCTGTTATTGTTTAACCACACGATGCTTTTCTATTACTACTTTTCTATTACTAGAATAATTTCTAATATATTACTACTCACAAATAGGACCTGAGAAAGGGACTCCAGAAGGTGCGGTCTTATTCAGACTCTTCTTAGAAGTGTGCCTTCTTCCTGTGTACTCTCAACCCAAAGTGAGGCTTTCGGGTTGGAAAGAGATACTTCGGATTTAAACTACAGATCAGTGTCACCCAATGCTAATCCCTATTCCCTTTTTTCGAGGCATACCATACCTACTGCCATCCTAATCCTTCTGTTGGGCACCTCTCTCCTCCTCTATATTTATTTACAACAGTCAAGAGCAGCAATTGGCCAACCGGCCCCTATCCAGTTCTGCAGTCCATACGCCCCAAGAACTTCTTTTTGCACTGGTCTGTGGTGGCCTTGGCCTACCTCTTCTACCTTCTCAAGTAACTCTTTTACCACGAATTTAATTACCTGTGTTTCCATTTATAGGATCTTACCTAGCCGTATGGCCTGCTGCCTCTGCCAATTTAAAAATACCATTGAGGTTGTCTGAAAGACAGTCAAGCTGCATTGTGACAGTGAATGCCTGCCAGACGTCACACGTTGTGGTGAGTCTCAATTGTGGGATAATAAATTTTTAATTATTTAATATTTTTATTTTTAATCAATGATGATAAATGTTAAAATTCATGATGTAATTGCATTATTTCAATTCATACTTTCAGAGTTCCAGCTCCCTAAGTTTCTAAGAACTACCCCTTTGCTAAAAATCAGATTCTTGGTTACATTATTAAGCTAATAATAGCTCAGTTACATTGTCAGCTTAATAATGTAACTGATCCGCATACATAAAGGGACAAGAGAAAGGAATGGATGAGGGAAGGGAATTAACATTAATGGCCTCATATCCTATGCTGTGCTCTGTGCAAATGAGAACTTATTGATATAGTACATCACAGTTTGTAAACTGATTTTATATACATTAGGTCTCAAGTACCCTTTGTCTTACAGGACAGGTGTAAATATATTTTTGTTTGTTTCTGCAATTTTATAAAGAGTACAAGCGATGCTGTTTTATGTCCTCTTTGGAGCCTGAGAGTTTCTGGTTCCATAACCAGAAGCTGCTACCTAGCCCTTCTAATGGAATGGAGAGCTAGCTTATTCTTTGGCTGTCAAGCTCTGAACTTGCTCTGAATCTCACGCTTTTCTATCCACAAAACACTCAGGGGCTTTCAACTCTTTTTCTATATATTAGATTTATTGGCACTAAGTATTTGAAAAGCGCGTGTGCGCATGTGCAAGCGTAGTCCGCTTGCGCCCCGAGCAGCGCACGTGCGGTGACGGTGGATTGGTGCAACTGGTACTTTTTGCGCTTCCCATCGGGGGTGACAAAACCTTGCTGGTGTGGGAGCTGAGCTCTGGACCCACCCCCGAGGCTTTGCAATTGAGCCGAGCCGGAGGGGAGGGAAGGGTGGAGGAGGCCGCCCCGCGCCCCAGTAACTGGGCGCCCCGGGGTACTGCTTCAGTACCTCATCTGCCTGTGGTCTCCGCTGAGAGGAATCTTAGTTCTAGAGACGACCTGAGCAGTCAGCTCGCCCCCATAGATTTTTGAGAGTTAGTCCCCAACAGAAGGCATTGCCTCCTAATGCATCTCAAAGCTTAGGATTTCAGAGGGAACTTGTTCATGAAATGAGAAGTGTTTGGAGTAGCAGGCTCACCACAGTTACCTGTGGCGAAGGGCTGGGGGAATATAAGGGAATGGGCGGTTTGGTTTCCTGGGGCTGAAATTTACTGCACTTTCTTAGTGTGAGACCACCCTAGAGCATTCTCTGTTCACAGTCTTCTCCTGGTTTGGCCTTCTGTATTCTGTCTGAGTCTTCCCAAACTCAGCAGTGGGCTGTCCTGGGTTCTCTGCCATCATCAAGTTTTATTCAGCAAGGGATGCCCACAGAGCCCAAAAGGCAGGGACCAGAAGCAGCTTTTTCACACATCTCCAGTGAAGGTGGGTCCAAATGTGGAATTCCTCGCTCTACTGGGATGAAGTGCTGAATTTAAAACTAATAGGCCATCTGGAAATCCCTGGTGGTCCAGTGGTTAGGACTGTGCACTTTCACTGCTGAAGGCCCGGGTTGAATCCCTGGTCTGGGAACTAAGATCCCAAGGGGAAAGAAAAAAAAAAAAAAAAACGACTAGCGTTTGTACAGCACTGCGGTGTACAGAATGCTCTCACATGCAATGCTCCACTGATCCCCCAGTTCCCCAGTTGTTTTTTTCTTTTATTTTAGATGAAGAAACTCGAACTCAGGATGGTTAAGTGACTTACTTAAGGTTCATGACAGTAAATGTGGAAACTAGAGGCCAAACCCTAACTTAACTGATGTTAAACCCCATGTCATTTTATGCTGCCCCTTAATTTAAGAAATCTTCACAAGAATCTTCCTTATATATACATTTATGTGGATTTTAAATGTGTGAGGTTGACAAAAATTTTTTAAATTTATTTATTTATTTTTGGCTGCGTTGGGTCTTGTTGCTGCACGCCATCTTTCTCTATTTGCGGCAAGCAGAGTTTGCTCTTTGTTGCGGTGCGTGGGCTTCTCATCGCGACGGCCTCTCTTGTTGCAGAGCACGGGTTCTAGGCATGCGGGCTTCAGTAGTTGTGCCTCTCGAGCTCTAGAGCACAGGCTCAGTAGTTGTGGCACACGGGATTAGTTGCTCTGCGGCATGTGGGATCTTCACGGACAAAGATCGAACCCTTGTCCCCTGCGTTGGCACCCAGACTCTTAACCAGTGTGCCAACAGCGAAGTCCCGAGCTTGACAAACTTTTGTCAGATGTAAGATAAAGGAGGCTTCATCATCATCATCACTCTCAAACTGCCTATTAAGAACTCACTTCAGATTCCAGAAAATGGTTAAATATTCTTTAATGCATTGTAGAAACCTTATTCCATATTAACATGCCATCCAATTTTAGTTCCCCAGAATTAACATTTCATTATGTTAAGGACCTTTTCAATTCCTCTGAATAAGTGAGTGAGGCTTAGATTTCCCAGACCTTTCCCTGTATAATTGTGTGTCTTCTCTGATTGGCTTCTTGCTCCAGCTACTTCCTACTGACCTTGCTGCCTCTTCTCATCCATATTTCTTTACTCACTGATTTCACCTTTATTGAATCTGAGAACTCTCCTCAGATGTGACTCCAGGTACACTACCTCCCACTTCTGTACCCTGTTTAACACCCTCTTCAATCCTGGCTCTAGTCCCTGGGATTGAAATGATTTTGTGTCAGACATTCTTTAATTTGCGGACCCTGCTACCATTTCACGTACCACTCAGATATTACAGATGGTCCTGGAAAGATTATGCAACAGTTACTTGGTATCAATTGTGAGTAATGAGTTCTTTTCTTATATTGGACATTAAGACCATTCCATAAGTGTAGGTTGTGAGGTTTTCACAGCATAAAGCCCGTCACTGATAGAGTTATGAAGAAAAGGTTCTCCAAGTCACTATAGAGTTGAGAGGAAAGGGCATTCGTATTAGATTTCTTTATTTAATGCAGAGCTTTAGTTTACTACCCACAACCCCAAAATTTTTCCCTACTTTACTTATGCGTTCTTTTTCAATTTTATTTATTTATTTATTTATTTGGTTGCACCGGGTCTCAGTTGCAGCAGGTGGTCTCCTTGGTTGCGGCTCAAGGGCTCCCCAGTTGTGGCATGTGGGCTCCCCATTTGCAGCAGGCAGGCTCCTTTAGTTGTGGCTTGCAGGCTTCTTAGATGTGGCATGCGAACTCTTAGTTGCAGCATGCATGTGAGACCTAGTTCCCTAACTGGGGGTTGAACCTGGGCCCCCTACATTGGGATAACGGAATCTTAACCACTGCACCAGCACGGAAGTTCCAATTATGTGTTCTCTTATTCATTGGCAGGTATCTTCCTATCTTTTTCTCCTGTGTTTTTTATAAATACAGAAAAGAGAATAACATCTTAAAATAAAACGAAGGAAAGGCCTAATGTATCTGAGTTTTTCTCAGTAGCACGAAGGGAAAGGTTTGCCAGCAAGAACTGTGGCAAGGTTATCCGAGATGTCAACTGTCTCTACTACCCAGTGGCTCAGAGCCCTTCTGAAGACTCCTAATTGTCCAGGACAGCTCCATTATGACTCACCGCACAGGACATAGCCTCCCATGTGACACTCAACATTTAAAAATTAGTCTTCATTTCTCCTTCCCTGCAGGCAGCTTCAGTTGGAGAAAGTAACCTCATGTTCTTATGTACTCATTCCTTCACTCAGTCAACAGACCATCACTCCTCTATTATATGCCAATATGTATTCTTCTTTCTGGTAACAAGGAAAGAATAATATATGGTTCCTTCAAGCACTTAAGGAGCTCATAAACTAGTGACTGAGGAAGATGCAGAAACAAATCAATAATGAATTAACAGTGCTTTGACTTTATTTGTATTATTTGAATTTTTATGACTAAATTTATATACTACACCCTGTTCAAAATGGAAATGGACCTTTAAGAAAGAAGTAGTGATGTAAAAAATCCACAGTAATATGTAAGTTATTTAGAGAGTTAAGACTGGAAATATTTGCACTCTCAAAGAAACCTGTTAATGCAGATGAACCTCTAATTCTTTTCGTTGCTTCATTTACATTTATAAAGGTACACATATTCCCTCTTCTAACAGGGGTTAGTAACTTGGAGAGGGGGTGCTACAGGTTCAGGTCCTAATTCAGTGGCAGGTCCGTCTTATCTCCTCTTCAGGTCATATTTTCAAGCCGGAGCTCCAGGATGAGATGAGTAAAACACTCCATGCCTTTGCTTACCCCCAGCCCCATAATAGGCTTCTGCTGGGCTTCCTTGGTTGCTTTCATCATCACTTTCACCACCGGATGTCAGGGAACTTTCTGGTTAATCAGGGGCCCTGGAAATGATGCAGAAAAGTACTGACTTAAAAATAATAAATAACATTTATTTAGGGCTCAGTGTGAACTCATTGCTTAAAACGTCCTACTTAATCTTCACAACCACTCTATAAAATTGGTATTGATAAATCTCAGGTATATCCAAAATAAATCTCTATGTAGGGTTGTGATATTTTTAGGTCTTTTATGTCTTTAGGTTGGTCTCGGCACCAGATAAAGGCGGTTCATCATAATATGCTTGCCCTAAACAGCTCCAGATGCCAAGAATTGGCAAATTACTTCTTTGGTTTCCATGGGTGGTCAAAACGGATCATCAAGGTAAACTCTGTAGACTTTCTTTGACTAACCAGACTCCTTTCAACATTGAACTCCTAGACTTTAGAGAGAAGAATAGAACATGGCTATAGGGAGGAGATGTGGGAGGCTTCCACATGGAAGTATCTGAGCATTGGCCTGCCACTTAGAAATAGTGATAAACTCAATGACTTGGATGGTGGTGTCCATAATTTTCTCCAGTATTTGTATGGTATATCATAAAAAATACTTGTCCATATCTAGTCATTCATTTGCAAGTCTCAGTTGATTTTGAAGGGATAGCATATCTAAACTATTACCTGGGATTACTGGAGTTTAGTTTTTATTTCTAACAACAGAATATGTTGAAGTCTAGCCTTTAATTCAAAATCCTAACAGCTTCAGGATCTTTCCAACCTTGAAGAAAGGGAAAATACAGATATTGTGACACCACTTCAGAAGCAAAGCCTGAAGTTCTTCTGTGCTTTAGAGGTGGTGTTGACTTCCCACAAGTGCAGGAGTCCCTGAGCTGGCATGGCTGAGGAACCTTTGGATAAGTTGGAGGAAGGTCTGTTTTCCAGTATGTGTGTGTGTGTGGGGAGGTGGGGCAGTGGGATTTCTCTTTTTTCCTTTCTTTCTGAAACTCAACTTTTCAGATACATCCTCACCTTTTCTAAGCAACTAAAGCCCTGGGCAGAATTGTTCTGCCCGATAATATAGGTTTTTATCTTAGGCAATACCTGACAACACCTTAAACTTTAGAATTTTAGAACTCGCTGCCTGCCAAGAAGCTTAGGAGGAGGGAAAATTAGTTATTATTATTATATTTTTGGTTAATAATTTGTTTTGTGCTAAAATAATCCTTGAAATACAGATGTCTTCTGTCCTTCAGTTATCCCAAAAAAATCATTGTCTGAAGATTGAAATAAACTCATGTGTAAATGTCCAGTCCTTTGCCTCCTATAGAATGGCCTGAGCAGAAAAATAAATGTAGATCCCTAGAAAGGGGATTCTCATTGATACTGAGATTTTTCCTAGATTCCATGGCACTTGGGCTTAGGGTTTTAAGTCAGAAGCAGGGCTGTTAGCGAATGGGGTGGAGGAGCCTCCACTATTCACCTGAGTGGGTGATGGTTGAGTAGATCCAGATCATCTGCACTACAACCAAATCTGTCTCACTGTATGAGTCCAGCCCTTGATGCAGAGGAGAGCAGGGTCTGTAGCAGTGCAGCCTCAGCTTCTCCATTTGAAATCTGTGAGTAATATGAGATTTGTGCCACGTTCTTGGTTTGCATTTCCCGTGTAGTATTTTAGGAACTTCCAGAATAGATCCGAGCCGTAAAAATGTGCCATGCCAGGGTATACCTACAACAGAGACATTCACCGTACCCCAGTGTTGTGCCTGCCCTTAATCACTAAGGTAATGATCTAAGAATCACAGATGCATTTTTAGTTTTAAACACATAACCTAGAAATCAGTTATTCATATAGGCATTTTAAATTCATCTGTTTTGGTTGGATTTAGGGTCATTATCATTCCTTATGAGAAGGAAGATAACCCAGAAGCTTGCTATTCAGAAAGCTATGACAGATGGATTCCAGAAATTGCTGATTGTGGTTTTAGGTAAGACCTTTTTGATTGTCGTTGAAGTGCTTCAGTTTCAGTGAGCAAATAAACTTATTTGAAAAGTTAATTGGATGAAAATAATGGTTATCCAAAACATTACAGATTCTTTCATTCACCATATGCTTTCACAGCAACAGTCTTAAATTTGTTCTTTGTGGCATTTATGAGAAGAACGACAGCAAATATTATTGTCCCCAGTGTTTAGATGTAGAATGACTTGCCTCAATTCATACAGAAAGTGTTTGATCCAGTTCTTCCTCAGTTGCTTGCTTATCATACAGAGTAGTGTAGTGATTATAAGCCTTGGACACCTGTGTTTGAGTCCTACCATTGTCTCTTAGATTTTGTTGCTGTTGTTGTTGCAATTTTGGGTTTTTCTAGCCAGAGACCTTTGAAGGTATTTAATATCTCTAAGCTTCAATTTCTTTATCTGCATATAGGGTTAGTAATTTAGCTTACCACCAAATGGGGGATATTGTAAGAGTAAATGAGATGATGAATATAAAAAGCTTAGAACTATGCCTGAAACATAGTAAGCAGACAAAATGTATTGACTATTATTATTACCGTTGTTTTCTTGTTGAAGTGTTTATTTCTGATATATTGGGTGAATATGATTCTTATATAATAATCGGCTAAGTTTTTGTGAGCCTTGAAACTGGTCATGCTATTGAATAGCGTTGATTGTGTTCCCTATCCAGTTATACAGCGGTGAGAATGTCACAGGCTGTGCCCAAAGGAAACTTTATGATTAGTAGATTCCGGCAACAGAATTGCTCCCCTGCTTCACAGCCCTGCAGGCTTAGAGACTGAGAAATCCTAGGTAAGTTGTCAGCGACCTTATTGGCTTGTAAGAGTTGACCCTGGATTGGACTTGGCCTTCCAGCCTGGGCAGCCCTTCCAGTGAAGTTTGACTATCTGGTCATCAGGCACAATCTCCATCTGCTGTCAACTCTGGATAACAACCTTTAAGAACCAAACTAAATGCCTGAGTTGTTTGTGCCTAATATGCCAAGGTACTCCTTATATGTACACAAAACCCCTTAGACCAAAAATCCTGGTGGCTCTAGCTTGCCTTGAGGAAAGCTGTATTGTCCAAAGGGTACATGGGCCAGTTTCTGCCAGTAGAGTGTTCAAATACTCTGTCTGTCTCTGTCTCCAAAGCTTTGTTCATTGTCTCTGGTAGAATTTTGGTCCCAAGGAGTAGGCACTTGCCTTGCTTCTAATAGGAAGTATCTGTTATAGTCCAGTGGTATCTCTCCCAGGTTTGAACTCACTTTGACCCCCACCTGATGCCTTCCTATTTAATTGTATTGTGATTGAACATTTTTGTTTCCACGGCTTTTAATTTCTATGTCCTTATTCCTTAGTTCTTATTTCTAAGATCATAAAGTTTTTGAACCAAAGTTAATACTTCTTATATACGTTTTCACATATAATTATAATAAAAACTGACGTGTCAGATGAGGGAACTTCTAGGAAAATGCTCTTATTTTCTGCTTTTAGAAGTCAAAAGAATGTCTAATTATTCGGTGCTACCATTGTATACAGGAAGTTTTAGAACAAGAAAACTTCTGAATTGATCCTTGTTAACTTTATTACAGAAAGTGGTAAAACAGCTGTGGCATATAGACCCTGTGAAGAGGTCACAGATGCTAGAACCGAAGAGGAACTATAGGATTTAATTCAAGTATGTGGAGATAAAAGCTGAAGGGGTACACAGCCAGTATAGCCATAATTCAAAACAACCAGCAGGATTTGGAAGACTTCAGCATATCTACTCAGCCCTGTCTTCCTTAGGAAAAGGTGAAACTCTGAAAGTGCTTTTGAGGCAGGGAATTTCTAGGACTTTTCCAAGTCCCGGGCCTTGTCTCTGGCCCCTTATTTGAAGTTTGGAGAGCAGGATTGAGGGCCACCAGTGTACGTCTATGGTTGTGGACACAGGAGAAGACACAGGCCTTTTAGAACTCCCTTCAAATAGAATTGCAGGGATTTGGGAACAAGGTAACTATGGTCTTAAGTGTGATTATGCTACACTGTCTAAAAACTATTCATGCCTTTCAAGTAAGGTATATTACCCAGATCTCAGCATCTCATATGTATCTTGTGTTAAATATTTTGCCAAAGAACCTTTCTGTAAAACAGTTATACGGATGCCTCGAATTACGGATTAAGTTGTCAACGTAATTTCTGAAAGAAAACATTAATGTACTGCATATAGGATTTTTATTTAAAAGGAGCAAAAAATGTGTTTCGTGTCATTGAGAGCTTAATTTTTGGCTAGAGTTCTGATTATTTAACTCACCCCAATGTTGCAAAGTTTGTTTTGAAGGGAAGACAGTAGAGAAAGAAAAGGTGGTTATGTTCTGAAAAATTTTGAAAGTTTTTTCCTGTACAAAATAATTATTTTAAATCAATTTAAATCAGTCAAGGAAACTTGAAACGTATCCATGTTTGGGCTTTAAGAAGACTAGCTTCCTATGAAATGTGAGAGGAAAGGGTTCCGTATTGATACTAAAGATTCTGCAAACCTGATTATAACAACAGATCCACTCCTAAATGAGGCCAATTTTGGAATCAGTTCCATTTAGAAACCATCATGTGCTAGGCACTAGAAATAAGGTGAAGCTCCTTCTCTCTTGGAGTTTAGGTGTTAAAGGTGTACCAGACAATTAAAAAGGAATAAAATTAAATAGATTATGAAAAGGACTGTGAAGAAAGTAAACTTCGTGCTAGTTAGAGTATTTCAAGAAAATTACTTAACATGCTGACTTTAACATTCTAACTAACTGTCTTCTCCATATGTGCACACAGGGTAGACCTCTGAAAAGTGACACTGTAGTTTTTTCTAGATTAATGGCTCTGTTGGGACAAGTTGGGATGGGAGAAGTCTTCCCATGCTAATGTAAAGGGCCATTCACTTGGTTTTAGGCTCTCTTTCCCAGAATGAATCGCTCACCTGCCCCAAACCCCTCCTCCAGAAGTTCTGGAGTCATCACTGATTCAGTGGTGACCCCTAATAACAGAGCGGTATATGAATAATGAGACGTGAATACTGAGAGTTTGGAGGAAATGGCAACATTTTCGCATAATTGTAAGGTGTGTCCCCCTCTCGCCACCCTAACTGGTGCTCAATTTGCAGGTCAGCTACTTTTCTTGTCAGCCATGTGGCCAAAGCGAGCAAGAATGTCTCTCAGACTTCAGCTTTGTGGAGGAAGAGTTCAGATTGCCAGAACTGGACTAACACTTTTGAATTTCCCAGAATGCCAGGTCCTTTGGTTTCCTCGGGAAGCTCTGCATCCTTCCCAACCCCCCTCCACCCCTGGGCTGCTGGAGTTTGGGGCCACTCGGGTCTGCAGCCCAAATCCCGCCTCATTGTTTGGGGCCAGGGAGGGCAGGGCGGGGTTGGGAAGAGGGCCCGGCAGGAGGTAATTGTTGCCTTTGCAAGGGGAAGGGTGGCTTGCGCCCTAGGGACTCTGGGAAAAAGACCCACTCTGGTGGCGCGGATTGGATCTCCGCAGGAGCCTAATAACTGTAGCGCAACTAAAGACTTCATAAATAACGGGAGGGACGTTAGGCGGGGGCGGGGCGCGCGGTTGCTAAGGTGAGCCGTCGCGTCAGCGCTGGCATAGCGGTTCAGCTCGGATGCAGGATGTGCTTCCGGATCCTCCCTGGCCTGGGTCACTGCCCCTGGAGCCGCCGCATGTTATGTCCCGGCTGCGCCATTGGTTGCCAGGACTCTTCCTCACATGGCAAGGACGGTGGCTTCTAGTCCAGGCAGTTCAGCCTCCGGAGTGGGCCCTGGGCCCCGTCCAGGTGACCCCCAACCCCCCGCGGCTGACAGAGGCTTGGTCTTCACAGTCCTCAGAACCTCTTCACAAATTGCCCCATGCCCTTACACCCCTGGCAGAAGCCGTGGGCTTTAATTACTTAACGTCCTTGTCTCCAGTCCAGATATTTGCCCCCCCTCATCAGGAGTTGACGGAGACTGAGGTTCCATACCCGGACACGGATTCGGTTGGAGAGATGCCTACAGGGCCAGATCAGTTTGCTGTTCCACATCAGGATCTGAATAACAAGCAAACCCAACATCAAAAGCTCCCACAGGCAGTTCCAGTGCTAGACTGGGATCAGAATCAGCCCTTGGTTCTCCATTCTCGACACAAAAGTAAGACTAAACACAAAGGTCTATAGGAGGCTGAAGGTCACCAGTCATTTGAAATACTTGTTCCACCTCTAGGTAGTAAGAGCTCAAAACCAATGAAGTTTATGGTTTCACCCCCAAACCTGAAGAAAGATCTAGTTCAGCATCAACGGCTTGACAAAACTATTGTTGGAAGTATAGGCCAATTTCAAAAAAACACTCAGGGTCTAGAACAACAGTTGCAGGGTGATTATTTAGATCCCAGTATGGATGCCATTTATCCTGAGGAGAGCATACCTAGGGATTTTTTGGGGAGCCCAGATGAACCTACAGAACCCCCTGAGGAAGCTGAAATTTCTCCATCCCAGCAGGATGGCCCAGTGCTAAGTTTGATCACTTGATTAAGGTGGTTTCTTCCATATCTCTCCACGGTAAAGTTATTTTTCCCCTTGGTAATTGATAAATATTCTGTGGGGTGATACTTTGGGACCAGTGAAGATCCTACTTTCAAACAACTCTTCACCCAACTGTGCATCAATGATAATCTGTGTCTGAATCAATTATTACATCGATAGTTGCAAAATGACACTTTCCTATTCTATGATCCATTTTGCATTTATTAGCTGACATTATTCTATACAGAAGAGCTCCCCCACTTTCCATTTTGAGTATCACTATGAACTCATGTACTTTTTAAAAAATTAACTATGTTATACCTTATTATAATAATAATGTTATTCTTTGGAATGTTCCTTTTGTCTAGATTTGGCCAATGCGATCTCTGTTACTGTTTAACCACACGATGCTTTTTTATTACTAGAATAACTTCTAATATATTACTACTCACAAATGGGAACTGAGAAAGGGATTCCAGAAGGTGCGGTCTTATTCAGACTCTTCTTAGAAGTGTGCCTTCTTCCTGTGTACTCTCAACCCAAAGTGAGGCTTTTGGGTTGGAAGGAGATACTTCTGAATTAAAGTACAGATCAATGTCACCCAATGCTAATCCCTATTCCCTTTTTTCGAGGCATACCATACCTACTGCCATCCTAATCCTTCTGTTGGGCACCTCTCTCCTCCTCTACATTTATTTACAACAGTCAAGAGCAGCAATTGGCCAACCGGCCCCTATCCAGTTCTGTAGTCCATATGCCCCAAGAACTCCTTTTTGCACTGGTCTGTGGTGGCCTTGGCCTACCTCTTCTACCTACTCAAGTAACTCTTTTACCATGAATTTAATTATCTGTGTTTCCATTTATAGGAACTTACCTAGCCATATGGCCTGTTGCCTCTGCCAATTTAAAAATACCATTGAGGTTGTCTGTAAGAGAGTCAAGCTGTGTTCTGACAGTGGATGCCTGACAGACTTCACACGTTGTGGTGAGTCTCAACTGTGGGATAATAAGTTTTTAATTTTATTTTATTTTTAATCAATGATGATAATTTTTAAAATTAATTTAAAATTAAAATTAATGATGCAATTTCATTATTTTAATTCATTCATTCAGAGTTCCAGCTCCCTAAGTTTCTAAGAACTACCCCCTTGGTAAGAATCAGTGTTGGTTACATTGTTAAGCTAATTGTTGCTCAGTTACATTGTTAGCTTAATAATGTTACTGATCCACCTACATAAAGGGACAAGAGAAAGGAATGGAAGCGGGAAGGGAATTAACATTAATGGCCACATATCCTATGCTGTGCCCTCTGCAAATGAGAACTTATTGATATAGTGCATCACAGTTTGTAAACTGATTTTATATACATTAGGTCTCAAGTACCATTTGTCTTATAGGACAGGTGTAAATATGTTTTTATTTTGTTTGTTTTTGCAATTTTATAAAGAGTACAAGTGACGCTATTTTATGTCCCATTTGGAGCCTGAGATTTCTGGTTCCATAACCGGAAGCTGCTACCTAGCCCTTCTAATGGATGGGAGAGCTAGTTTATTCTTAGACTGTCCAGCTCTTAACTTGCTCTGAATCTGAAACTTTTCTATCCAGAAAACACTCAGGGGCTTTCAACTATTTTGCTATATATTAGATTTATTGGCACTAACTTGGTGACTTCCAAAATGTGCTTTCATGCCCCTGTAGCTTGAATACAGGTCTCTATCACTGATGTAGAGCACATCATAAATAATAACACTTTGCTACTTATATAAAGACAATATTAAAAAAAAAAAAAAAGACAATATTGCTGATTTTTCAACACATTTTTTTTTTTTTTTTTTTGTCTGTGACACACAGCTTGTGGGATCCTAGCTCCACAACCAGGGATTGAACCCGGGCCACAGCAGGGAAAGTGCCGGGTCCTAACCACTAGACCACCAGGGAACTCCCCCAAACAATTTTTTTACTAGTTGTATTACTCCCTTCTCCCCCAGAAGTGGGCAGAAAAGGCATTTTTAATTTCCTTTTACAGGTGAGGAGAAACAAGATCAGAGGTGTTAAGTGCTATGACCCTAGTGCCCCGATCTCCTCTCCCCAGTTTGGGGCTCTCTGCAAGCCCATGCTCCTCCTTTCTCATGACACTTCCCTCCTCCTTTGACCCTCAGGAAAAATACTTTTAATCCTTTTGGAAGAGAAGCCCAGCTACACAATGGTATACATTACCTTCACACAGTCAGAAGCTTTGGATGGTTCCCCAAGTAAAGCTGGAAATATTAGAAGTAAAATGAAATGAAAGCAAAGTAGCCATCTGACAGAAGTTGCTTTTTCCCTTCTGCATTTTGGACCGCAAGTATTATTCCATTGATTTGTCGAACATTCCATGTTGGCCTACAATTGGGCAAATCTCTTATACCCCAGATCCCTGCTTAATTTTAACAAAGAGCTCGGGCGGACATAGTGTTTTTTTTTTTTTCTGTATAGAGCCTTTTGTTTTGAGGGCTGGGATATGTGGAATCAGGGACTGAGCAAAGGACTCGGTGGGTGGGTGGAGAAGGAAATGTCCAGATGACGACCTGTTAACGGCGGTCGTTGTCGTGGTCATCTGTGATAGTAGCAAGGACACAAGCACACTAAAGAGGTGGATAGAGGAAGGCTCACACTCCTCTGCCTCTGAGGAAGGACAGGATCGGGTATATAAATTTGAGGAGTCACAGTAGATCTGCAGAGAGTCCAGCTGAGTAGGGGAATATTTGTCTTCCAGCCTTGGAGTTTCTTCAGTTCTGGCCCCTGGGAACCAGTGGAGTAATCCTGAATATAGTTAGTATATTTCACGCTACAGAATTTTATGAGTAGATAGCCAGTTTTTCAAGAGATATCTTTTTCGCATTTTGTTGTTGCCAGTCATAGGCTTAAGTGTGTGTTTCTTTTTCTCCTAAGTGGCACTCAAATGTTGAGTGATTCCTAATTTATTTGGCTGTGGACTGACTAAAAGCTGTCCCATCAGTCTTCAATGATCAAAAACAGTTATTTTTGACAGATGAAGAAACATCTATAGGGAATGCAGAAGGATCGTTGATAAAGGCGTTACAAGCCTGGAAGAAGAACAGCAGCGAGCTGACTTGAGTCAGAGAGGGCATCCTCAGATAAAGTGCTGTCAGCTTGTCAGGCTTCATGAACGAGCAGCTGGACTTTAATAATAGAAGTGATATTATCAGTGCACTGAATTACATACTGCCTTTTATCTCAGAGGGGAATCTAGGAGATGTGGAATCAACATTATTACCATTCATTCAACTTCTTTTTTCAAATACACAAGATGAAGATATGCCACTGGGCATTTTGAAAATCAATACAAGGAGCCCTTCTGTTAAAGCTGTACCCAACAATTCAACTAATAAAAATAAATTGAAGAAACTTCACTTTCTGGAAAATTTTTAGATGCAGAAACTGAAGAAAAATTTGATGAGGTTATAAAGGAAGAAAAACCTGCCACGCATACGCATTCCAACCATTTAAGTACCATGTTTAAACTCTACATCTTTCAAAAGAAATTGGAAGCTGCCCAACCACAGAAGGACAGCCTAGCAAAGATTGAGATTACAGAGAAACATCTGCTGAGAGTGAACAGGGTCCTCAGGGGCCCAAGGGGCATACAGAAAATGCACCTCAAAGCAGTGGGAGATGAGAGCGTCAGGAGGAAACAGAATGCCCAGCAATCTGTGGCGAACACTGCCGAAGAAAGAAGGCTCAGGAGACCATCCCCAAGAAAGCTGAAACAGCTTCTCATGGTGCAGAGGCCCAGGAAGCTGGTGGGAAAGTCGTCCAATGCAGAGTCTTCATTCATAAAGGAACACAAGGCAGCAGGCTCCTCTTCCCTGAAACAGTACTTCAAGGGCAGGCCTTTTGCCTCCATCCGTCCAAGATCCCCATCTGAGGTTAAAAGCAAATCAAAAGACTTATCCCACACTATTTTTGTTTTAGAAGCTGTAAAGGCTAGAGTTAGAAATATTGAGGCTCCTGAACTAATCTCACCTTCTGGTGAAAAATATATCTTGCATAAAACTCAGTCTCATCGGGTCCACAGAAAACCCAAAGTCAAAAGGAGTCGAAAGTTCAGAAAGAAAAGTTCACTCAATAGAATGATGCTTGCAAGCTCTCCATTCTCTGTAGCGAGGAGTCTCATAAATTCCCCTCCACGAGAGGCTGTTTCACCTTCAAGAGAAGTGACTTCTTAGGAAAATCCTTTTCTAGCATTATTTTCTCTGTCAGACCATCCTACAGAACACACTACTTCAGAAAACAATACTGCATAAAATGTTTCTGATGAAATTGTTTCTAGAGGAAACTCTACTCTGCCAGGAGGAAACGGCCCTGGAAACACTACCCATGGGAACGTCTTCACTGCACATTCTACTGTTGCTGCAGACAACAGTATGCCAACTGTTCAACACACCAACAAAACACAATGGGAGTACCACAACACGGGCACTGAATTATCCTCCGAGCCCACAGACTTCACTTTCCCAGGGCTCACATCCCCAGGTGATCAAGTTGAAACTCAGCTAAACCAGCAGCTACAGTCCCTCATCCCCAACAATGACATGCGAAGGCTCATTTCTCATGTTATCCAGACTTTGAAAATGGACTGCTCAGAGACCCACGTGCAGCTGGCCTGTGCCAACCTCATGTCTCAAACAGGCCTCCTGATGAAACTTCTCAGCAAGCAGCAAGAAGTAAATGCTTCCAAAGCGGAATGGCATACGGACCAGTGGAAAACTGACAACTATATCAGTGAGAGCACAGAAACCCAGAGTGAGCAGAAAGAGCAGGAGTCAAGTGAGGTGAGGATAACCCCTGACACATGGGAGCTGGACTTTTACTCAGTTTAGGACATGCCATTAACGTGCCCAAGCAGGAATACCATGGGCTCCTAGTCTGTATCTTATCTTCAGCCATGAAACTGGCTAAGACAGTGATCTCCCACTTTGCTCGTTTAGAGAGTGTGCCACTATTCCTAGGGTAGATGAGAAAAGGCATAACACAAGATAAATAATGTGTAGATAAATAAACTGTAGAAGAAATTGCTAATGATAAGATTAATAACATTCAATTTGGCTTGTTCTTATAGAAGCTAGTCGCCTGAAAGGATTGGGTTTTATAGTATTTTAAGAATAGTTAACTATCATTTAGAATAGGATTAAAAATAGTTAGCTTTCATCCCTTCCATCTCCTTGTTTTAAAAAAACTGTTATTTATTATTTTTAGCTCACAAAAGAAGTTCCAGGATATGGCTATAACAACAAACTCATCTTGGCAATATCTGTAACTGTAGTAGTGACGATTTTGGTTACAATTCTCTGTCTCATTGAGGTAAGGATGATAATTAATTCAGATTCAGAACCCACAAACTGAGAATCAAAGCCACCTTTCCTCCTCCTACTACTTGATTCTTCTCTTTAATCATGAGGACTGAATACACATGGTTGGGGATGTAGGGGCTGGCCTCACTCAAAGCTGACAAAAGGTAGAACATATGAGTCCCTTCTGTAATTTGGCAAGGAAACTTCACTTCTCATCCTACTGCTTTTTATGCCCCTACTCTCTATTCCCTTTATCCAAACCTCATAGAATTTTAACCGGGAGAAACGTTAGACAGTAGCTTGTCTCTTCCTTTAATAATAAGGAAATGGAGAAGGAGAAAGGGAAAATATCTTGCCCCATGGTCATACTGCTAGTGATTATCAAAAAGAAGAGGGTCCCTTTCCACTGAGGACTTCTCTACTGATCGCACTGTGCTTGGGCTGTGAGCTACCTTTTATGTCACAATTCAGTATACACATACCATATGGACATAAGTAGTTTCTGAAACAAACTTATTGTGCACTCTGATGTTTTTCTCTTCTATTTGTATTCAAAAAGAGTATTTTGTGTTTCCCTGCTGGTCATGGCCTTTAAACTGATCCCACAATTCACTGACACCTCAGTGACAGCCTGCAGTATGAAAGTCAGAGAGGTATAGTAACTTTGCTCATTGGTTTCAGGTGTTTACTTGGTGTGATTCAACTTATAGGATAGAGCAGCCAGGAAAATAAAAGCACCTTCTCCCCACACCCACACCCCCAGCAAATGCTGCATGTGCGACTATATCCAAAGCGGACTGGTGTGAAGCGCATCTAGAGAGTAACGTGTTTCTGCCCAGCGCCGTTGTGCAGTGTTTTCTCTGCACGATGTCACTTGGCCAAGGACCGAGAAAGGTGAGGGGGGCTGAAAATCCTGCCTATACTCCATGCTAAGCTACATGTAAAAGTCTCCCCAGAGACACTAGAGGGCCATTTTGGACAGACACAGAGAACTGGAAGGACAGCATGCATGCAATGATTTTCAAGATCCCAGGTCTCTTGTGATTTTGGTCATTGTGATTATGGACTGAGGTACCCATTTAGTCCTAATACGACCAGAGATAACACACTGTGAGAGAGATGAAAAATGACATGTAACACTAACTGTGTGTGTTTTCCTCCAAGGGGCTTTTTTCGATTTCTGCTGCGTAAGAGAAGCTCAGGGGAAAGTGAGAGTCAGGTAAGTTTGAGGAGGAGAAAGTACTGTGGCCAGAGAAAGCAGGGGAGATGCAGAATTAATATTTCCCTTTCTGTTTCTAGGAGGGCTCTTTCGGGAGAACGCGGCCACTTTGACATAGGGATACGTATAGGCCTCTCAACACCACACGCAAGGAAAGTATGGCACAAAAGCTACACGACGGGGAGTCTTCTGAGGAGGATGAGATATTTCTCCATCCCAGCAGAAGGCCCAGACTCGTCATCCAGAGCTCACTGAAGAGGTAGAACCACCTCCACTTCAGCAGGAGGCTCCACCTCAGCCTTCAGAGGTCCCTGAGGAACTAGAAACTCCAAGTCCTCAAGAGGCCCTCGCCCGGCCTTTGGAGACACTTAAGGAGCTTGTAGTTCGACCAGTAGCACATCATGGGGTAAATGAAGCTCAGCAGTCAAACTTGTACAATTTCACTATTACACCTATGGATCTGGCACTTACCATAACTCCACAGGTCACTAAATAGGTTGATCCTTCTCCAGTCCAGCAGGAGACCCTGTCTCAGCCTCCAGAGAGCCCTCAGGAGGTGAACCTTCTCTACTCTATCAAGACGCCCCAACTCAGGCTCCAGGTCTCCCTACTGAGTATGTACATGAAATTCCAGTGAATGAAGAGGTAGCATCTCTACCTGGCGTTCAGCGTCACGCTCATTCCAACTTGCCCAGTGTTACACTTCAACCTCTGGATTTGGAACTTAACCATCACTCCAGAGCCCACTACGGAAGCTGAATTTCCTACAGCTCAGCAGGAGGCCCTGACTCCTCCACCTCTTGAGCATCCTGAGGGGACAGAATCTTCTCCAACCCAACAAGAGACCTCAGCTATGCCTCCAGAGCCTCCTGGAGAGGTTGAGCCTTCAAGGGAGCAGGAGCAACCAGCTCAGCCTTCTGAGCCTCCTGGGGAAGTTGAACCTTCTCCAACCCAGCAGGAGCCCACAGGTCAGCCCCCAGGGCCTCTTGTGGACGCTGAGCCTTCTCCAAGTGAACAGGATCAACTGACTCAGCCTTCCGAGCCTACAGAGCCTCCTGAGGAGGTGAAAACAGCAACCCAGCAGGACATTCCAGCTCAGCTTTCAGAGTCTTTTGGAGAACCTAAAACCTCTGCAACCAAGGAGGAAGCCTCAGCTCAGTATCCAGAGACCCCTAATGAGGCAGAATCTTCTGCAACCCAGCAGGAGATCCCAGCTCTGTCTCCAGCGGAGATAGAAACTTCTGCAACCCTGCAGGAGCAACCAGCTCAGCCTCCAGAGCCTTCTTCAGGGGAGGTGGAACCTTCTCCGACTCAACAGGAACAGCCAGCTCAACCTCCAGAGCATCATGAAATGACAGTTTCACCTCCAAGTCACCCTCATGCTCAGCATTCAGACTTATCCGGTGTCACTGTCAAACATGCAGATGTGGAGCTTACCATAACGAAAGAACCCACTCCAGAGGTGGGACCTTCTCCAAATCAGCGCAAGCCTTCAGCTCAGCCTCAGTGCCCCTTACTAATGCAGAATTTTCTACAATGCAACATGAGGCCCCCACACTGCCTTCACAGCCACCTAAGGAGGTTGAACTTTTGCCAGTTCAGCAGGAGGCTCCAGCCGAACTCTAGAAGACAGTACACGTAATAAACCTTCAGTACAAGAGGAGACCCCAGCTCAGTATCCGGAGCATCGTGGAGAAGAGGTTATACCTGCCACAAGCCAGCAGTAGAGTCCAGATCAGCTTTCACAGGCTCCTGACGTACCTTCTCCACCTCAGCAGGAAGCCACAGCTCAGCATCCAGAGTCTCATGGTGAGGTGGAATCCTCTCCAACTCAGTCTCCAGAGCTCTCTAATGTGACTGTAGTTTTCTCTGCAGAGCATCCTGTGACAACAGTTTCTTCTCTAGGTCAGGATCAAGCTCAGCTTCTGCAGTGGCCCGATGTCACTGTTAAACCTGCGGATCTTGCACTTACAGTAACTCCAGCGTTCACTAATGAGGTTGAAACTTCTCCACCCCAACAAGAAACCTCGGCTCAGTCTACAGTGTCCCCTGAGCAGTTGGAACCTTTGTCAGTCCAGCAAGAATTTTCAGATCAGCATCCAAGCCCCTCTGAGAATGTTGAACCTTCTCCAGTTCAGCAGGGAGCCCCAACTCAACCTGAAGAGCTTCCTGAGGAAACTGACCCTTCTCCAAGCCAGCAGGAGAGCTCAGCTCAGCATCCAAAGCCCACTGAGTGGGTTGGACCTTCTCCAGTCCAGTATCAGCGCCGAACTCAGCCTCCAGGGGCCTCTACAGATGGTGCAGCTCAACCTTCAGTACATAATGAAGTGACATTCTCACCTCTAGGTCCAGGTGAAGTTGAACATCCAATGTTGCCTAATATCACAGTTAAACCCATGGATCTGGAGGTTGTCTTAACTCTAGAGCCCACTAATGAGGTTGAACATCCTCCAGTGCAGCAGGAGGACTCTACTCAGACTCCAGATCCCCCTGGAGGGATAGAGCTTTCTTTAATCCAGGACGAGGCCCCAGCTCAGTCTCCGGTTCCCCAGGGGAGCTCAGCTATATGTCCGTAGCCCCCTAAGAAGGTGGTACCTTCTCCCACAGAGCAGGAGCTTCAGGCTCATTCACCAGAACTCCCTGCAAAGGTGGAACTATTTCCAGTCCCTCAAGGCACCCTCCTCACCTTCTACAGCCCCCTGAGAACATGGAATCTTCTCCAGTCCAACAGGCATTCCCAGGCCTACCTCTGGAACCCCTTAAAGAGACAGAACCTTCTCCAGCTGAGCAGGAGGCCCCATCTCAGCCTCCAGCACCACCTAAGGAGGTTGTAGCACAAACTCCAGTGCATTATGAGATGACAATTCCAACACTAGGACAGGATCAAGCTCAGCATTTAAACTTGCCCAGAGTCACAGTTAATCCTTTGGACCAGGGTCTTCCCACAGCTCCAGAACCTACAACGGAGGCTGAATATTCTGCAGCCCTGCAGCAGACTGCATTTCCTCCAACATAGCCCGAGGTGACATTTCCAAATGCAGAGCAAGTTCAGGCTCAGCATCCAACCTTGACAGAGGTCACAATTCAACCTTTGAACCTTGAACTGACCATAAGGCCACAACCCACTAAGGAGGATGAACCTTCTCCAACCATGCAGGATAACTTAACACAGCCTCCAGAACCACCTAAGGAGGTTTTTGTAGCTCAGCTTCCAGTATATCAGAACCCAATAGTTCCAACACCAGAACAGGATCACACTGAGCGTCCAGCATCACCCAGTGTCACAGTTCAACCTTTAGACCAGGGGCTTACCACAACTCCAGAACCTACTATGGAGGGTGAACATTCCACACCCCTGCAGGAGACTATAGATCCTCCAACATACCACGAGGTGACACTTCCAAATCCAGAGCAAGTTCAGGCTCAGCATCCAACCTTAACTGAGGTCACAGTTCAACCTTTGGACCTGGAACCTACGTTAACTCTGGAATCCACTTTGGAGGTTGATCCTTCTCCAACCATGCAGCAGACCCAAGCTCAGCCTCCAGAGCTCATTAAGGAAGTCGTAGCTCAGTCTCCATTATACTCCAAAGTGACAGTTCCAGCGCCAGATCAGGATCATGCTGAGCATCCAGTATCACCCAGTATCACAGTTAAACCTTTGGACCTGGAACTTACCACAACTCCAGAACCTACTACAGAGTCTGAACATTCTGCAGCCTGGCAGCAGACTACAGCTCCCCCCTCCAAAACACCCTGAGATGACACTTGCACAGCCAAACCTGACTCAACTCACAATTCAACCTATGGATGTGGAAATTACCATTACTGCAGGATGCAATATGGAGACTGTACCTTCTCCAATCATGCAGCACACCCCAACTCAGCCTCCAGCGGCACCTCAGTATGTTGTACTTCAATCTCCATTCCAACAGGAGGTGACAGTTTCAAATCCAAGTAAGGATCAAGGTCAGCATTCAACATCATCCAGCGTCAGAGTTCATGATGTGGACCTAGAGCAAACCACCACTCCAGAATCCACTATGGAGGCTGGACATTGTACATCCCTCCAGCAGACTACAGCTTCCCCTCCAAAACACCCTGAGGTGACACTTGCACAACCAAACCTGACTCAAGTCACAGTTCTACCTGTGGGCCTGGGAGTTAACATATCTCAGCAACCAAGGGCATCTGAGACAGTTCTTTTTCCTTTGACTCAGTATTCAGTATCCACAGGCCTTCCTGGTGTAAAATATACCCCAGAAAAGAAGCAGCCGGAACAGAATGCCACCACGAACATCAGCATATGTGAGCTGTGTACCTGCAAAAATGAGATGCTGTCGTGTGTTGGTCTCAGCCCAAAGCAGAAGCTCCACAGAGTGCCTGAGCCAGAGCCTGACGCCTACAATGGCAGCTTCACCATCATGTAAGAATCGCCTCTCCTCATTTGTTGTCTGCATCCTGCCTGACATGGCAGCCTTTCTTCAGGTCTTCCTGGGTCCTCCTTTTCTCCCCAATCCACATTGACTGACTTTCTGTTTTCACCTTTTGTTTGTCAATGATTCCTTATCTTCCTTCTCCTCCTTACCATTTTTCCCTCTCCTCCAGTCTTTTACTTTTACTTGCCCTTATTTTTTCCTTCTCCATTTTTTACCCCATTATTTAATTCCTTAACACCTAATCTTCTCTCATCTTTATTCTATCGTCTTTACAGCAACATGTCCCTCTCCCCATCTCATTGGTGGTAATACAACAAAGTGGTTAAGGGTAGAAATGCCGGAGCCAGACTAACTGGGTTTGAACCCAGGTCTGTCATTTATTAGCTTTATGACTCAATTTCCTCATCTGTAAAATGGGGATTATGGTAGTCATCATGTCATAGTATGACTCCTATGACTCCTCAATCTCCCAATGACTCCAATCTCATTGGGAGATTTAGTTGAGTTAATATAGGTAAAGCTCTTCTGTCAGTGCCTAGCATATATTTTAGTGTAGCTATTATTATTATTCCATCCCTCAGTTATATCTAGAACTCAACTTTGTCCCCTGGCTTTCTATATGTAGCACCCATTTTGTGCCCAACCCAGGACTAAATACTCTGGGAGCCACAGAAGTATATGGCATTGTCTCCAGAAATGACAGTGACAAGTTGGAAGAAAGGGGATATGCCTTAAAAGGGAGGTAATACATAATTAAGTATGAAGAGAAATACAGATAGGTGGTGTAATTCACCAGAACCTGTAATCACAGGGGTGTGGAGGTCACGGAAGGCTGCATGGATAAGCTCAATGTTTAGCTGGGACTTAAAGATTGGCTGTGATTTGTCAGAAAAATAATAGGCAGTACAGTCTCGGCAAAAGTGTGACTGCAGGGATGATCAGAATTTTATAGATTAGTCTGGCTGAAAATAATTGGGTTAGGCAACAATGAAAGATAGGATTATAAAATACCTTGGCTATAGGCAATGGGTGTTTGAAAGTTCCGCTGTAAGATATGGGGAGCCACTGCAAGTTTTCAAGCAAGAGAGACAAATGATGAAGACAAGAGGCTTATTTTAAACACGAAGATGGGTAAGACAGGATTCCTTTTAGCAACTCATGATCTCATAGGTAAAATAAGCATATAAGCTCAAACCATAATGACAAAGTGCTGTGGAGGCACCATGAAGGAATAAAACTACATTTCTTCTAAAACAGTCATTTCCTCCTTCTATCCATTCCCCAGCTATTTGTTGATTTTATAAATATTTGAGTTTGCTTTATGTCCACGCGTTGGCTTTAAGTATGATAGACGATGCACATAAGCAGGACCTAGTCCATACTTTGAAGGAGTTTATACTCAGAGGAAATGGGTTGCAAAAAGAGCTATATTTAAAGAAAGAAATGAATATGGGCAATGAGAGCTACAAGTTGGTACTGGAGCGCAAAAGAAGGATAAAAGACTTCAAATTGGATCAGGGAAGATGTTACTAGAGCAATGCTGTTTAAACGGGACCTCGAAGGGCCATTGGGTATCAATGACAGACATCTTGGGAAGAATAAGGTTGCAAAAGGAAAGTGGGAGAAAGGCAAAACACAGGAAAAATACTCTGAGTACCTGTAGAGTACAAGTGGGAAGAGTAGGGGATTAGAGCCAGATCATCTAGGGCTTTGGAGGCCAAGCCAAGGATAACATGCCAAGCTAGCATGTTACCACAGCAGTGCTGTAAGACAAGCATTAGCCTGCAACAGAACCAACCACTTGGAGGGCTTGTGAAAACACAAGCTCCACCCCCACAGTTACTGATTCAAGAGGTCCAGAGTAGGGCTGAGTATTTGTATCTTCATTCATTCACAAGTGATGCTGGTATTTCAGAACCACTTCCGGCGAGTTAATCTGGGGATCGCGTGGAGGGTGGCTTAGAAAGGGAGAGGGTAGAGATGGAAACACCAGTCAGAAGACAGTTATACCCATCCAGGTGAAATGAGAGACTAAGCTGGAATCCATGGAAATAAGATAGTCAGCTATAGTCAAGAGTAGGTATTTTCGAATAAAAGTCAAAATGATAGAAAGTGTAATCCTGAATTAACATTACATATTAATGATAGGAATAACTTCCTTTCAAGTTGTGTGAAAGGTTATCTTTTACTTCTTCTGGTAATGAATTGGCGTAGAAAAGCAGAACTATACTGGGAAGTGTGTAAATATAAGAATATTCCTTTTAATAGAAGAAATTATAATGATATATAGAGATAAAAACTTTGGGCTCATAATGTAGAATTTGATTAGACCACAAAAGGTGGAATCTAATCAATGCTGCTTCTCTCAGGAAAGATTACCTCCAAAATCTGTCAGGATCTATAGTTGTATATTTAATTTATGAAGATCCTGAATGTGAGACTTTTAAGAGAGGTGAAGGCAAGGTTAGGAACTCTGAAAGGTTCAAATAGTAATTCCTAAGGTTTGGAGTTTAGAACAAAGCTTCTTATTTATTATTATCATTCTAACCTCTACTAGTTATTCCTACTAATTAGATATCTAATAGCAAATTGAAGCTATATATTCCTTTTAATTTTCCTAGAGATTTTTCCTGCAATAAAACAGCATCTGTCGAAAAAATTACATTAGAACTACTACCTTTTTTGCAGTTTATGTAAGTTACAAATATAACTTCATTATATTTGGAATTTTTATAAAGCTTAATTTTTTATAAAATTGATTTGTTACTCATTTTGAAAGATGATTAAAATTACCAGTAAAATTTTGTAGCAAATCCTTTTTGTCTCTAGCAAAGATTAGTGTGAGAATTATTACACAGGTCAGAGTGAATCACTAGAGAGCAGTGGTTCTCACCCAGGGTGATTTTGCACGCAGGTGACATTTGGTAGTGTCTGGAGACATTTTTCCTTGTCAGATCTGTATATGCTACTGGCATCTAGTGGACAGAGGCCAGAGATGATAGTAAACATCCAAGAGTGTGCAGGAGAGCCTCCCACAGCAAAGAATTATCCAGCCCAAAATGTCTGTAGTGCTGCCTTTCTAGAGAAATAAAGATCACTTAACACAAGTATTTAATGAGCATTTACTATTTTGTATCTAATGCACCACATATATAATCATGAAAGTATAAATCATAATATCTTCCACAGTGAGATTTCTTTAGTGCATGGAGGGAGTAGTGATGTTATGTTTCATCGTATATAAATTAGAATTACTGCCAAAGGATAAATATTCTGAAAGTATATATATTTTTCTTTTTATTTTGCTTGTGTCTTTCTTTGTAGAAATCTTGGTTGCAGTTTACTCACAGAACTGAGCTTTGGAACGTTTCAGGCCTGGCATGGAATGAAGTTTTTACACAAGTAGTAAGTGAAATAGAAGATGAATACATGTAAAAAACTGTGTATAAAAACATCATGCAGTTATTGGTTAGCTGGGTGTAAGCCCAGTATGAATTCTAGTAAGGATGTCTTGAGAGCCATTTATTTTTTATTTTTTTCAAATGAGGAAACTTAGGTACAAAGAGGCCAAGAGACTTGTTTAACTCATAATATGAAACCCTCTGCTTTCCATAGTACTGAACTTTGGCTCGGGCAATAAAAGGCACCAAGCAAAAACACTCAAATTAGCATTGTCATGGAAACCCACCGATGCCTCTTCAATATGCGAATGGCCCATGAAGTTCCACTTTTGAATTTAACTTTGAATCCTCCTCATGTGCAAAGTTCCTAACTGCTTAAAATGTATGCAACACAGAGCTGCAAAGAACTAAGTTTAGCACCGAATTCGTCAGGGAGCAAATGGTGTGGGTGCTTCCCCAACCATTATTAGCTCTTTTAAATGGTAAAGCAGAAAGAATTCCTGAACACGCACCACAGGGCATTCCCCAGTCACCCAGAACATTATTTTTCAAAAAGCATATATCTCTGAAGTGTAATGTTTGTGGCCAATAGGAACCTTTGAGATATGGAAAAAGACGTTGTTTGTGTTCAGCTGTAGTGTGAAAAATATAAAGAAAATACATTGCTGTAGCCTAGTACAATATACGTTCTTTGCTGACTACTCTTCAATAAGAAGTGTGGGTTTTACACCCCTTCAGCTCAAAAATTCTGTGATTTCTCATGACACAAGGAAATGATAGTGGGTACATTCAATGGACCGAAGGCGATTTTAGACTCAAGGCAAAAAAGAGCTCTTCTACACCTGACTTTGGAAAAGACTCTCTTACCTGTCTTGTGGGTCAGAAATCCAGTTTCACACAGTTCACACATTTTGGGTTAATGAAGGTGTTGAGGCTGTGTCTGGAACTGGATTAGAAATTCCTGCAGATGCCTATCTTTAGCGGCCTCCTTCCTTTCCCTTGTTAGTTTGCTGTTGTCTACCTTGGGGAGAGAGCACCAAGGGTCAGTTTTTCTTTTGCCAGCACATCGGAGAGCAGGCTGATGAGGTCCCTTCACCAGGAGGTTTTAGTAGCGTCAGTACAAGGTCTTAAACTCACCACCTTTCCTAAACATCCTATAACACCAAGAGTTCCTTATAAGAGTCAGAGTTTCACTATAGTTATGTAGGCAACACTGGAAAATATATTGTGGAAATCAATCAATCAATCAATCACAGTTTAAAAATTAATGAATTCATTCAAAAACATTCACTGAGTACCATGCCCACTGTGTGTCAGCAGTGTACTACGTGCTGGGGATACAAAGACACATAGGGCAAGGACATTGTCCCCAAGAAGCTTTCATACTGGGAGGAGAAAGATGAAAGTTGATGGGAAAACATAGATGAGAGCCATTCTAGCATCTATGCAGCAGGGTAACAAGGTGAGGGAGGGGGTGATGAAGTAGAAAATGGGTGGTAGGTTAGAAAAGATTTGTAATGGAAGAGGCACCAACTTGTTCCTTTTGAATTTGTTTTCCTCTCTAATGACCGAAAAAGTTAGTGAAAGAATCAGAACTATCTGGTGTTGGAAATAAATTAGTACTGTACTCCTAAAACTCGTTCACAGTTACTTTCAAAAGATTGTCACAGTATAGTAAGTCTTTGTTTTGGGCTAAGTCTTTCTAATAGACAAAGCTAATTTGATTCAGGAAACATTTGCCATGGTGAGATAAAAACTTTATTGCATCTCTTTCCAAAGGCAAGCCACCCAGGGAAGATGCCACCCTCGAGTTAAGTCATTTTACTACCTATAATGACGTATTCTTGGGGTGTTTATAAGTTGCCTGCATTAAATAAGTTTGGGAAAGGGCCCCAGCTGAGGTGGATTTATCATGAATTCAATGAAGCTTAGGCTTCAGGGCTCCTCACTTGCATAGGTCCCTTCCAAAGTCTTGAGAGGGGTCCTAGCGATTTTTGTATTCACAACTTTGCATGTTTTTATTAGATAGGATTTCCCAAAGTAGATGAGGTTCAGGCCCCACAAAACCTTGATTCATCACCGGGTTTCAGGTAATTATAAGTCAGTAGGTTTCTTGAATGAAGCTTCTATGTTATTGACAAACATCAGGTGAAGTAGTTAGCAGTGTGGTAGTCTATTTTAAATCCGAAATCTACCTCAAAGATGAACCAAGAGTTTATTAATTACTAAAGTACCACTTTTTGACTGGTGGTGGTAATCATATCTGTCTCAGATAAAATCAGGAATGAAATATATTATGGAAAAGGAGCAGTGGTTGATAATCCTAAATGTTAAGTATACTTTTTCTTTCTGACTTTATAGTGTTTCTCCTTTATTCACCTAGGCAGGTCCAGACTGATGGCTTATTTTTAAAAATTCTTTTAGTCACTTCATTGGTTCTAACAATACAAGCTCCATGATTTTAGAAACTGAAGGACTCTACAATGTATACAGGCTATATAACTTAACCAGACAGAGTGCATTCACATGCTGTCTTGTCTGTGGTACGCCAATATTGAACCAAGAACAAGAGAGAATAAGAGGAAAATCAAAGCCGTATCCCTTTTAAATTATTTACCCCATTTTGGAGAATATCAGTGAGGGAGGGGGGCCACACTATGAAGGCAAACTGAGCTGTGGTCACAGAGCGGCCCTAACGCTCCCCCAGTCAACTAGCATTGGTTTCCTTTAGATAGCTATGTACACGCAAAAGCTTACACACTTCAGGGTGTTGTCATCACTTTTTGCTATGTACTAGAATCCTGGCAGCTTCTCAGATTTAGAAAGGCGTAAATGCTAAAAACAAAAATAACTTGGGTCTGCCCTTTGCCATGATTTAGGGTGGCTGTTTTATTTGTAATAGTTCAAACTTTTGAGACTGTCACACCTAGCAACTACTATATTTTCTTCTCTCAACTGCATCTTATTCTTCCCACCTGTAGTATTTTCTCCCATTCTATATGTTTTTTTTCACTTTCTTGATAGTGTCCTTTGAAGCACAGACTTTTTAATTTTTATAAAATCCCATTCATCTATTTTTCCTTTGGTTGTTTGTGCTTCGGGCATTACATCTAAGAAACTGTTGTCTAATGCAAGGACTACTCCTGTGTTTTCTTTTAAGAGTTTTATAGCCTTTGCTCTTACATTTGGATATTTGATCCATTTGGAGTTAATTTTCATATATGGTGTGAAGTGTAGGAGTGCAGCTTCATTATTTTGCGTGTGGATGTACAGTTGTCCCAGCATCATTTGAAAAGACTCTTCTTACCACATTGAATTGTTTTGGCATGCTTGTTGAAAATCAATAGACCATAAATATGAGGGTTCATTTCTATACTGTCATTTCTGTTCCATTGATTTACATGTCCTGTCTTATGCCAGTACCACACTGTGATTGCAGTAGCTTTGAACTGAGTTTTGAAACCAGGATGTGTGAGTCCTCCCACTTTGTTCTTTACCAACATTGTTTTGGTTATTCTGTTTCCTTGAATTGCCATATGAATTTTAGAATTAGCTTGGCAATTTCTGGAAAGAGGTCAGCTGGGATTTTGATAGGATTTGCAATGGAACCATGGGTCGATTTGGGAAGTCGTGACATTTTAATATGACTATCTTCCAGTCCATGAATCCAGCATGTCTTTTTATTTATTTAGATCTTCTTCAATTTCTTTCAACAGTTTTTTACTTTTCAGTGTGAATCTTGTACTTACTTGGTTAAATTTTTCCCTAAGTATTTTATTTGTTTTGATGCTGTTACACATGGAATTGTTTTCTTAATTTCACTTTTGGATTACTCATTGCTGGTGTGTAGAAATCTTTTTTTTTTTTGTGTGTGTGTGGTATGCTGCCTCTCACTGTTCTGGCCTCACCCGTTGCGGAGCACAGGCTCCGGACGTTCAGGCTCAGCGGCCATGGCCCACAGGCCCAGCCGCCCCGCGGCATGTGGGATCCTCCCGTACCGGGGCACGAACCTGTGTCCGCTGCATCGGCAGGCGGACTCTCAACCACTGCGCCACCAGGGAAGCCCTAGAAATAATATTGATCTTATATCCTGAAACCTCGCTGAATTCATTTATTAATGCTAACAGTTATTTTCCTAGATTCCCAGGAATATGTCTTGTGGTCTTCCAGTTTCCCAGGAATACATTGGCACATTTCTGTCTCTGTGGACATCTCATTCCTCAGCTTTTGTTTTTAAGCTTTTCGGTTGGGCTGTTTTTTGCCCCAAACTGTTATCCATTGTCTCATGCAAGTGCCATGTTAAAGTATTTGCTTCAAAATGTTTTCCGAAATGCCACCTGAGGAGAGGCTTTTCTCACTAGACTGCTGATGGTCAGGTCAAAGACAAGCCTTTCACGTGAGGTCTTCCAGGGGACCACCAGACATGTAAAACAATGACAGTTCTTTGGGAATGAGTCTTTTTGAAGGACCTCCCAGACCATGCTGCTCCTTCTGATACCAGGGGTGTGGGCTGTTTTTCAAGGCTACCACTGGCATGGAGAGCAAAGTTCAAGGACAAGTTCAAGCAACACAGATCTCATTGTTCTTACAGAAATGAATTTGTTTTCCTTGAATAAATTGCTCCCCACTGTGTTGCGAGCCTGTTGGTTAAATTTCCAGAGTTCAGAAGAAGTTGATTCTGACCATTTTTGCCAGTTTTGTTGTTGTTGTTATTGTTATCGTTGCTTCTATGGAGGGATGAATTTTTAGATGTCCTTCCTCCATTATTTTATTACTGATTTTCCTGCAATGTTTTTTAAAATCTCTAAAATCTCAATGACCATAAGCTAATTAAATATTTATTATGGGAGATGATTAAGGAAAAAATAAAAAGAAAAATAAATAAATAAATAAAAAGAGAAAATATAATTCTCATAGAGGCTTTCCCAGATGGGTAGATGAAGTTTGAAAAGGTATTTCTATATTTAGTGCTCTCCAAATTAAGGTTAAAATGACAGATATTTTTAAAAAACCCCTTTATTTTTTTCATTCATGTTAAACACAGGCTTTAGAGTCAGAACTGAGTTCAAATTCCAGCTCTGCTTCTTAGTAGCTTGATGACTTAGGACAAGTTATGTAACTTCTCTGTGCCTCTGTTTCCTCATTTGTACAATGGGGTAATATATCTATCACATAAGGTTACTGTGAGGATTAAATGTTAAATGCTGATCACAGATCCCTGGCAACCCAAAAGATATTAGTTTTGATGATTATCTTTATAATATTCTGCAAAAGTACACTAATAATTCTTGAGTAGAGTTAACCTAAAGTCATATATTCTTTTCTTTCTTCCTGTTTCTTTTGGGTTTTTTACCCTTATTTGTTTTACAGAGCAAAGGAAGAAAAAAAAAAGAAAGAACTAAGAAGAAAATCTATTCCAGCATTTTGGAATAAAATTTTGTTCCCCAAAATTAATTTGTTTATTTTATTGATATATAAACAAAATGTTATTTATTTATTCAGCAAAGATTTATTAAATACCTAGTAAATATATAGCCACTATGTCAGGCACAGTAATAATAATGACAATAAAGTGTGGTCCCTGCTCTGAAGTTGCTGACAATCTAGGACACTGACAAGTAAACCAGTGATTACATACACAGTAACAAAGGCTATGATACTAGAATACACATGGGACTATGTGATGGTAGTATGGCTTTCACCAGTTCCTCTTGGATTTATCTCTTCTTTGGCTCCAGAACCAAGGAATTAGACCTATTTTTGTCTTTAATTAGGTAGTTTAAATCATGAAATTTTCAAAAAATGTGTAGAGATGAAAGAAATCACCTTGAATTATGGAGGACACTAGAAATAGTACTTTTTTACAGAGCAAGGGCTTCCTACCAGTATAGTCACTTCGAGGGTTTGGAACCTGAAAAGCTCTCTGGCATATTTTTTCTATGCTAGCCGCTTTTTTTCTATTCTTTTGTTTGTTTCTCTTCTCCACTTTATCATCTAGAGACCTGCTTAGTTCCCAATGAAAGGGTGTTTTACAAATTCTAATGGTGATTTATAGGTAAAGTGAGCAAGTGGTTTTTTTTTGACCTTCAAGTTCCATACCAAAAAAGTTGAATATAAGCTTTCATGGAAGTAATTGAAAATGCAGATAATTTTAATTCCATTCCATTTTTCAGAATTCTCAATCGTAATCCTTTGACAGCAGTTGAAGATTCTTATGTTTTTACATTGCCAGCATTAAAATATTTGTAAGTATTGCAACAGTTTCATGGCTCATGAGATAATTTCTGCTCCTTCTTTCTTTCGTCAAAGATTGAGTACTTTGGCTAAAAAGTCATAATTTAGATTTTAACTGGGTTATTGAAAATAAGAATTATTGGCAAAGAAAAGGATTAAGGAAGAATATATATGGGTAAGACAGCCAGCAGAGAATGAGAACAGTGTTGAAGAACACATATCGTTATGGAAGATGTAGATGAATGTAGGAATATTATTTATCCCAGAAAGCAAAAAGGAATAAGGGGTACATTATTTTTTTAAAAAAGATTGATTAAAGAGGTAGATGCAATTGAAAATGAGAAGCTAGGATAATAAAAAATGATTGTGCTGTTCAGCACCAAGGTCATTCATTTGATGATGCAAATTTAAATTTCTTCAATAAGAGCTCTTTGGAATTATCATCCATGGCAAGTAAGAAGCCAGTATTGAAGTAATCACATGTTAAGTATCTTTTTAAGTGTAGAATTTTTGTCTTTGTGTTTTATATCATGCATGTTTGGGCTTCTTCAGAGACATGGGAACAACACAAGTGTCACAGCAATTGAAAGCATCCTCATGATGACCCTTGAATTGGAAAAACTGTAAGTTGATTTTTCTTACATTTATTTTCACTCATTTGTTTTTTTTATGTTTGTTTTATTATTTTCTTAAGTCAGGTTTACTTATGTACAATTTTCATTTCACAAAATTCACTGTTTTTAAATATACAGTGTGATGTGTTTTGACAAACGTATAGTTAGTTCTGTAGCCACCACCACATTTGAGGTAAAGAACATTTCTGCACTCCCAAAAGACCCCTCATGTCCCTTTGTAGTCAATCCATCCTCCTCCCACTACCAGCCCCTGGCAACCACCAGTCTGACTTTTGTCCATGTAGTGTTGCCTTTTCCAGAAAGTCTTATAACAAATCATGTGGAATGGAGCCTTTTGTTTTTGGCTTCTTTCACTTAGCCAGTCTCTTTGGAGATTTATCTGTTTTGTTGCACCTGTCAGTATTTCATTCCTTTTTATTGCGGAGCAGTATTCTAGTTGGGTGGATACACAATTTGTCTACGCATTCAGTGACTGATGAACATTTGAGTTTTTTAGTTTTTTGGTAGTTTTGAACAAAGCCTCTGAAAACACACGTGTGTGTGAACATATGTTTTGTGCTATCATATGTTTTCATTTCTTTGGGGTAAAATACTTAAGGGTGGGATTGCTTCATCATATGCTAAGCGCATATTTAACTTTTTAAGAAACTGCTAAACTGTTTTCTAAAGTGCCTGTGCCATTTTGCTTTCCCACTAGCAGTTTATGCGAGCTTCAGTTGCTCCACATCATCACCTGATCCTTATATTTGTTTTTTAAAAAAATTTAGCCTTTCTCGTAGGTGTGTAGTTGCATCTCGTGGTTTTTGCCACATTTTGCATTTCTGTAATAGCTGATGATGTTGAGTGTCTATTGATGTGCAAATATCTTTTTAAAGAAGTGTCTGTTCAAATCCATTTTTAAACTGCATATTTATATTGAGTTTTAAGAGTGCTTTATATAAAAAGCAATGGAAAAAGTCCTTTCTCTCAGATATGTGTTTAGTAAATATCTTCTCCCAGATTGTGACTTATCTTCATTGTATTACAGTGTCTCTGAAGACTAGAAGTTTTAAATTTTTGATGATCTCTAATTTAGCAATTTTTCTTGTTTTTCATATTTGTTTATTTGGCTGTTCTGGGTCTTAGTTGCGGCAGATGGACTCCTTAGTTGCGGCATGCATGTGGGAACTAGTTCCCTGACCAGGGATCGAACCCGGGTCCCTGCATTGGGAACTCAGAGTCTTAACCACCAGGGAAGTACCTTAGCAATTTTTCTTAGATGGTTTGTGCTTTTCTGTGTCTTAGATTTCTAGGAAATCTTTGTCTGAGACCCCATTGTCTAACCCAAAATCACAAAGATTTTCTCCTATGTTTTCTTCCAGAAGTTGTATAGTTCCATTTAGGTCTATGATTCATTTTGAGTTAATTTTCATATATGTTGTGAGGGAAGGGTCAAGTTTCATTTCTTTGCAGTTTAAAAACTATTTCTGTAGGACCCTATTGTGACAGTTTATTACACAACTTACTGCACCTTAAACTGTACCATCCCCCCTCCAATATGGCAAGCGAATAGAAACTTTCTGTTATGCCAAGGCTAGGTGAGGGGATTGCATGAGATTAGTATGCAGAAAGGGCACTGTATTTAGCAGTCTGTTCCAACCGTCTTTGTCAGGTCAGCTGACAAATGAGTGTCTTCACCACGCCATCACACATTGTTCACTGCTCTAGCCTTATCTTCCTCAGCCTCCAACAGCATCTGCCACAATTGCGACCCCTCTCTTGTCAGCTAGATGCCTTCCTCTCTGGATATTAAAAATTATTTCCCTATGCAACTACAATACTGTTAACACACAGTATTGAAGAAATTAAATTCCTACACAATGATATTACCTTCTAAAAAGTTGCTATTCAAATTTCTCCAATTGTCTCTCTCATATAACATCATTTCTTTTAACAGGTTTTTGAGGTATAACTGATATACAGTAATCTGTGTTCACACACACGCATATATAAACACCATGAAGACATCACCAAAATCAAAATGTCCATCTCCTCAGAAAGTTTCTTAACGTCTCTTTGTAATTCTTCCTTCCCATTGTTCCTGCCCTTCCCAATCACCATGCAACCATTGCTCTGCTTTCTGTTTGCATTTTCTAGAATTGTATGTAGAGGGAATCATACAGTGTATACTTTCTTCTAACTGGTTTCTAACTCAGCATGATTATTTTAATTTTCATCCATATTGTTGTATATATCAGTAATTCATTTCTGTTTATTGCCGAATAGTATTGCATTATATTGATGAACCACAATTTATCTATTCACCATTGATGAACATTTGAGTTGTTTCAGACTTTGTCTATTACAGATAAAGTCGCTATGAATATTTGTGTACAAGTCTTTGTATGGATGTATACTTCCATTTCCCTTGGGCAAATACCTGCAAGTAGAATGGCTGGATCATTGGTGAGTGTATGTTTAAGTTTTTAAAAAATACCTATTTTCTATAGTGGTTTGATCATTTTACATCTCTACCAGCAGTGTATGAGAATTGCATTTTCTTCACGTTGCGGCCAGCACTTGCTATGCTCAGTATTTTTAATTTCAGATAGTTTAATAGGTGTGTAGTTGTATATCACTGTAGCATTCCTAATTATTAATCATGTCAAACGTCTTTTCATATGCCTATTTTCCATCTGTATATCTTTTTATCTTTTATCTATATTTTTCTGGAGTTTTGAGAGTTCTTTATATATTCTGGAAATTACTCCTTTATCCAATATGTAAGTTGCTAAGTATTTTCTCCCATTCTGGGACTCATCTTTCTGTTCTCTCAGTAGTGTCTTTTGCAGGGCAGAAATTCTTAATTTAGATAGTGTCTAATTTATCTATTTTTTTCTTTCATGGATTATGCTTTTGGTGTTGTATCTAAGAAATCTTGCCTAACTCAAGGTCATAAAATTTTCACCTGTTTAGTTCTAGAAGTTTTATACTTTTATGTTTTACATTTAGATCTTTGAACCAATTTGAGTTCATTTCCGTATATGGTTTGGATGGAAGTTCTTTTTTTTGTTTGGTTTTTGCACCTGTATATTCAATTGTTCCAGCATCATTTGGTGAAAAGACTATCATCTCTCCACTTAAATGCCTTTGAACCTGAAAGTCAGTTGTTCACATCTCTCTACTTCTGAACATTCTATTCTCTTCCTTTGATCCTTTTGTCTGTCTTTACACTACTATCACAATGTCTTGAAAGTGGTACTTCATAAGCCTTGAAATCAGTTACTGTTAGTTCTTCAACTTTGTTCTTTTTCAACGTTGTTTTAGTTATCGTAAATTTTATTTCCACATGAATTCTAGAATTAGGTTTTCAATTTCTATAGAAAAGCCTACTGGTATTTTGATCTATAAATCAGTTTGGGGAGAAATGATTTCTTAACAATATTGAATCTTCTGATCCATGAATACATTTTATCTCTTCATTTATTTAGGTCTTCCTTAATTTCCCCCAGCAATATTTTTCAATTTTCACTTTGCAAGTCTTTTACATGTTTTGTCAGATTTATTCTAAGTATTTTATATGTTTGATTCTATTATAAGTAGTATTTTAAAACTTTGATCTCTGATTGTTTGTTGAGATAAATTAATCTTTTTGTATGTTCATCTTGTACCCTGCAAACTTGAGAAACTCATTGATGAGTTCCAGTAGCAATTTTGTAGATTCTATCAGGTTTTCTCTATCATCATGTTATGTGGAAATAAACATAGGTTTAGTTCTTCCTCTCCTTTCTGAATATCTCTTTTCTTTTTGTTGCCCTATTGCACTGGCTAGAACCTTCAGTGCAATGTAAAATAGAAATAATGAGAGCAGACATCCTTGCCTTTGTCCTGATACTGGCAAGCAAGTTCTTTGTCCTTCACCATTAAATATGATGGTAAGTTTTTTGTAGAAGTCATTTATCAAGTTGAGGGAGTGTCCTTCAATTCCTCATCTGCTGAGGGCTGTTTTTTTCCTTTAATCAGGAATGGATGTTAGATTTTTTCATTCTTTTCCTGCATCTATTGCAATGATTATGTGATTTTTCCCTTCTTTTGTTTTCTTAATTTGTTTATTTATTTTTGGGCTGTATTGGGCCTCCATTCCTGCACGCAGGCTTTCTCTAGTTGTGGCGAGCAGGGACTACTCTTCATTGCAGTATGTAGGCTTCTCATTGCGGTGGCTTCTCTTGTTGCAGAGAATGGGCTCTAGGTGCACGGGCTTCACTAGTTGTGGCACATGGGCTCAGTAGTTGTGACTCACGGGCTCTAGAGCTCAGGCTCAGTAGTTCTGGTGCACGGGCTTAGTTGCTCCGTGGCATGTGGGATCTTCACTGACCAGGGGTCAAACTCATGTCCCCTGCAGTGGCAGGTGGATTCTTAACCACTGCTCCACCAGAGATGTCCTGATTTTTCTTTTTTAGTGTAGTAGGTAAATTGATTTTCAAATATTAACCCAACCTTTCATTCTTGAGATAAACCCCACTTGATCATGATGTATCATCTTTTTATATATTATTGGATTTGATATGCTAAAATTTTGTTAAGATTTTTTGCCTCTGTGTTCATGAGAGATATTGGTCTATAGTTTTCTTGTAATGTCATTGTCTAATCTTGATACGGTGAAATTGGCCTTATAAATAAGTTGGGAAATATTCCCTTCTCTTCAACTTTCTGGTAGAGTTTGTGTAGACTTGGCATTATTTTATTCCTTAAATGTTCTGTAGAATTTATCAGCTAAGCCACCTGGACTTGAAGCTTTCTTTGTTGGAAGGTTTTAAACTGCACACCCAATTTCTTTAATATCTGTATTCTTGAATAAACTTTGGTAGTGCATGTGTTTCAGGGAATTTGTCCATTTCATCTTGAATTTATTGGTATAAAGTATTCTATATATTCTCTTATTATCCTTTTAATATCAATAGTATTTTTCTGTTTTCCATTTTATTTATTTCTACTTTGATCTTTATTGTGTTCTTTCTTCTCTTACTCTGTGATTAATTTGCTCTCGTTTTTCCAGTTTAAGGTGGAAGTTGAGGAAGCTGAGTACCGCATTAGCAATAACCCACATGTTGACATATTATGTTTTGAGTTTCAGTGAGTTCAAAATAGTTTCTGATTTCCCTTTTGATTTCTTCTTTGACCACAAAGTTACTCAGAAGAGTGTTGTTTAGTTTCCAAATATTTGGAAGTTTTTCGGATTTGTTAATTTCTAATAATTCCATTGTGGTCAGAGACATATATTGAATGACGAAAATCCTTTCAAAAATTTTTTAAAGTATTTCTTTTAATTAATTTTTTCTGCGTTGGGTCTTCATTGCTTAGCCTGGGCTTTCTCTAGTTGTGGCAAGCAGGGGCTGCTCTTCGTTGCAGTGCATTGGCTTCTCTTTGGATGACTTCTTTTGTTGCAGAGCACAGGCTCTAGGTGCGTGGCCTTCAGTAGTCGTGGCACACAGGCTCTAGAGTGCAGGCTCAGTAGTTGTGCCGTACGGGCTTAGTTGCTCGGCGACATGTGGGATCTTCTCGGACCAGGGATCGAACCCATATCCCCTGCATTGGCAGGCAGGTTGTTAACCACTGAACCACCAGGGAAGTCCCTATTCCAGTATCCTTAATCTTTGTGTAGATCTATATTCCAATCTGGTGTCATTTTCCTTTTGCTTAAAAATACTTCTTTTAACATTTCTTATAGTGAAATTCTACTTGTAAAGAATTCTTGCAGCTTTTGTATGTCTGAGACAGTCTTTATTTTGCTTTTTTTTGATACATCTGGGTATAGAATTCTAGCTTGATAGAATTCAATTCACTACTTTAAAGATGTTATTCCACTGAGTTCTCATTTACATTATTTCCAACAAAAGTTCTGCTGTCATTGATATCTTTGTTCCTCTGTATGTAGTGTATAGGTTCTTCCTCTGGCTGCTTTTAAATTTTTCTCTTTATTCCTGGTTCTGGGCAATTTGATTATTTTTTGTGCATTGGTGTAGTTTTGTCCATGTTTCTTATGCTTAAAGTTCATTGATCTTCTTGACTTTGTGGCTTTATAGTGTTGACCAATTTGGAAAAATTTTGGCTATTATTTCTTCAAATGTTTGTATTTCTCTTCTCCTTCATGGACTCTAAGTTCACATGTATTAGGCCACTTGAAGTTGTTGCCCAGGTCACTGATGCTGTATTCTTTTTTGTTGTTGTTTTGTTTTGTTACTCTTTTTGTTTCATTTTGGAGAGTTTCTATTACTATACCTTAAAGTTCACTGACCCTTTCTTATGCAGTGTCTAATCTGCAATTAACCTCATTCAATGTCTTTTTCATTTAGCCATTGTTTTTAATTGCTAGAAGCTCAATTTGGGACTGCTTTACGTTTTCCGTGCCTGTACTTAACATTTTCAGTGTCTTGTCTGGGTTTTCGAACATATGAAATACAGTTGTAATAACTTCTTCATGTATAAAAACGTTTAAAATGTCCTTTTCTGCCAATTCTAACATCTGTATAGATTATGGGTTAGTTTTGATTGATTGCCTTTTCTCCTCACTATGGGGCATATTTTCCTACTTCTTTGCATGCTTTTGCCAATATTTCATATGATCCCCGATACTGTGCGTTTTTGTTTCTGTGTACTATATATATTTAAATTCTTGTAAAATGCTTGGGCTTTGTTTTGGGTGGAATTAAGTTACTGAAAACAATTTTATTCTTTTAGGTCTAGCTTTTAAGATTCGTTGGGTAGGAGTCCAAGTAACCTTTAGTCTGGAGCTCATTATTTGCAACTACTGAGACAAGTCCTTTCTGAGTATCATGAGGTTTTCCAGTTTGACTTGTAGGAATAGGTACTATTCCTACAACCCTGTGTGATATCCAGATATTCTTATTATTAATCCTTTCATGTGGTTCTTTTCCTGGCATCAAGTAATTCCTCACACAAATGTACTGACAAATACTTTGTTGAATTCTCAGGAGATCCCTCTGCATATCTCCAGAGTTCTTTGTCTGTGCACTTCTTTTCTCTCTGATAGTCTGCTTTGTGAACTCTAGTTACCTTGGTTTTCCCAGACTCTCAGCTCCATTTCCTCAGTCAGGGAGTCCACCAGTCTCTGCCTGCACTTCTTTTCCCTGTACCATGACCTGGAAACTCTCTCAGAGAAGTAAGTTAGGGCAATTATAGGGATCACTTCATTTATTTCCCATCTCCTGGGGATCACTGAACTTTATTGCCTGAGGTCCAGTTCTTGAAAACTGTTGTTTCATATGTTCTGTCTGATGATTTCATTGTTTCAGGTGGGAGGTTAAATTGGTCCTTGTTACTTCATCTTGGCCAGAAGCCAATAACATTCAAGTCTGTTTTATTTTGATACAGGGTCCAATTAAAGTTTGTTTGGAAGGGAAAAAAGTAGAGAAAGAAAAGGTGGTTATGTTCTGAAAAATGAAAACATTTTGAAAGTTTTTCCTGTACAAAATAATTATTTCAGTTCAATTTTAATCAGTCAAGGACACTTCAAACATATCCATGTTTGGGCTTTAAGAAGACTAGCTTCCCGTGAAATGTGAGAGGAAAGGATTCCGTATTGATACTAAAGATTTTGGAAACCTGATTATAACAACAGATCCACTCCTAAAAGAGGCCAATCTTGGAATCAGTTCCATTTAGAAACCATTATGTGCTAGGCACTGGAAATAGGATGAAGCTCCTTCTCTCTTGGAGTTTAGGTGTTAAAGGTGTAGCAGACAATTAAAAAGGACTAATATTAAATAGATTATAAAAAGGACTGTGAAGAAAGCAAACTGGGTGCTAGTTACAGTATTTCAAGAACATTACTTAACATGCTGACTTTAACATTCTAAGTGTCTTCTCCATATGTGCACACAGGGTAGACCTCTGAAAAGTGACACTGTAGTTTTTTCTAGATTAATGGCTCTGTTGGGACAAGTTGGGATGGGGGAAGTCTTCCCATGCTAATGTAAAGGGCCATTCACTTGGTTTTAGACTCTTGCCCAGAATGAATTGCTCACCTGCCCCAAACCCCTCCTCCAGAAGTTCTGGAGTCATCACTGATTCAGTGGTGACCCCTAATAACAGAGTGGTGTATGAATAATGAGACGTGAATATTGAGAGTTTGGAGGAAATGGCAACATTTTCGCATAATTGTAAGGTGTGTTCCCCTCCCGCCACCCTAACTGGTGCTCATTTTGCAGGTCAGCTACTTTTCATGTCAGCCGTGTGGCCAAAGGGAGGAAGAATGTCTCTCAGACTTCAGCTTTGTGGAGGAAGAGTTCAGATTGCCAGAACTGGACTAGCACTTTTGAATTTCCCAGAATGCCAGGTCCTTTGGTTTCCACGGGAAGCTCTGCATCCTTCCCAACCCCCCTCCACCCCTGGGCTGCTGGAGTTTGGGGCCACTCGGGTCTGCAGGGCAAATCCCGCCTCATTGTTTGGGGCCAGGGAGGGCAGGGCGGGGTTGGGAAGAGGGCCGGCAGGAGGTAATTGTTGCCTTTGCAAGGGGAAGGATGGCTTGCGCCCTGGGGACTCTGGGAAAAAGGCCCACTCTGGTGGCGCGGATTGGATCTCCGCACGAGCCTAATAACTGTGGTGCAACTAAAGATGTCATAAATAACGGGTGGGATGTTAGATGAAGCCGGGGTCCGCGGTTGCTAACGTGAGCCCTCGCGTCCCGGTGCTGGCATAGCAGTTCGGTTTGGCTCTGAAGGAGGATGTGGCTCCGGCTCCTCACTGGCCTGGGTCCCTGCGCCTGGGAGCCGCCGCATGTTATGTCGCGGCTGCGCCTCTGTGTCATGGCTGCGCCCCATGGCTCTTCCTCACATGGCAAGGACTGTGGTTCTAGTCCAGGCAGTTCAGCCTCCGGGGTGGGCCATGGGCACCGTGCAGGTGACCCCCAACCCCGCAAGTCTGACCGAGGCTTTGTATTCACACGTCTCAGAACCCCTCCCAAATTGCCCCATGCCCTTACACCCCTGGCAGAAGCTGGGGGCTTTAATTACTTGATGTCCTTGTCTCCAGTCCAGATGTTGGCCCCACCTCATCAGGAGTTGACTGAGACGGGTTCCATACCCAGACACAGATTTGGTTGGAGAGCTGCCTACAGGGCCAGATCAGTTTGCTGTTCCACATCAGGATCTGAATAACAAGCAAACCCAATATCAAAAGTTTCCAGAGGCAGTTCCAGTGCAAAAGCTCCCAGAGGCAGTTCCAATTCTAGACTGGGATCAGAATTAGCCCTTGTTTCTGCCTTCTGGACACAAAAGTAAGACTAAAGACATAGGTCTAGATCAGGCTGAAGATCATCAATCGTTTGAAATACTTGTTCCACCTCTAGGTAGTAAGAGCTCAAAACCAATGAAGTTTATGGTTTCACTCCCAAACATGAAGAAAGATCTAGTTCAGCATCAATGGCTTGCCAAAGTTGTTGTTGGAACTACAGGCCAATTTCAAAAAACAACACTCAGGGTCTAGAACAACAGTTGCAGGGTGATTATTTAGATCCCATTATGGATGCCATTTAACCTGAGGAGAGCATACCTAGGGATTTTTTTGGGAGCCCAGATAAAACTATGGAATCCCCAGAAGAAGCTGAAACTTCTCCATCCCAGCAGGAGGCCCAACCTCTTCATCCAGAGCTTAATGAGGAGGCTAAAACTTTACCCCAGCAGGAGCCCCCTGCTCAGCATCCACAAAGCCCTGAGGAGGTTGAATCCTTTTCAATCTTTCAATCTTTTGAAGTTCTGCTGCTTTTCCTGTGCTTTAAGGGAGACTCCAATCTATCTCTTGAAACCTGTTTCCTGCAATTCTCCCTTGGTTTCAACTCCTCTTCTATGCCTTACCTCAATATAGTTTTCAACGATAGTTCTCCTTTATAACTGCAGGTTTCTGAACTGCAGTGCCCTGACTTCCATTTCTCAACTGGGATTTTTGTGAGCTGGCCACAAAACCGCAGGATTGCTTTAGGGCCTATTCTGGTTCCGGGGCGGCAGGCAGAGCCTTTGGTTAATTCTTCTCATGATGGGAAATTAGAGTGACATGCCCGTCCAAACACCTACAGCAATTCGCTCATTGGTTCCCACTCATCCGGTTTATCCTCCGCACTAATTGCAGACTGTGCAAAACAGGAGGTTAAAGGCGCTGACTCTCCAAATGAGGAAATTGTTTGTAAAGCGGCTGAAAAGGCGAACCCGAGCAGCAGGAGAGGGCAAATGAGGTGCGTTTTAGAAAGCTTTCCCGATCACACGGTGTACCATCCTCTGGGTTTCCCATGCATCTCTTAGCTGTAGGGAGATTCCCTTAAACCTGGAGAGCTGGGACCCATGGAATGCGGAGCACGCAGTATTGCTTTAAAGGGTATGCATTTGCTCACCCAACTTCACCAATCCTCTCAGCCCTAAGCCTCCAGCCTTATGTCTCATCCAGCTGTGGGTGTGGATATGGTCAATCCAGGGTGCATCACGGCCCCTGAATGAATTTTGTAAGAATTTCTCTCTTTCACTCTCTGTGTTTTTTTAAATTTATTTTTATAATGGACTTCAGCTGATTTTCACTGCAGTGTTTCTGCCGCTCTATACACACTTGATTCCCTTACGGAGACATATCAATACATAGGTTTTAAGATTTTTACTTGTCACATATATTCCTCTGCGGTGCATAGGGGGTGTTGAGTCCAGTTCATTGAGCAAAGAGTATCTCTTCTCTATAACATATTTTATTTATGGAATGGTATCTGTGCTAATTTCAAACTCTGATTTTACGCGTCACCCCACCTCACCTTTCCCCTTAAGCAGGCATAAGTGCGTTTTCTAAATGTGTGACTGTGTTCTGTTTTGTAATTCAGCTCATGTGTAGCGATTTTTACATCCCCTCTATAAGTGGTATCTTATGATAAGTTTCTTTTTTATGTGTGACTTCTTTCACTTAGAATCATAGTACGTAAATCTACTCATTATGCTGCTGCTGGCCTTATGACATTGATTTCATGGCTGAGGGATATTCCATTGTACATAAGTACCACAACTTCTTTACGCGGTTTTCTCTTTCCTGCGATATTTAAGGTGTACCGAAGTCGCGGATTTTGTAAACAGAAGAGCCCTAAACTTTGGGGTGGTTGTGTTCTGTCGATCTTTAGTTTTCCCAAGATATATGCCCATGAGTGGATGTGTCCTATTGTCTGTAACTCTCTTTTTTACATGTTTCTGGAAACACCATACACTTCTCCAGAGTGGCTGTTGGCAGCTTACATCTCGCCCATCAGGGTAACAAGGCTACCTGTTCTCCATGGCCTGTCCTGCCTCTCTCCTTTTTACAGTTTTTTCGGATGGCCCTTTGGACCGGAGGGAAGAGAGACTTCCTAGTTGTGGGGATTTGCATTGCCTGCTTGCTTGGTTGGCCAAAAAGGGCGTATGCGTTGTTTGCTGAATATATTCAGGAAAGAACGCATACGCCCTTTATGGCGAACTGCATCAATGTGGAATTTCTGCCGCCTTTGATGTGCTTTAAAGGAGACTCCAATCTAATTGGTGAAACCTGTTTCCTGTAATTCTGCCTTGGTTTCAGCTCCTCTTCGTTGCCTTACCTGAATATATGTTTTAGCGAAAGTTGTCCTTTTTAACTCTGCACTTTTGTGAATTGCAGTGCCCCTGAGCTCCATGTTTCAACTCGCTTTTTTTGTGAACTGGCCGCAAAACCGCAGGATTGCTTCAGGCCCTATTCTGGTTCCGGGGCGGCAGGCTGAGCCTTTGGTTAATTCTTCCTCCTGATGGGAAATTAGAGGAACATGTGCCCATGTAAACACCTACAGCTATTCTCTCTTTGGTTCCCCCTCATCCCGTTCATCCTCCGCACTAATTGCTGACTGTGCGAAACAGGAGGTTTAAGGCGCTATCTCTCCAAATAGGGAGGTTTTTATTTAAGCGGCTGGAATGGCGAACCCGAGCACCAGGAGAGGAAAAATGAGGTACGTTTTAGAAACCTTTCTCGATCACACGGTGTACCATCCTCTGGGTTTCCCATGCATGTTTTAGCTGTAGGAAGATTCCCTTAAACCTGGAGAGCTGGGACCCATGGGATGGGTAACGCGCAGTACTGCTTTAAAGGGTCTGCGTTGGCTCACCCAACCTCACCAATCCTCTCAGCCCCAAGTGTCCCGCCTTATGTCTCATCCAGCTGTATGGGTAGATGAGGCCAATCCTGGGTACATCACAGCCCCTGGCCGAATTTTGTAAGAATTTCTCTGTTTCACTCTCTTTGTGTTTTTTTTTTTTTTGAAAATTTTTTTATTATGGTGTTTAGCTGAATTTCACTGCAGTGTTTCTGCTGTGTTTGTGCCGCTCTGCACACACTTGATTCCCTTATGGAGATATATCAATACATAGGTTTTAATATTCTTACTAATCAGATATATTCCTCTGCGATGCATAGGGGTTGTTGAGTCCAGTTCATTGAGCAACGTGTAGTTCTTGTCGGTTACATATTTGGTTTATGGAAGGGTATCTGTGGTAATTTCAAACTCTGGTTTTATGCGTCACCCCACCTCACCTGTTCCCTTAAGCAGGCATAACTGCGATTTCTAAATGTGTGACTCCGTTCTGTTTTGTAATTCAGCTCATGTGTAGCCCTGATTACATTCTCTCTATAAGTGATATCTTATGATTAGTTTCTTTTTCTGCGTGACTTTTTTCACTTAGAATCATCGTACCTAAATCCACTCGTTATGCTGCTGCTGCCCTTAATACAGTCATTTCATGGTTGAGTGATATTCCATTGTACATAAGTACCACGACTTCTTTATCCATTGTTCTGTTTCCTTGGATATTTGAATTGAACCGAAATCTAGTTTCTTGAACACAGAGCAGCCCTATACTTTGTGGTGCCTGTGTGTTATTTTTAGTCTTGCCATGATATTCGCCGGTGACTGGAAGTGCCCTATGCCCTGTCTCTCTGTTTTTAAATGTTTTTGGAAACACCATCCACTTCTCCCGAGTGACTCTCGGCATTTTACACCGCGTACATCCCCGTAATTAGGCTCCCTGTTCTCCATGGCCTGTCCTGCGTTTCTGTTTTTTACACATTTTTCGGATGGCCCATTTGAGTGGTGGGAAGTGAGATTTCTTTGTTGTGCGTATTTGTTTTGCCCGCTTGCTTGGTTGGCCAAAAAGCGCGTATGCGTTTTTTCCTGAAACGCATACGCCCTTTTTGGCCAACTGCATCATTGTCGAAGTTCTGATGCTTTTCATGTGCTTTAAAGGCTAGACCAGTCTACCTCTTGAAATCCGTTTCCTGCAATTCTGCCTTGCATTCAGAGCCTCTTCGTTACCTTACCTCAATATATTTTTCGTCGTTAGGTATCATTTATAACTCTTCAGCTTTGTGAATTGCACTGCCCCTGAGCTCCATTTTCCAACTCGCTTTTTTGTGAGCTGGCCGCAAAACCGCAGGATTGCTTCAGGCCCTATTCTGGTTCCGGGGCGGCAGGCTGAGTCTTTGGTTAATTCTTCTTCACGATGGGAAATTAGACTGACATGTGCCTGTTGAAACACCCACAGCTAGTGTCTCATTGTTTCCCCTTATTTCTGTTTATCCTCTGTACAAATTGCAAACTGTGCGAAACAGGAGGTTAAAGGCTCTGATTCTCCAAGTGGGGAGATTTTTAGTAAAGTGGCTGGAATGGCGAACCCGAACACCAGGAGATGAATAATGAGGTGCATTTTAGACACATTTCCCGTTCACATGGTGTACAGTCCTCTGGATTTCCCTTGCATGTTGTATCTGTAGGCAGTTCCCTTGAACCTGCAGATTTGGGACCCATGGAATGGGTACCAGGCAGTATTACTTTAAAGGGTCTGCATTTCCTCCCCCAACCTCACTAATTCTGTTAGCGCGAACAGTTTCCAGCCTTATGTCTCATCCTTTGTGGGTCTGTATGTTTTCAATCTATGTTGATTAACAGCCCCTGAGCAAAAGGTGTAAGAGTTTTTCTGTCTCACTGTCTTTTTTTGAAAAATCTATTATTATGTTGGTTACAGCTGATTTTCAAAGCTCTGTTTCTTGCTGTTGTACATACACTTGATTCACCTATAGAGAGACAGCAATAAATTCTTCTTCAGATTCTTACCAGTCGTATATATTCTTTTCCGGTGACTTGAGTGTGCTGAGTGCAGTTCTTTGAGGTACCGTGTAGGCCTTTTCGAGTATCAATTTGGTATTTGGAATGGTATATTTGCTAATTTCAACCTCCTGGATAATGCCTCACCCCTCCCTATCTTTCCCCTTTAGCAGCCTTATCTGTGTTTTCTACATATTTGACTATGTTTATCTTTTGTAATTTATTTCATGTGTAACCATTTTTGATTCCACCTTTAAGTGTCTTTTTCTTTTTGACTTACGTCACTTAGAATGATCGTACGTAACTCTTTTGGAGTTGTTGCAACTGGCCTTATTTCATTGATTTCCAGGCTGAGTAATATTCCACTCTACATAAGTACCACATCTCTTTTATCCATTTTTTCCTTCCAGGGACATTTAGGTTATGTCGAAGTCGAGGCTCTTTTAAACAGAGAGGCGGTAAACGTTGAGGTGCCTGTGTCCTGTCGATTTTTGTTTTTCCCAAGATATACGCCCATGAGTGCAAGTGCCCTATGCTCTGTAGCTCATTTTTTAGATGTTTTAGTAAACACAATACACTTCTCCAGAATGGCCGTTGGCAACTTACATTTCCACTATCAGCCTCACAGGGCTCCATTTTCTCCTCGCCCTGTCTTGCATTTCTGGTGTTTACACTTTATGAGGATGGCTCTTCTGACTGATGCGAAGTGATACATTTTGTAGTATTGATTTCCAGTGCCCACCTGTTTGGTTGGCTAAAAAGGGTGTATGCCCTTTTCTTGAATATATTCAGAAAAAAACGCATACGCCTTTTTTGGCCAACTGCATCGTTGGCGATGTTCAGCCCCTTTTCTTGTGCTTTAATGGCGAGTCCTTTCTACCTCTTCAAATCCCTTTCCTGCCATTCTCCCTTGCTTACAAGTCCTTTTCGGTGACTTACCTCAAGACGTTTTTCGACGATAGATATTTTCAGCTCTTCAGTTTCGTGAATTTTAGTGCCCCTGAGTTCCATTTTTCAACTTGTGTTTTTGGGAACTGGCCACAAAACAGCGGGATTTCCTCAAGCCCTATTCTGTTTCCATGGGTAATCTTAGCCTTTGGTCAATACGTCTTCCTGATTGGAAATTAGAGTGACATGTGCCTGTCCGAACACCTAGGACTTGTCTCTCATTGTTTCTCATCCTTCTGCTTCATCCTCTGGACAAATTCCAAACTCTGTGCAACAGGATGATGACGGTGCTGACACCCCCAAGTGGGGAGATTGTTAGGAAAGACGCTGGAGGGGTGAACCCGAGTACCAAGAGATGAGCAGATGAGATGCCTTTTCCAAACTCTTCCCGATCAGACGGTGTACCATCCTCTGGGTGTGACAGGCATATTTTAGCAGTAGCAAGGGTCCCGTGCATGTAAGGAGAACACCAGGGATTTTTTCAAATCAGTGTCTCCCCGAACCCCAAACTGGGGAATTTTTAAGCTACGGCTACACGTATGTTCATTAAGGGCCTTGGGAAGTAGGCAGAGTCCAAACTTTAGATGATTGAAGTCTTCAGGGTCAGAAGCACTCACCATTGGCTTCCCTTAGGTTACATTTTATCTGTCGTTGATAGATGATGTCGATAAAAATGTCTATTCTTTTTCAGATTATTTTCCCTTATAGGTTATTGCAAAATATTGAGTGTAGTTCCCTGTGCTATACAGTAGTTCCTTGTTGATGATCTATTTTATACATAGCAGTGTGTATGTGTTAATCCCAAACAGTTAATTTATTCCTCCTCCCACCTTTCCCCTTTGGTAATAATAAATTATAAGACTTTATACTTCTCAGAAATGGGGGAGCTGAAAGAGAGGTAGCACTTTCAATGGAAAAGCATCCAAAACAAGATTGAAGCTTCAGCCAAGATTATTAGATGCACATCCTTGGAAAGAAATCACTTCATTTCTCTAATGTTGACCTGACAAATAGGACAAACATCTTCACTGAACTTGCTTATATTAAAGTGATGGAAATATCCAATGTAAGTGTTAGAAACATCTTATTTTACCCGAGCCTTATACACTGCTCTACGTTAATTACAGTTTGGCTCACACATCTGTTCGCTGAAGTTACAGTGTTCTCAATTTCGGTTACTGATCCTCCAGAGTGGGCCCCAACAAGGGTCACCCTGCCCAGTGTCATTGGAGCCAACAGATCGAGACTGAGTTTGGTTCACAAGCAAAGGAAACTTTATATTTTGATCAGAGAATGGAGAGGTGAGAGTGAGCCCTCCCCCACGGGCTGTGGGTCCGGCTGCTGTGTAGGGATCCCGGCAGCGTCAGTGGGAGGGAGGGGGCGGAGCTCTCAAGGGCCGGGTTGGCTGCAGCTCAGGCTCTATGTTGCGGAGTCTGCATGGGGCCCCGTGAGCTGAGGTGTCGACCCAGCCATTCTGCACTAGGAAATCGGGTCTGAAGTGCCGGGTGTGGGACCTCTGCATGCGGAACCGTAGGAGCACGTGAAATTAGACAAAGCACAAAGGAAAAAAAGGTTAGACTATATTTTATTGCCCAGATTTTATTTTTATCTCCCAGGAATTTTTAATGGGCTTTGCCGGTGATAAACCCCTCCTCTGCCTTTTGTCCCGTTCCTCATTCTTGGGGTGCTGAGGGTGCAGACCCCTCTTCTGTAACTGCTTCGTGCTGAGTTGGGAGTCCTCATACCCGGGGGGGAGGGGCAGAACTTCTCCCCAGCAGCCTCCAGGTGACGTTGATTGGCCCCAGGCCCCCTGCCTCCCTGCTTGTCTGCCTGAGCACCAGCATTGGAAGCGTTATAGATTCTAATGACCTTTAAGGGTCCACGAAGGAGATGTGCAGAGACGCTGTGGGGGCCGGTTTCACCCCGCCCCACATTTGTTCGGCCACCTTAGGCTGACCGTTTCTGCCAGCCTAGATGCTCTGACCGGTAGTCTGCGCTTTCTTCAATTAAGCCCCTGAATTAACGTACAAACAGCACCAGGTGTCAGAGCCCTGCCCGCTCAACTCCCAGAGAGTCCAGGGTCGGTGGTAATCCAGGACCATGACGGCCACTGAGTCAACGGCCTTTTGAAGTAGCCAGGAGTCCAGCCGGTCTTATTGGCCGCCATCACCGCGGTGTCTGTAGGCTTTTCTATGGTGACAGCGTGATATACGGTTCCCCCGCCAAGCTTCTTATCTCCCCTCTGGGTGCAATAAGTCCTGCAAGCAGTAGTCTGCTCTTTTGGGGCACACTCTTGTTGTTTTATGAGAGAAACTCCAGGTCAAGTGATGTTCACACGAGTCGTCATGGTGCCCTGTTGCCCCCGGTTAACTCTCTGGATGTTAGAGTTGGAGGGCCTCCTCAGTCGAGGTTGGTGTGCCCACGGAGCAAACCCTGCAACTTCAGGGCATGGTTGGTGGTTAGGATCACCACGTGGGGTCCTTTTCCCTTAGGAGGGAGGTGGCCTTTTGGGCTGCTGATTTTCAGGTTTTTAGATACCGCCAGTATCTTGGCCAGATGTGGCAGTGGGCCAAGCCCCTTAGTGACCGTAGTTTATCCTACCTGGATGGCATTCTTGCATTGTTCCATTTCAAGTGGTCCCAGTTTTTGCACTAATTCTCCAATGGCGATTCACCTTTCACCGGGAATGTAAAGGTCAAAGGGTTTAGCTAAATTAGGGAGTTCCAGGGCAAGGGTCTGAATTGACTGTTCTTTCCATTCTTGAAAGGCCGCTTCTGGATTCTATATAAAAGGATCATCATCTTTTCCTTTCAATGTTTCATATAGAGGCCCAGCTAGTAGACTGTAGTTAGGTATCCAGAAGCAGCAAACCCTGGCCTCCCCAGGAACCCCTAAGCTGTCTTCTAGTTTTAGAAGGGGTAAGGCTGCAAATGGTTTCTTCCCTTTCCTGGGATGGGCTTCTCCGACCTTCTGTGAGAATGAAGGCCAGGCAGGTCACCTTAGTCTGTGATATTTGAGCCTTTTTCTTGGACAACTTCTATCCTTTATTGGCTTGGTAGTTCAGAGGCCTCCTTAGTAGGGCTGGCGATCAGAATGTCGTCTGCATATTGAAGGAGGGTTTCCTTTTCCAGAGGTAGAACTTTTAGGTCTTTAGCTAACGTTTCCCCAAAGATGGTGTGGGAATTTTTGAACCCTTGGGGCAGGACGGCTCAACAGTATTGTTTTTGTTGTATGTTGAGTCCTGCCACTCAGAAGCCAAAACTTCTTGTGACTCTGGGACTAATGGAATACAGAAGAAGGCATTATTGAAGTCTAATACAGAATACCATGTCCTGCTGGAAGGTAGCATGACCAGCAGGGTGTAGGAATTAGGAACTACTGAATGTATATCCTCGTTGGCTTCACTGACTGTCCTGACATCTATTACGGGGTCCCCAGCAGCCCACGGGACTCTCGTGGTCAGTCCCCTCCCAGGATATGGAGCTCACCTGGGCAGGTCCCCGGCAGCCCATGGGGCTCTCTGGTCAGGCCCCTCCCAGGTTATGGAGCTCACCTGTGCAGCTACCCAGCAGCCCACGGGGCTCTCATGGTCAGGCCTCTCCCAGGATACGGAGCTCACCTGGGCAGGTACCCCGGCAGGGCTGGGCACACAGGAACCGTGTACATAGCCCTCATTGACGAGCACCCGCAGCTCACCTGTCGCTCAGAGCTGACACAGAGCACCTCAGAGCAGGACTTGAACTAACAAACAGCAGCTCCGACAGGTCTGTGACCCTGGGCATCACTCCGTGAAGCCTCCCTCCACCTGGTCTTCCAGAGACTTCCACTGCACCCGGGGCACCAGGCCTCTGTCTCCACCCACCACCCACCCCTCCTCTCCGTGACTCCTGGGTTCCTCTCATTAGGAGAGGGTTTTCTTGAAGTTGTCTCCCACTCATGGGCCAGATAAAATGATTAGAAAACAAGCCAAAGCTGCAGCCCCTTGTCTATCCTGACTCTCAGGAGCCCACACCTGTTCCTTGGACCTGGCCGGTTCAGCAAGTTCCATTTTCTGCAACTGTGAGCCCCTGAGGGGTGATGATTGGCTGACCTGGGCAGCCTTCCCGTGCAGGCCAGCCCTCCCCAGGTGTGCCTGGGTTGAGATCAATATAAATACCACTCCAGGCAGCAAGAGCCCCTGCAGCTGTGCCTGACGCCATTTTCTCTGCCCTGTCAGCAGTCTCGGGCCTGGGCTGGTGGGAGGGAGTGAGAGGCCACGGCTTTGTGGGTGGCCCAGTGTGAGTGGGGCTCTGCTGGACTTTCTGCAGCAGTTGCCAGGCTGCCACCTGCTAAAGAAGAGGATGTGTCACCCATACCTGCCGCTGGAATTTCTCCCTGGGCAGAGGTGAGGAAGGAAAAAAGCAGTGGGGGCAGGGACAGGACGGGTGTCTCAGGCAGGTAAATGGAAATCTTCCAGAAGAGCACCCGGGGCCAGGACCATCCTGGCTGGCCTGCAGGCACCAAGTCGGCTGGCATGCTGTCACTCGTGTGGCTCCGTGGCCCTTCCTCTAGGCTTTCAAGTCCTTGTATATATTCAGGTGTTTTACCTGGGAAGGGTGGGAACAGTTCAGCAGCAACTGGCCTGGGGCTCAGCTCACGTTTACTCACAGACGCCTCGGCACGGTCCCCCAGCTTTGCAATGAGGACGCTCCTTCTGGGGGGGGGGCTGCTGGCTGAATGGGAGACGATTCCCCACCACTGACCAACTTCAGAATTGTTTACCACTGGAGCAAGTGCCCTGATAGGGTTTTCCTCTGTATAACTGGTGGGTTCTGGCTTTGTTTTTTTTCTTTTTTGGTTCAAGGTAGATATTATTCCTCTTTTTTGTATTTATAGATATAAGCATAGAAATAATTCATTCATATAAATACACCTATGGGAAAGGAAGAACTTTTCTTTCTGTTTGATTTTTTTTATTTTTTTTTTAATTTTTGAATTTTATTTATTTTTTTATACAGCAGGTTCTTATTGGTTATCTATTTTATACATATAAATGTATACATGTCAATCCCAATCTCCCAACTCATCCCACCACCACCACCCCCACAGGTTTCTCCCCTTGGTGTCCATATGTTTGTTCTCTACATCTGTGTCTCCATTTCTGCCCTGCAAAACCGGGTCATCTGTACCATTTTTCTAGGTTCCACATATATGCATTAATATACAATATTTGTTTTTCTTTTTCTGACCTACCTCACTCTGTATGACAGTCTCTAGATCCATCGACGTCTCTACAAATGACCCAATTTCATTCCTTTATATGGCTGGGTAATATTCAGTTTTATCTATGTACCACATCTTTATCCATTCGTCTGTCCGTGGGCATTTAGGTTGCTTCCGTTACCTGGCTATTGTAAGTAATGCTGCAGTGAGCATTGTGGTAAATGTGTCTTTTTGATTTATGGTTTTCTCAGGCTATATGCCCAGTACTGGGATTGCTGGGTTGTAAGGTAGTTCTATTTTTAGGTTTTTAAGGAACCTCCATACTGTTCTCCATAGTGACTGTATCAATTTACATTCCCACCAATAGTGGAAGAGGGTTCCTTTTCTCCATACTCTCTCCAGCATTTGTTGTTTGTAGATTTTCTCATGACGCCCATTCTAACAGATGTGAGGTGATACCTCATTGTAGTTTTGATTTGCATTTCTCTAATAATTAGTCATGTTGAAAAGCTTTTCATGTGTGTCTTGGCCATCTCTATGTCTTCTTGGAAGAAATGTCTGTTTAGATCTTCTGCCCATTTTTGTATTGTGCTGTTTGTTTTTTTAATATTGAGCTGCATGAGCTGTTTATATATATTGGAGATTAAACCTTTGTCCATTGATTCGTTTGCAAATATTTTCACCTATTCTGAGGGTTGTCTTTTAGTCTTGTTTGTAGTTTCCTTTTCTTTGCAAAAGCTTTTACGTTTCGTTAGGTCCCATTTGTTTAGTTTTCTTTTTTATTGCATTACTCTAGCAGGTGGATCAAAAAAGATCTTGCTGTGATTTATGTCAGTATTCTTCCTATGTTTTCCTCTAAGAGTTTCATACTGTCTGGTTTTACATTAAGGTCTGTAATCCATTTTGAATTTATTTTTGTGTATGCTGTTAAGGAGTGTTCTATTTTCATTCTTTTACATGTAGCTGTCCATTTCTCCCAGCAACACTGATTGAAGAGACTGTCTTTACTCCATTGTATAGTCTTGTCTCCTTTCTCATAGATTAGTTGACCATAGGTGTGTAGGTTTATCTCTGGGCTTTTTTTTTTTTTTTCCTTTTACACCTTTATTGGAGTATAATTGCTTTACAATGGAGTGTTAGTTTCTGCTGTATAACAAAGTGAATCAGCTATACATATACATATATCACCATATCCCCTCCCTCTTGAATCTCCCTCCCACCCTCTGTATCCCACCCCTTTAGGTGGTCACAGGGCACCAAGCTGATCTCCCTGTGCTATGTGGCTGCTTTGCAGTAGCTATTGATGTTACATTTGGTAATGTATGTATGTCCATGCCACTGTCTCACTTCGTCCCGGCTTACACTTCCCCATCCCCGTGTCCTGAATTCCTTTCTCTACGTCTGTGTCCTTAATCCTGTCCTGCCCCTAGGTTCTTCATAAACTTTTTTTTTCCTTTAGATTCCATATATCTCTGTTAGCATACAGTATTTGTTTTTCTCTTTCTGACTTACTTCAGTGTGTAGGACTGACTCTAAGTCCATCCACCTCACTACAAATAACTCAGTTTTGTTTCTTTTTATGGCTGAGTAATATTCCATTTTATATATGGACCAGATCTTCTTTATCCATTCATCTGTCGATGGACACTTAGGTTGCTTCCATATCCTGGCTATTGTAAATAGAGCTGCAATGAACATTGTTGTACATAACTCTCTTTGAATTATGGTTTTCTCAGGATAAATGCCCAGTAGTTGGATTGCTGGTCGTATGGTACTTCTATTTTTAGTTTTTTAAGGAACCTCCATCCTGTTCTCCCTAGTGAGAGAGAGGCTATATCAATTTACATTCCCACCAACAGTGCAAGAGCGTTCCCTTTTCTCCAATAAATTCCTCTCCAGCATTTATTGCTTGTAGATTTTTTGATGATTGCCATTCTGACTGCTGTGAGGTGATACCTCACCGTAGTTTTGATTTGCATTTCTCTGATGATTAGTGATATTCAGCATCCTTTCATGTGTTTGCTGGCAATCTGTATATCTTCTTTGGAGAAATGTCTATTTAGGTCTTCTGCCCATTTTTGGATTGGGTTGTTTGTTTTAGTGATATTGAGCTACATGTAAATTTTGGAGATTAATCCTTTGTCATTTGCTTCATTTGAAAATATTTTCTCCCATTCTGAGGGTTGTCTTTTCCTCTTTATTATGTTTTCCTTTGCTATGCAAAAGCTTTTAAGTTTCATTAGGTCCCATTTGTTTATTTTTGTTTTTATTTCCATTTCTCTAGGAGGTGGGTCAAAAAGGATCTTGCTGTGATTTATGTCATAGAATGATCTGCCTATGTTTTCCTCTAAGAGTTTTATAGTGTCTGATCTTACATTTAGATCTCAAATCCATTTTGAGTTTATTTTTGTGTATGGTGTTGTGGGGTGTTCTAATTTCATTCTTTTACGTGTAGCTGTCCAGTTTTCCCAGCACCACTTACTGAAGAGACTGTCTTTTCTCCATTGTATATCCTTGCCTCCTTTGTCATAGATGAGTTAGCCATAGGTACGTAGGTATATCTCTGGGTTTTCTATCCTGTTCCATTGACCTATATTTCTGTTTTTGTGCCAGTACCATATAGTCTTGATTGCTGTAGCTTTGTAGTATAGTCTGAAGTCAGGAAGTCTGATTCCTCCAGCTCTTTTAATTTCCCTCAAGACTGCTTTGGCTATTCGGGGTCTTTTGTGTCTCCATACAAATTTTAAGATTTTTTTTCTTCTAGTTCTGTAGAAAATGCCACTGGTAATTTGATAGGGATTGCATTGAATCTGTCGATTGCTTTGGGTAGTACAGTCATTTTCACAGTATTGATTCTTCTAATCCAAGAACATGGTTTATACCTCCATCTGTTTATATCATCTTTGATTTCTTTCAGCAGTGTCTTATAGTTTTCTGAGTGCAGGTCTTTTACCTCCTTAGGTAGGTTCATTCCTACGTATTTCATTCTTTTTGTTGCAATGGTTAATGGGATTGTTTCCTTAATTTCTCTTTCTGATTTTTCATTGTTAGTGTAGGGGAATGCAAGAGATTTCTCTTCATTAATTTTGTATCCTGAAAGTTTACCAAATTCATTGATTAGCTCTAGTAGTTTTCTGATGGCATCTTTAGGATTCACTATGTGTAGTATCGTGTCATTTGCAAACAGTGACAATTTTACTTCTTCTTTTCCAATTTGTATTCCTTTTATTTCTTTTTCTTCTCTGATTGATGTGTCTAGGACTTCCAAAACTATGTTGAATAATAGTGGTGAGAGTGGGCATCCTTGTCTTGTTCCTGATCTTAGAGGAAATGCTTTTAGTTTTTCACCATTGAGAATGATGGTGGCTGTGGGTTTGTCATATACGACCTTTATTATGTTGAGGTAGATTCCCGCTATGCCCACTTTTGGGGACTTTTTACCATAAATGGGTGTTGAATTTTGTGAAAAGCTTTTCCTGTATCTATTGGGATGATCATATTTTTATTCTACAATTTGTTAATATGGTGTATCACATTGATTGATTTGTGTATATTGAAGAATCCTTGCATTCCTGGGATAAACCCCACCTAATCATGGCGTATGATCCTTTTAATGTGTTGTTCAATTCTGTTTCCTAGTATTTTGTTGAGGATTATTACATCTATATTCATCAGTGATATTGGTCTCAAATTTTCTTTTTCTGTAGTATCTTTGTCTGGTTTTGGTATCAGGGTGATGGTGGCCTCATAGAATGAGTTTGGGAGTGTTCCTTCCCCTGAAAATTTCTGAATAGTTTGAGAAGGTTGGGTGGTAGCTCTTGTCTAAATGTTTGATAGAATTCACCTCTGATGCCATCTGGTTCTGGACTTTTGTTTCTTGGAAGATTTTTAATCACAGTTTCAATTTCATTACTTGTGATTGGTCTGTACATATTTTCTATTTCTTCCTGGTTCAGTCTTTGAAGGTTATACCTTTCTAAGAATTTGTCCATTTCTTCCAGGTTGTCCATTTGATTGGCATAGAGTTGCTTGTAGTAGTCTCTTAGGATGCTTTGTATTTCTGTGGTGTCTGATACAACTTCTCCTTTTTCATTTCTAATTTTATTGATTTGACTCCTCTCCCTCTTTTTCTTGAGTCTGGCTAAAGGTTTATCATTTTTGTTTATCTTCTCAAAGAACCAGCTTTTAATTTTATTGATCTTTGCTACTGCTTTTCATTTATTTCTGCTCTGATCTTTATGATTTCTTTCCTTCTACTAACTTTGGGTTTTGTTCTTCTTTCTCTAGTTCCTTTAGGTGTAAGTTTAGATTGTTTATTTGAGAATATTCTTGTTTCTTGAGGTAGGCTTGTATTGCTATAAACTTCCCTCTTAGAACTGCTTTTGCTGCATCCCATAGGTTTTGGATCACCATGTTTTTGTTGTCGTTTGTCTCTAGGTAGTTTTTGATTTCCTCTTTTATTTCTTCAGTGATCTCTTGGTTATTTAGTAACGTATTGTTTAGCCTCCATGTGTTTGAGTTACTTACGTTTTTTTCCCTGTAATTGATTTCTAATCTCATAGTATTGTGGTCGGAAAAGCTGCTTGGTATGATGTCAGTTTTCTTAAATTTACTGAGGCTTTATTTGTGACCCAAGATGTGATCTATCCCGGAGAATATTCTGTGTGCCATTGAGAAGAAACATGTAATCTGCTGTTTTTGGATGGAATGTCCTATAAATATCCATTAAATCTATCTGGTCTCGTGTGTCATTTAAAGCTCGTGTTTCCTTATTTTCTGTCTGGATGATCTCCATTGGTGTAAGTGTGGTGTTAAAGTGCCCCGCTATTATTGTGTTACTGTCGATTTCCTCTCTTATAGCTGTTAGCAGTTGCCTTATGTATTGAGGTGCTCCTATGTTGGGTACATATAAATTTATAATTGTTATATCTTCTTGGATTGATCCCTTGATCATTATGTAGTGTCCTTCCTTGTCTCTTATAACAATCGTTATTTAAAATCTATTTTATCTGATATGAGTATTGCTACTCCAGCTTTCTTTTGATTTTCATTTGCATGGAATATATTTTTCCATCCCCTCACATTCAGTCTGTATGTGTCACTAGGTCTGAAATGGGTCTCTTGTAGACAGCTTATATATGGGTCTTGTTTTTGTATCCATTCAGTGAGCCTGTGTCTTTTGGTTGGAGCATTTGATCCATTCACGTTTAAGGTAATTATCGATATGTATGTTCCTCTTACTATTTTCTTAATTGTTGTGGGTTTGTCTTGGTGGGTCCTTTTCTTCTCTTGTGTTTCCCACTTAGAGAAGTTCCTTTAGCATTTGTTGTAGAGCTGGTTTCGTGGTGCTGAATTCTCTTAGCTTTTGTTTGTCTGTAAAGCTTTTGATTTCTCCGTCAAATCTGAATGAGATCCTTGCTGGGTGGAGTACTCTTGGTGGTAGGTTCTTCCCTTTCATCACTTTAAATTTATCATGCCACTCCCTTCTGGCTTGTAGATTTTCTGCTGAGAAATGAGCTGTTAACTGTATGGGAGTTCCATTGTATGTTGTCATTTTTCCCTTGTTGCTTTCAATAATTTTTCTTTGTCTTTAATTTTTGTCAGTTGGATTACTGTGTGTCTCAGCATTTTTTTCCTTTAGTTTATCCTGCCTGGGACTCTCTGCGCTCCGTGGACTTTGGTGGCTATTTCTTTTCCCATGCTAGGGAAGCTTTCGACTATAATCTCTTAAATATTTTCTTGGGTCCTTTCTCTCGCTCTTCTCCATCTGGGACCCCTATAATGTGAATATTGTTGCATTTAATGTTGTCCCAGAGGTCTCTTAGGGTGTCTTCATTTATTTTCATTCTTTTTCTTTATTCTGTTCCATGGCAGTGATTTCCACCTTTCTGTCTTCCAGGTCACTTATCCGTTCTTCTGCCACAGTTACTCTGCTACTGATTCCTTTTAGTGTATTTTTCATTTCAGTTATTGTATTGTTCATCTCTGTTTGTATGTTCTTTAATTCTTCTAGGTGTTTGTTCCTTAATTTCTCTAGGTCTTTGTTAAGCATTTCTTGCATCTTCTCGATCTTTGCCTCCATTCTTTTTCCAAGGTCTTGGATCATCTTCACTATCATTATTCTGAATTCTTTTACTGGAAGGTTACCTATCTCCACCTCATTTTGTTGTTTTTCTGGGGATTTATCTTGTTCCTTGATCTGGTATAAAGTCCTCTGCCTTTTCATTTTCTCTGTCTTTCTGTGAATGTGGTTTTCCTTCCACAGGCTGCAGAATTGTAGTTCTTCTTGCTTCTGCTGTCTGCTCTCCGGTGATTGAGTCTATCTTAGAGGCGTGTGCAAGCTTCCTTATGGGAGGGACTGGTGGTGGGTAGAGCTGCATGTTGCTCTGGTGGGCAGAGCTTTAATCTGCTTGTCTGTGGATTAAATAAAAGTTTAATAAAAAGTTTAATCCACTTGTCTGCTGATGCATGGGGCTTGGTTCCCTCCCTGTTGGTTGTTTGGCCTGAGGCGACCCAGCACTGGAGCCTACCTCGCTCTTGGTGGGGCTAATGGTGGACTGTGGGAGGGCTCACACCAAGGAGTATTTCCCAGAACTTCTGCTGCCAGTGTCGTTGTCCCCATGGTGATCCACAGCCACTCCCCACCTCTGCAGGAGACCCTCTAACACTAGAAGTTAGATATGGTCATTCACCTATGGGGTGACTGCTCCTTCCCCCAGGTCCTGATGTGCACACTACTTTGTGTGTACCCTCCAAGAGTGGAGTCTCTGTTGAGACTCTTGAGTCTCTGAATGCAGTTGAGACTCTGAGACTCATAGTGGAGTCGCACAGACTCCGGGTCCTGTGAAACTTCAATGCTTTGTGGTTCTAGAAATCCTATAGGAGATGGTCCACAGCAGGTCAAGCTAATGCTGTCAGTAGAGGTGGTGAAGCCAAAGATCTGCAGTTCCGACGAGAGGTGCCAATGTACATACAGGACAAAATCATCTCGTGTGAATGTAGTTCAGGCACGTTTAAGATGAATGCAGTCATGTTAATGCCTGACACCATCTATCTTGTGCCCTTCCTCAGGGACCCCTTCCTCAGTTCCTGAGGCTCCTGTAAGTCATGTACAGGGGAATGGAGAGTGGGCTCCGTCCAGTCTGAGCCCTGAGTTACCCTGTGTGTATCTTAGGATACTTTGTATTTCTGTGGTGGCTGTTGTAACATCATCCCTTTCATTTCTGATTTATTTGGGCCCTCTCTTTTTAACAAAACATACTACTGTTGTCTTTTATTCTTTACAGAAGTTTAATAAGTGTTTGATCTAGTACCCTTACTCTATGTATACTTTTTGCAGTGAGATTTTTACTTTTGTTTGTTTTCTTGTTACTATCAATAATTAGTGAGACTTCTTTTAAGCTACCTTCAACATTGCTTATAAAGCTGCTTTATTAGTGATGTCAGAGCTTTAATGGAAGTCATGTTCCGGTTGTAAATTAGAATGCAATGTGCCAGCAAAAAGCTCCTTAAGTTTATGTCTCATTACTTCTTCTTTTTTAAATTTAATTTTTATGTTTTATCAGAGTAATTTCATTAAAATGTTTTGTTTGTTCTAGGTGTGCAAGATGTGGTTCTTTTACACATATACATGTATCTATACTTCTTCAGATCGTTTTCTCATGTAGCTTGTGACACAGTGTTGAGTAGTCTTCTCTTGGTATTCCGTAGGTCTCCGGTGATTATATATTTCACATGTGTTTCTATATCTATGTTAACCCCAATATCGTAATGTATCCAATCGTCACACCTTTCCATTTGGTGAACCATAACTTTGTTTAATGAATCTGTGATTGCCTTTCTCTGTGGAAATATCTTCATTGGTATCCATTTTTAGGTAACACCTATAAGTGATATCATAGGATATGTGTCTTTCGCTTTCTCACTTACTACAAGTTGCGTGATAACCTCGACTCATGTATGGTGCTGCAAATGGCATTGTGCTATTTTTGTCCTTGGCTAATATTCCATCTGTACATGTACCAGTTCTTTGTCCACTCACCTCTTGGTGGACTTTTTGGTTGCCTCCATGTCTTGGCTATTGTAATACTGCTGCAGTGCACATTTGCCTGCCTGTGTCTTTCCAATTCTGTCTTCTTATATTATAGGCCCAGGAGTGGGCCTCCTGTATCATATCGTATCTCAGGGTTTACCTTTAAAGTCACCACGATTCTCTCATTAGTGGCTCTTTCCAGGTTACATCCCACTTAAAGTTGAGGGTATGCATTTCTCCACAACACCTTCAGCATTTATTGTTTGTAGTTTTCTTGCTGATGGATATTCTGACTGGTGTGAGCTGATAGATCTTTGTGGTTGAATTTGCATGTGACTCATAAGGCATGTCCTTTTTATTTTTCAAACTGTGATTACAGCTTAGTTCTTCAAAGTGTTTTCTTAAAGTATGTGTCACATTTTGAAATTTATTGGCCATTACATCCCTCAAGACATTTTGAGGAAAGGTTTCACTTACAGCCCTGCAGTACTTGTTCACAAGAAGTGACCATTAGCACAGGCTTTAAAGCTTCTTTTGCAGGTAACAGCCAGAGTGCGGCAGCCTTTCTTCATTCCCCATGCTGGTACTAGGGAAACAGACCTTCTGGCCAGTGGTCTTCCTCGGTTATAAATTAGAGTGGAATGTGCCCGGATAAACCCCGAAAAGCTGATGTCTGCTTAATTTTGCTTGTTTTTTAAATTTAATTTATATTTTTATTGGAGTAATATTCCATTGTGTATATGGACCACTTCTTGATGCATTCCTCTGTTGATGGACATTTTTGTTGCTTCCAAGTGTTGGCTATATTAAATATTGCTGGAGTGCAGGATTGCCAGCCTGTGACTTTTTTTTTTTTTTGCGGTCCGCGGGCCTCTCACTGTTGTGGCCTCTCCCGTTGTGGAGCACAGGCTCCGGACGTGCAGGCTCAGCGGCCATGGCTCATGGGCCCAGCCGCTCCGTGGCATGTGGGATCTTCCCGGACCGGGGCATGAACACGTCTCCCCTGCATCGGCAGGTGAACTCTCAACCACTGCACCACCAGGGAAGCCCTCCTGTGACTTTTTGATTCTCATTTTCTCAGGTGATAGGCCCAGCACTGGGTGTGACTGATTGACTAGTAGCTCAGTGTTTACATTTTCAAAGCACCTCCATTCTGGTTTCATTAGTGGCTCTTACCACGTCCCCCTTAGAACCAAGGGTACGAATTTGTCCACAATCCCTTCAGCATTTATTGTTTGCAGCATTTTTACTAATGCCCATTCTGACTGCTGTGACCTGATAGGTTTTTGTAATTTGGGTTTGCATGTCTTTAAAAATTCCTAAAATTCATGATTTTTCCATACCTTTTTTTTTCTGTTAAAAAAAAAAAGTGTGAGTACAATATATCTCTTGAAATTTTCTTCTTGGAAGGTTGCCCTCTTTTGAATTTTTGGTCGATATTCTACCCCAGGATCTTTTTGGAGGGCAGGTGTCATTACAGAACTGCAAGTTTGGTGAATATTTAGTGACCATTAGCACTGGGTTTAAAGCTGCTGTTGTGGGAAATGGCCACAAGGAGGCAGCATTTCTCCATTCCCAAATCTGGGTACTAGGGCAGGAGAGCCTGTCTGGAAGTTGTGTACCTAGGTTGTAAGTTAGAATGGACTGTGCCAGGAGAAATGCCCATAAGTTTATGTCTCATTACTTCTTCTTGGTTTTTAAAATTTATTTAATCCGGGTAATGATTAGATATTGTTTGTCCAGGTGTACACAATCTGGTTCATTTGTACAATATGTATGTCTATTCATGTTCAGATCCTCTTCCCAGGTAAAATATTACAGAGTGTTCCATAGACCTCCCTTGCTATATGGTCAGTCTTTTTGATATATGTTTATAATATGTATTTGTATATGTATGCTAACGCTAATCTTAATTTATCCATTCTGCCCACCTTTCCTTTTAGATAAGCATACTTAATATCTAAGTCTGTGAGTGTCTTTCTCTGTGGAAATATGTTCATTTGTGTTAGTTATTAGATAACGCCTATAAGTGATATCATAGGATATAGATCTTTTGCTTTCTGACTTACCTCATGTTCTGTGATTATCTCCAAGCTCATCTATGGTGCCTCAAATAGCAGTGTTTCATTGTTTTCCACAGCTAATATTCCATTGTGTACATGGACCATTTCTTCTTTATCCATTCATCTGCTGATGGACATTTTGGTGGCTTCACTGTCTTGGCTATTGTGAATAAGGCTGCAGTGCAGCTTTTGCAGCCCGCGTCTTCTCGATTCTGGTCTTCTCAGGTGAGAGGCCCAGTGGTGTGACTGCTGGATTGAATGGTACCTCAATTTTTACTTTTAATCGCAGCTCCTTTCTGTTCTCATTATTGGCTGTTACCACTTTACATCTCACCAGCAGCTAGAGGGTACACAGTTCTCTAAAAGCCCTTCAGAATTTATTGTTTGTAGACTTTTTGCTGATGGTCAGTCGATTGGTGTGAGTTGAAATCTTTTTGTAGATTAGATTTGCATGAGTCTAATAATTCCTGAGGTTGAGCTTTTACCCATTTTCCTTTTTTTTTAAAAAAAAAGAGTCAAACTTACCTCTTCATACTATCTTCTTGAAAAATTTGTCAGTTTTGAATTTTATTGTCCACTCCCTACCTCTGCACAATTGTTTAGGGCAGGTGTCCTTTACAGCCCTGAGTCCTTGTGAATGTTAAGAGACCATTAGCTGTGGGCTTAAAGCCGCTCTTGCGGGAAATGGCCACAAGGTGGCAGAATTTCTACATTTCTAACTGGGTTTTTGGGCAGCAGAGCCTTCCTGGAAATCGTGTTAGTAGGCTTCAAATTAGAGTGGAATGTGCCAGGGCACATCCCCAAGAGATTATATCTCCTTACTTCTTGTTTGTTTTTTTTAATTTCATTTTTATTAATTATCAGAGCAAATTTGATTAAAATGTTGTGTTTGTTCTAGGTGTACAGAATCTGGTTCATCAGATCAATGTATCTGTCTATGCCTCTTTGGATCCTTTCCCGTGTATGTTATTATAGAGTGTTGAGTAGACATCTCTTGGTATTCCATACGTATTTTGTGATTATATATTTCATATGTATTGGTACATGTCTGTTAACACCCATATCCTAATTCATACATTCCTTACACTTTTCCATTTGGTTAAACATAATTTTTTTTCTTAATCCATGCTTTTCCTTCTCTTGGAAATAAGTTCATGAGTATCAATTTTTAGGTAACACCTATAAGTGATGTCATAGGATATCTGTCAGTTTCTTTCTTACTTCAAGTTGGGTAATTATCTCTAGGTCCTTATATGGTGGTGCAAACGGCACTGTTTCATTGTTTTCCATAGCTAATATTCCATTGTTTACATGGGCCACTTCCTCTTTGTGCATTTTTCTGTTGATGGACATTTTGGTTTCTTCCAAGTCTTGGCTATGTTAAATGTTCCTGCAGTGCAGGATTGCCAGCCTGTGTGTTTTGCATTCTGCTCTGCTCAGGTGATAGGCGCATCAAAGGACCTACCAGATCACGTGGTAGCTCAATTTTTACCCTTAATCGCACCTCCATTATGTTCTCACTACTTTCTGTTACCAGTTTACATCCCCCCAGCAGCTAGAGGGTACACAGTTCTCTGAAACCCCATTCAGCATTTATTCTTTGTAGACTTTTTTTGAAGAACATTCTGACGGCTGTGAGGTGAACATTTCTGTAATTGGATTTGCATGGCTTTATTAATTGCTGATGCTGCACATTTTTCAATTCCCTTTTGTTTAAAAAAAAAGACAAAATGTGCGTAAAATATGCCTCTTGACATTGTCTTCTTGAAATGTTGACGTCTTTTGAATTTTCTGGTTGATTTACGACCCCAGGATTTTTTTTGATGGCAGGTGTCATTTACAGTCCTGCAATTATTTTGAATATTAAGTGACCATTACCGCTGTTGTGTGAAAAGAGCAGAAGGCGGCAGCACTTCTCCTTACCAAATCTGTTTAATAGGGCAACAGAGCCATAATGGAAGTTGTGTGGTAGGTTGTAAATTAGAATGGAATGTGCCAGGAAAAGCCCCTTAAGTTTATGTCTCATTATTTCTTGTTCGTTTCTTTAATTTTTTATTCTTTATCATCACAGCAAATTAGATTACAATGTTTGGTTTGTTTTAGGTGTGCAAGATGTGGTTCTTTTACACATATACATATATGTATTCTTCTTCAGATCCTTTTCCCATGTAGGTTATGACACAAGGTTGAGTAGCCTTCTCTTGGTATGCCGTAGGTTTTTGGTGATTATATATTTCACGTGTTTGTATATTTGTATATCTCTGTTAACCCCAGTATTGTAATGTATCCAATCCTCACACCTTTCCGTTTGGTGAACCATAAGTTGGTTTAATGAATCTGTGATTGCCTTTCTCTGTGGAAATATCTTCATTGGTATCAATTTTTCGGTAACACCCATAAATGATATGATAGGATATGTGTCTTTCACTTACTTACTACCAGTTGCCTGATTACCTCTAGATTCCTCTATGGTCCTGCAAATGGCATTATTTCATTTTTTTCCTTGGCTAACATTCCATCTCTACATGTAGCAGTTTTTCTTTGTCCACTCATCTCTTGATGGACGTTTTGGTTGCGTCCATGTCTTGGCTATTGCAATACTTTTACAGTGCAGATTTTCCTGCCTGTGCCTTTCCAATTCTGTCTTCTTAGGATATAGCCCGAGAAGTGGGCCTCCTGGATCATATAGTAGATCAAGGTTTACCTTTTAAAGGCACCTCCATTCTGTTCCCATTAGTGGCTCTTACCAGGTTACATCCCACTTCAAATGGAGGGTATGCATTTCTCCAAAACCTCTTCAGCATTGATCGTTTGTAGTTTCTTTTGCTGATGGTTATTCTGAGTGTTGTGAGCTGATACTTCTTTGTGGTTGGATATGCATGTGTCTCATACTCCCTTGAAATTGAGCTTTCAGGCATGTCCTTTTATTTTTCAAGCTGTTATTGCAGCTGACTTCTTCAAATTGCTTTCTTGAAGTATGTGCCACATTTTGAAACTTTTTGGCCTTTACCTGCATCAAGACTTTTTAAGGGCAGGTTTCATTTGCAGCCCTGCAGTACTTGTGCATATGAAGTGCCCATTAGCACAGATTTCAAAGCTGCTGTTGCAGGTATCGGCCAGAAGGTGGCAGCATTTCTACGTTCCCCACTCTGGTACCAAGGGAAACAGACCTTCTTGCCACTGGTGTTCCTCAGTTATAAATTAGAGTGGAATGTGCCCGGATAAACCCACCAAAGCTGATGTCTCCTTACTTTGTTTGTTTTTGAAATTTAATTTATATATTTTATTGGAGTAATATTCCATTCTGTACATGGACCACTTCTTCTTTGTGCACTCCTCTGCGGATGGACATTTTCGTTGCTTCCAAGTGTTGCCTATGGTAAATATTGCTGGAGTGCGGTATTGCCAGCCTGTGACTTTTGATTCTCATTTTCTCAGATGATAGGCCCAGCAGTGGGTATGATTCACTGACTGGTAACTCAGTGTTTACCTTTTCAAAGCACCTGCATTGTGTTTTCGTTAGTGGCTCTTACCACGTCCCAATTAACACCGAGGGTACGCATTTTTCCACAAGCCCTTCGGCATTTATTGTTTTTAGAAGGTTTGCTCATGGCCATTCTGACTGGTGTGAGCTGATAGGTTTTTGTAATTTGGATTTGCATGTCTTTAATAATTCCTAATATTCAGCATTTTCCCACACCTTTCTCTTTTATTTAGAAAAAAAATGGTGAGTACAATATACCTCTTGAAATTGTCTTTTTGGAAGGTTGCCCTCTTTTGAATTTTGTGGTCGATTTTCGACCCCAGGAATTTTTTTTGAGGGCACGTGTCATTTACAGGCCTGCAGTGAGTGTGAATATTTAGTGACCATTAGCACTGGGTTTAAAGCTGCTGTTGTGGGAAACGGCCACAAGGCGGCAGCTTTTCTCCATTCCCAAATCTGAGTAATAGGGCAGCAGAGCCTTTCTGGAAGTAGTGTTCCCAGGGTGTAAATTAGAATGGAATGTGCCAGGAAAAAGCCCCTGAAGTTTATGTCTCATTACTTCTTGTTTGTTGTTTTAATTGTTTTAATCAGGGTAATGATTAGAATACAGTTTGTCCTAGGTGTACACAATCTGGTTCATTAGTACATCATATATATCTATTCATATACAGATCCTTTACCCATGTAAAGGATTACAGAGTGTTCTGTAGACCTCCCTTGCTGTGTGCTCGGGCTTTTTGATATATGTTATTAATCTGTATTTGTATAGGTACAGTAAACCTAATCTTAATTTATCCATTGCCACCACCTTTCCTTTTAGATAAGCGTATATGTTTTCTAAGTCTGTGTGTGTCTTTCTCTGTGGAAATATGTCCATTTTTTTCAGTTGTTAACACCTATAAGTGATATCATAGGATGTATGTCTTTTGCTTTCCAACTTACCTCATGTTCTGTGATCATCTCTAGGCTCATCTATGGTACCTCAAAGAGCAGTGCTTCATTGTTCTCCGTGGCTAATATTCCATTGTGTACATGGACCGCTTCTTCTTTATCCATTCATCTGTTGCTGGACATTTAGGTTGCTTCCATGTCTTGGCTATTGTGAATAAGGCTGCAGTGCAGCTTTTGCAGCCTCTGTCTTCTGGATTCTGGTCTTCTTGGGTGTGAGGCCCAGCGGAGGGCCTGCTGCATCGAATGGTAGCTCAATTTTTACTTTTAAACGCAGCTCCTTTCTGCTCTCATTATTGGCTGTTACCACTTTCCATCTCACTGGCAGCTGGAGGGTACACAGTTCTCGAAAACCACTTCAACATTTATTATTTGTAGACTTTTTGTTGATGGTCAGTCGACCTGTGTGAGTTGAAAGCTTTTTGCAGATTACATTTGCATGAGTGTAATAATTCCTGAGGTTGAGCTTTCATCCATTTGCCTCTTTTTTAAAAGACAGTGAGTAAAACTTACATCTTCATACTATCTTCTTGAAAAATTTTCCTGTTTTGAATTTTGTTGGCCATTCCCTACCTCAGGACAGTTTTTGAGGGCAGGTGTCGTTTACAGCCCTGAGTCCTTGTGAATGTTCAGTGACCATTAGCTCTGGGTTTAAAGCCACTCTTGCGGGAAACGGCCACAAGGCGGCAGCATTTCTACATTTCCAACTCTGGGTTTTGGGGCAGCAGAGCCCTTCCTGGAAATAGTGTTAGTAGGCTACAAATTAGAGTGGAATGTGTCAGGGCACACCCCCAAGATCTTATATCTCCTTACCTCTTGTTTGTTTTTTAAATTTAATATGTATTTATTATCAGAGCAAATTTGATAAAAATGTTGTGTTTGTTCTAGGTGTACAGCATCTGGTTCATTACATCTATGCATCTATCTATTCATCTTTGGTTCCTTTCCCATGTAGGTTATTACAGAGCGATGAGCTCAGTTTTTAACTTTAAACGCACCGCTGTTCTCTTCTCACTACTGGCTGTTACCAGTTCACGTTCCAGCAGCAACTAGAAGGTACACAGTTCCTAAAACCATTTCAGCATTCATGTTTTGTAGACGATTTTGCTGGTGATGATTCTGACGGTGGTAAGGTGAACGTTTTTGTAGATTGCGTTTTCCTGGCTATATTAGTTCCTGATATTGAGCATTATTCCATGCATTTTTTTTACCAAAATAAAAAGACAAATTGTGTGCAAAATATGCCTCTTGACATTGTCTTTTTGATATGTTGACGTCTTTTTAATTTTCTGGTCGATTTACGACCCCAGGAATTTTTTGAGGCCCGGTGTCCTTTACAGTCCTGCACATATTTTGGATATTTATTAAGTGACCATTATTAAGTGACCATTAGCTCTTGCTTTAAAGCTGCTGTTGTGTGAAACAGCCACAAGGCGGCAGCATTTCTCCTTTACCAAATCCGGTTACCAGGGCAGCAGAGCCTTAATGGAAGTCCTGTTCTAGGTTGAAAATTAGAATGGAACGTGCCAGGAGAAATTCCTTCGTTTATGTCTCATTATTTCTTGTTCATATTTTCAATTTAATTTTTTTATTTTTTATTGCAGCAAACTCGATTACAATGTTTGTTTGTTCTAGGTGTGCAAGATGTGGCTCTTTCACACATATACATATATCTAGTCTTCTTCGGATCCTTTTCCCAGGTAGGTTATGACACAATGTTGTGTAGTCTTCTCTTGGTATTCTGTAGGTCTTTGGTGATTATATACTTCACCTGTGTTTGTATATCTCTGTTAACCCCAATATCATAATGTATCCAATCCTCACACCTTTCGATTTGGGGAACCATAAGTTTGTTTCATGAATCTGTGATTGCCTTTCTCTGTGGAAATATCTTCATTGGTATCAATTTTTCGGTAACACCTAAGTGATATATGTTAGGTGTCTTTCGCTTTCTCACTTACTACAAGTTGCGTGATTACCTCTAGACTCATCTGTGGTGTTGCAAGTGGCATTGTTTCATTTTTTCCCGAGCTAATATTCCATCTCTACATGTAGCAGTTCTTCTTTGTCCACCCATCTGTTGATGGACTTTTGGTTGTTTCCATGTCTTGGCTGTTGTAATACTGCTGCAGTGCAGATTTGCCTGCCTGTGTCTTTCCGATTCTGTCTTCTTAGGTTATAGGCCCACGAGTGGGCCTGCTGGATCATATTGTAGCTCAATGTTTACCTTGTAAAGGCACCTCCATTCTGTTCCCATTAGTGGCTCTTACCAGGTTACGTCCCACTTCAAATGGAGGGTATGCATTTCTCCACAACCTCTTCAGCATTGATCGTTTGTAGTTTCTTTCCTGATGGTTATTCTCAATGGTGTGAACTGATACCTCTGTGTGGTTGGATTTGCATATGTCTCATAATCCCTTGAAATTGAGCTTTCAGGCATGTCCCTTTATTTTTCAAACTGTTATTACAGCTTAGTTCTTCAAATGGTTTTCTTGAAATATGTGCCACATATTGAAATATTTTGGCCTTTACCTCCCTCGAGGCATGATGAGGGCAGGTTTCCTTTACAACCCTGCAGTACTTGTTCAAATGAAGTGACAATTGGCATAGGTTTTACAGCTGATTTTGCAGGTAACGGCCAGAGGGTGGCAGCATTTCATAATTCTATGAAATGTAATTGAACACAAAATATTTTTTTTTCGTTTAAATTTCCGTTTTTTGTTGGTTTTTTTGTTGTTGTTGTTGTTTTTTGCGGTACGCAAGCGTCTCACTGTTGTGGCATCTCCCGTTGTGGAGCACAGGCTCCGGATGTGCAGGCCCAGCAGCCATGGCTCACGGGCCTAGCTGCTCCATGGCATGAGGGATCCTCCCGGACCGCGGCACGAACCTGTGTCCCCTGCATTGGCAGGAGGACTCTCAACCACTGCACCACCAGGGAAGCCCCACTGTTACTTTTTTAAAGTACAATTATAATTGAAGTTCTTTGTAAAAAGTGAAATTTAAAAAGATGAAAGGAAAGGATAATATTTTACCACTTGCCGTCCTTTCCCATTTACTGAAACGACCAGCATAATGTGTAGATTTCTCATTTTATCCAGGTGTTCTATACATCTGGAATATCATGCTTCTCACTGTAGAAAAACAGATTTAGCTCTCACACGTTTTGTAGGCTACATAACAGTCCATAGAACAGAAGTACCGACTATTTCAGACTTAGCTTTTTGAGAGACACTCAGGTTACTTTCTGTTTTATTTTGTTGTTCTTTTTTTTCGGGAGTGGTAGGAGTTTATTAATTAATTTATTTTTTATTGCTGTGTTGGGTCTGAGTTTCTGTGCGAGGGCTTTCTCTAGTTGTGGCAAGCGGGGGGCCTCTCACTATCGTGGCCTCTCTTGTTGTGGAGCACAGGTTGCAGATGCGTGGGCTCGGTGGTTGTGGCTTAATCGCCTAGTTGCTCCGCGGCATGTGGGATCCTCCCAGACCAGGGCTCGAACCTGTGTCCCCTGCATTAGCAGGCAGATTCTCAACCACTGCACCACCAGGGAAGCCCCCTATTTTGTTGTTATGCTAATTTGCTTTAACCCAAGAAAATATTTTTTGAAATACAAAAAAACAAAATTAAGCTGGGGTAAGGATTAGGGTTTCGGGTTAGGGTTAGGATACGGGTTAGGATTATTGTACGGTTTAGAGTATGGTTCAGGGTTAGGGTTATGGTATGGGTTAGGGTTACGGTACAGTTTAGGGTATGGCTTAGTGTTAGGGTATGGCTTAGGATTGCGGTATGGTTTATGTTCGGGGTTAACGTTAGGTTTAGTGTACGGGTTAGCCTTAGGTACGGGTTAGGGTAAGGGTTAGGTTTAGGTATACTGTTAAGGGACGGGGACGGTATAGGGTACAGGTTAGGATACGACGACGGTTTAGGGTTAGCGTACGTGTTAGGGTATGGGTTAGTGTACGGGTTCGGATTAGGGTCCAGGTTAGGGTAAGGCTTCGGGTGAGAGTTAGGGTTAGGGAACGGGGACGGTTTAGGGTACGACGATGGTTTAGGGTTAGGGTACGGGTTAGTGTTAGTGTACGGGTTCGAGTAAGGCTTCGGGTGAGTGTTAGGGTTAGGGAACAGGGACGGTTTAGGGTACAGGTTAGGGTACGACGACAGTTTAGGTCTAGTGTACGTGTTGAAATGGGTTCGGGTTAGAGTAAGGCTTCGGGTAAGTGTTATGGTTAGAGTTAGGGAACGGGGATGGTTTAGGGTACCGTTTAGGGTACGACGACGATTTAGGGTTAGCTACGGGTTAGGGTATGGGTTAGTGTTAGTGTATGGGTTAGAATTAGGGTCCGGGTTAGGGTAAGGCTTGGGGTAAGGGTTAGGGTACAGGTTAGTGTTAGTGCTGGGTTAAGATTAGGGTTAGAGTGAGGGAACGGGGACGGCCTAGGGTACAGGTTAGGGTATGACAAGTGTTTAGGGTTAGCGTACGTATTAGGGTACGGGTCAGTGTTAGTGTACGGGTTAGGGTAAGCCTTCGGGTAAGGGTTAGGGAACTGGTATGGTTTAGGGTATGAAAACGGTTTAGGGTTAGCGTACGTGTTAGGGTATGGTTTACTGTTAGTGTACAGGTTTGGATTAGGGTATTGGTTAGGGCAAGGCTTCAGGTAAGGTTGGTTAGGGTAAGGGTTAGGGAACGGGGATGGTTCAGGGTAGAGGTTAGGGTACGACAACGGTTTAGGGTGAGCGTACATGTTAGGTTACTGGTTAGTGTTAGCGTATGGGTTAGGGAAAGGCTTCGGGTAAAGGTTACGGTTAGGTTTAGGGTTATGGTTAGGGGACGGGGACCGTTTAGGGTACAGGTTAGTGTACGACAACGGTTTAGGGTGAGCGTACGTGTTAGGTACGGGATAGTGTTAGCGGACGGGTTAGGGTAAGGGTTAGGGTACAGGTTAGGGTACGACGACAGTTTAGGTCTAGCGTACGTTTTGAAATGGGTTCGGGTTAGAGTAAGGCTTCAGGTGAGTGTTGTTAGGGTTAGGGAACGGGGACAGTTTAGGGTACGACGACGATTTAGGGTTAGTGTACAGGTTAGGGTGGGTTAGTGTTAGTGTATGGGTTAGGATTAGGGTACGGGTTAGGGTGAGGGAACGGGGACGGCTTAGGGTACAGGTTAGGGTACGACATTTTAGGGTTAGGGTACGGGTTGGGGATGGGCACAGTACAGGTTTCCGTAAAACAACGGTTTAGCATTAGCATTCGACGGTACAGGTAAGTGTTCAAGTTATAGTTAGTCCTACTCTTAGTCCCAAAGTCGTGAACCTGTCCCTAACTAAGGCCTGCGGGCTCCTCCTAACTCACACTGGAGCTAACAAAGGCTCTGATGCTCCCCCTGTAATGCCCTTCAGGCATCAATAAGTTAAAGTCCTGACATTATTCGGAGGTAATATCCTGACCCGTATCTTACCAATCTGCTAAAACTATCCCAAAGTACACCCTGACAATGTCCATAACTAAGTGAGGCCCTGACAGTATCTTCTACGAACACACAAAGGTTGATCCTACACAGACACCTGTACTACTGCTACGTCTTACCCTAACACTGTCCCTCACTCAAGCCCTACAGATAGGCCTCACTAGGCCCTGTTGGCATAGCTTACTTAGGCTCTGACGCTATCCCTAGGTCATTTCGTGACACTATCCCTGACCTGTAAACTAACTCTGTCCCAAGCTAATTACCTGCCTCTTATCCTCACTGAAGCCCTAATGCTCCCCCTAACTAATTAAGTCCCTGACACTTTCTCTAACTAAGGCCCACACACTGTCCTTAAGGAAGCCCTGTCTCTGTCCGTAAGTAAAGGCCTAAGGCTCTACCTAACTCAGGCCCTGTAGCTATGCTTAAGTGACCCCTTCATGCTGTAACTAACTCAAACCAACTAAGACCATATTGCTGACCCAACAAAGGCCCTGATACACCTCCTACATGCCCTGACAGTGTCCTCACCTAATGGCCTGACAAAAAGCCTCACTCAGTCCCTGGCACTCTCCCTCTGTCCCTACCTGAAGCCATGACACTAATTCTTAATACATCCCCGATACTCTCAGTGACTAACATCTTCACAATTGCCCTAGGTCGTTTCCTCAGACGATCCCAAAACTTAGCAACTTTCCTACCTCTTATGCTAACTGAAGCCCTTATGCTGTGAATACCTCAGGCCCTGAATTTAGTCCCACGGCCGTGACACTGTCCCTAACTAACGCTCTAACACTATTCCTAACTCAGGCCCTGCCACAGTACATAAAACAGACACAGATGCTACTCCTATCTATCTCAGGCCTTGACACTTTCCCTGACTAGACTAAAGCTCTGCTACCGTCAATATCTAAAGTCCTGACAGCATCCTGAGCTTCTTATATCCTGACTCATGTTTTATTAAAGTCCTGAAACTGTCCCACAGAAAGCCTTGACGCTGTCCCTGAGCCCATGACGCTCTCTCTACCACAGGCCCTGATAATATCGTTAACAAACCCCTTATTCTGTTCCTACCGAGGCCCTTATGCTGCTCCTTAATCATGCCCTGACACTGACTCCAGGCCTCAATCATGCCCTCTCACTCTCCCTAACTCAGGCTCTAACGCTGTCCCTTCCTGAAGCCCTGACACTGCACCTAAATTAGGAACTGATACTCTAAGTAGGTATGGTCCTCACACTAAACCTACGTCATGTTCTGACGCTATTCCTACACCTCAACCTAACCTTCTCTTTACATAATGTCAAGTCTCTTATGCTAACTAAATCCCTAATGCTGTCCCGACCTAAGGCCCTAAATTTAGTCCCAAGACCGTCAACCCGGCTCCAACTGAGGCCTGCAGGCTGTCATTAACAAAGACCCTCAACTTATCTATAACTAATGCACTGACACTCTCCCTAATTAAAAACTGAGACTGTCTCTGACTAACTCCCTGACTCTGTCTTTAACTACTGGCATCACTCTTTCTCTAACCAACTTCCTAACACATTCCCTAACTAACACCCTGACACAATCCCTAATAACTTGCCCTGTCCCTCATTAATGCCCTGATTCACGCCATACATGATGAACAAAAGACAACACTAAAGTCCAGACAATGTCACTAATGACCCAAAACGTCTCTAAGGCCCTCAATTTATCTTTACCAAAGGCCATAACAGTGTGCCTAATGAAGAACCTGACACTGTCTCTAACAAACCCTGAGTCACTCTTTCCCCAACTACTCCCTGACGCTGCCCCCACCCAAAGCCCTGACGGTGTGCCTAATTGCCTGAGCTGTCTTTCAATAATACCCTCACCCTGTCCATAACTAACGCCCTGATGATGTCCCTAACCAACAACCTGAAGTGTCTCTTACTAAGCCCCTCAAGTTTTTCTCTGAGGCCCTGAAACTCTCCCTAATTAAGGCCTTCACACTTGTATGTAATACCCTGATACAGCTCCTACCTGAGATTCTGATTCTTTCACTAAGACCTTGAAGTCTCTGCCTGAGAAGCTGACACTGTCTATAACTAATTTCCTCCCTACATAACCCCCTAACACTGGTCCTAACTACAGCCCTGACACTAACCCTATCTAAGGCCCTGACGATATCTCTAATAGACTTCAATGTCCCTCACTCCGATCCTGAACCTCTCCATTACTAAGGCCCTGAATATATGCCTGAAGACAACTCTGACCCTATCCTAAGGCCCTGACCCTCTTCCAAACTAAGGGCCTTGATGTTCTCTCTACAGAAGGCCCTCACACTGCCCCTAAATGACGACCTCACACTGATCCCAAGTATGGACCTGCTCCTCTGCATAACTAACTAATGCCCTGAAGATGTCCGTCATTAAAACTCTGACACTGTCCCTAGCTAATGCCCTAAGCTATAAATTACAAAATCCCCAACACTATCCCCAAAATGCTGACACCCTCCCTAACTTAGGCTTTGATACTCTCCCTTACTGCCTAAGCGGTCACAAAATAACACCCAGATTCTGTTACTAGGGCCCTGAATATATCCCTAAGAAAGTGTCTGAAGTGTCCCTAACTAAACTAATAGCCTGAACTGTCTCTTACTAAAGCCCTCAAGTTATTTCTGAGGTCCTGACAACGCTGTCCCTAACTAAGGCCCTATTGCTGGCCCTAAATAACGTCCTGATGCTGAATCTAATTGGGACCCTAATGCTCTTCCTAACTAACTCCTTCATGCTCACTCTCCCTGGGTCCCTAAAACTGTCTGTAACCAATGACCTGACTCTTTAACTAACACCCTACTTTTTTCCCTCATTAATGCCCTGACACTAGCCGACACTACAGCCCTGATGCTGGCCCAATCTAACACCTTGACAATGTCCCTAACAGCCTTAGATGTCCCTCACTGCTAGCCTTACCCTGTCCCTCACAAAGACCCTGACCCTCTTCCTAACTAACATTCAAACGATGTCTCTACCTGAGACACTGTCACTGTCTATAATAATGTCCAACTCTTTCCCTAACACCCTAATCCCCTCCATAACTAAAGCCCAGAATATGTCCCTAAGTATGTCTCTGAAGCTGTCCTTAACTAAGGCCCTAATACTCCCTCTATGTAAGGCACGGACACTAATAGCCTGACTCTTTCCCTAATTAATACCCTGATGCTATCGGTAATTGAGGGCCTGAAGATGTCCCTAATACCCTTAGGTGTTCCTCTATATCACCCTGATCCTGTCCATAACTAAAGCCCTGAATATATCCCTACCAAAGTGTCTGACACTGTCCCTAACTAACGCCCTGATACTATCTCTACCTCAGAATCTGAAATTCTAATCTCCTGACTCTCCCTAACTAACATCCTGACGCTACCCCTAAGTAACGCCCTGACACTCTTCTTAACTAACGACTTGCCGCTGTCCCTACCTAAAACCCTGACATTCTCTGTAACTAATGACCTGACTCTTTCCCTAACTAACACCCTAGTTTTCGCCCTAACTAATGCCCTGACACTGGTTCTCATTATGACCATGATACTACCTCTAAGGTCCTGCATATATCCCTAAGCAACAGCCTGAACTGTGTTTAACTAAGCCTCTCACGTTATCTCTAAGTGAAACACTGACACTCTCCCTAACTTAGGACCTGATGCTGTCCCTTATAGTCTAAGCTGTCACTAAATAATGCCCTGATGCTGTCCATAACTAAGGTCCTAACTATGTCCCTAAGAAAGTCTCTTACGATGTCCCTAACGACCTGAACTCTCTCTTACTAAGGCCCTACATTATCTCTACGTGAGGCCCTGATGCTCTCCCTAACTATGGCCCTGAAGCTGTCACGCATAACATTTACTGTCACTAAATAATACCCCTATCCTGACCATTACTAAGGCCCGGAATATATCCCTAAGAAAGTCTTTCATGTGTCTCTAACTAACGGCCTCAACAGGCTTATACTAGAGCCGTCAAATTTTCTCTGAGGTCCTGACACTATCCCTAACTAAGGCCTAGCAGCTGCCCCTAACTAATATCCTGACGTTTTCCCTAATATGGGTGAAGCTCCGATGCTCTTCTTCACTAACGCCTAAACAAATTCTCTACCTGAGGCCCTAACACTGTCTGTAACTAATAACCTGACTCTTTACCTAACTAACAAACACCCTAATTATATCCCTCACTAATGCCCTGACAATGGTCTTACCTTTGGCCCTGATGCTGGCCCTAAGTAATGACATGACACTGGCCCTTACTAAGGCCTCACTCCGGGGTTCTCCAAGGCTACTGAGCAGTTCTCTGTTGTCCGCATCTCTACCCAACTATGTGCCAGCAGCCACTCTAACATTCTGCAATACAGTGGTCCCACATGCGATCTGCCTGTGTACGGTCACCTGCAGGAGGAAAGTCATGGCCACTCCACCCTCCAAGAGACTGCGACTCACGGTAGGAATCTCTCAGCCACTGGCTGGACACAGGGTTCTGGGTCCTTGTTTGTTGTACACCCCTTGCAGTTACCTCTAACATTTTTAACTGTATGTCCCCCCCCCCACCGCATATTTATAATATAAATTATTTGCCACATTAAAATCCAGTAATGACACTCTTACAATGAGCAGGAGAACACTGGATGCCCCCCCCCCAATAATCTATTACTTGGAGGATTTAAAATTCTAATAAAAAAACACTCACTCTCCTCACCCGCTTGGGCATCACCACAAATCAGGAATCAGCTGCATCCTTTATTTCTCCCTCTGATTTTCCTGAACCTTTCCTTCCAGGAGAAATCTCTTCGCTCCACGGAAGCTGTGAGTGGTGGCCTTCACGTAAATCTGAGACTAAAGGACAACAGGAAGAGAGACACAGGAGGACATGAGAATCGCTGACGGAGAGAACCACGGGCATCCACATTCAATCGCAAACAGAGAGTCTACATTAGTCTCCAGCGAAGCTAATGTCCACCAGGGTCTAGCCCCACTACCCTTGTCACCTGGTGAGGAGACTGGAGACAGCGAAACCCCCATAGCCACTCTCACAGAAATCAGGGAGAGCATCCCTAACAGTCAAACTGAAAATGGTCATGATATGAAAGAATAACATACCCTTTCAGAAAACTGAAGACTGTTCTCTTGCTTCTCAAAAACTTGCAAATACTCTGTCCTTCTAGAAGCATATTGAAACCTTCAGCCTTAGACGGCAGTAATGGGAGGGCATCTGAGCTCAAAACCATCCAACACTCACACCCTAAGGGTGCTGAGGATGACCCGTGTCCACCCCTCGGCTGCTGTGGGGCCTGAAATCCCCTAATCACTGAGGACGGCAGGGCCTCACAGACACTCCACTGGACCACCAAGGGCCTGGCTGGTGGGCTAAAATCCTTTATCAAATACATGCTTTGCAAACATCTTCGCCATTTTCGATAATGGATTATCTTATTCCTTACTCCTTTTATACACAACTGTTTTTCATTTTCAAAAGTCCAATTCATCTATTTTGTCTTTTGTTCCTTCTGCTTTTCGTAGATCTACAAAATCATGATCAAATCCGAGGTCATGAACACGGACTCTCATGTTTTCTTCTACGAGTTTTATAATTTTGCTTCTGCCATATAGACCTTTCATCCATTTTCGGTTCATTTTGCATATGGCAGAAGGGTAGGTAAGGTTCCAACTTTACTCTTCTGCATGTGGCTATCCAGTTGTTCCAGAACCTGTGCTCACACTTTGGGAGAAAATACCTGCAAATAATGTGATCAACAAGAGCTTACTTCTAAAATATACAAACAGCTCATACAACTCAAAGAACAAAAAAAAATCAAAAAATATACACAATTTTAGAAAGTCTAACTACACATTTCTCCAAAAACATGCAGATTACCAAGAGGCACCTGAAAAGATGCTCCACATCGCTAATTATTAGAGAATCCCAATCAAAACTACACTTAGGGGCTTCCCTGGTGGCGCAGTTGTTGGGAGTCCGCCTGCTGATGCAGGGGACGTGGGTTCGTGCCCTGGTCCAGGAAGATCCCGCGTGCCGCGGAGTGGCTGGGCCCGCGGGCCGTGGCCACTGGGCCTGCGCGTCCGGAGCCTGTGCTCTGCAGCGGGAGAGACTACAGAGGTGAGAGGCCCACGTACCATAAAAAAAAAAAAAACTACACTTAGTTATCACCTCATAGTGTTAACAATGGGCATCATTCAAAAGTCTAGAAATAAATGCTAGAAAGGCTGTGCAGAAAAACGAACCCTCCTACACTACTGGGGAAAATGTAAATTGATGCAACCACTATGAAAACCAGTATGAACGTTCCTCAAAAACTAAACAGAAAATTATCCTATATACCAGCAATCCCACTCCTGGGCACACATCCAAACAAAACTATAATTCAACAACATACGTGCACCTCAGCATTCACAACAACACTATTCACAATAGCCAAAACATGGAAGCAACCTGAATGTCCCTCAACAGATGAATGGATATACAACATATAGTACACATATAAAATGGAATATTACTCACCCATAAAACAGAATTAAATAAGGCCATTTGCAGCTACATGGATAGACCTAGAGATTATCATACAAACTGAAATAAGTCAGAGAACAACAAATACCATATGATATCACTTATATCTGGATTATAAAATTAGACCCAAATGAGCCTATCTACAGAACAAAAACACACTCACAAATATAAAAAACACACTGGTGGTTGTCAAGGATAAGACATAGGACAAGAATGAATTGGGAATTTGGGATTAGTAGATGTAAATTATTATATATAGAACAGATAGACAAGGTCTTACTGTACAGCACAAGGAACTGTATTCAATACCCTATAATTAACCATAATGGAAAATAAAATAAAAAATATATGTATATAAATATATGTACATATGAATCACTTTGCTGTACAGTAGAAATTGACACCGCTGCAGATAGATAAACTATACTTCACTATCAATTACTTTCAAAGCACTTTAATAAATCAAGTCTTCTTTCTCTTATCCTTTCATCCCGACACAAATCTATAACACAAACTAACCTACATTACTCCACGGAGAACTCGTATCGCACAAACTTTAATTGTTGAACAAACGATGAATACCAGTTACACCATGGGATGACCTGATCCACTATGAAGTTTGTAAACCTTGTATCAAGCCTGCAAAATCCACTAAATTTGAAAATTGAAACTAAAACAGAACCACCTATCCCAAAACGTCTCCACAACTAGTTATACAACATCACTTGGAAGCCATATACAATCAAATGAATATTGACAGAAACAACTATAGTCTTCCTTCATTTTCCTTTTAGATGAAGACGATATTTAACGTGATGTATTCGGCCATTTCAGACTGTTACTCAATTTCCTGGGTAACTACCATGCACACAGGAGTTACACATCTTAGTTAACTTCTTTGTACAACTATATAAAGGTAGTTAATACCACAAAACTGTATACATAAAGTGAATTAAATGCTAAAGTCGTCTTTTCTAATTTTAATGACAATTAACAAAAAGTGCAGCACTGATACTTGTTACAAAAATGAACATTAAAAACATTCTTAGTAAAAAAAAAGCCATACAGAAAAGTCCACCTAGATCCCATACTCATCTTGTCTGCTTCAAATGCATCAAGGTGGTCCAACTAAGGGAGAAACTCAGTAACGGTTCCAGAAAAACAAAACTAGATGACGATGGAAAAAGACATTTTCACACATTGGCACAGTATATTAAAGTTGAAGTGGGGCTGAATATTAAAATATAACATGGACATCAGGATTACTTCATGTAGGGGTTATATGCCGGTTCCTTGGGCAAATGTGAGTACTTTTTCCCATTATTGCAACTTCTTGCTACCTTTTAAATTACTGGAAACTAAATTACTTTTCTAGACAGACAACCATATCAATATCATGCCAGAATATCAGATAAGAGAGACATAAACTTTAGTGATAGAGGCCAAGACTTACCCACACCACGTTCAAACAAAGATGTGATACTTATTTCCCTTGTAGTGCTCCGCATGGTATGAACAGGAACCATGAAAAGAGTATATTAGTAGCTACCATCTCTTGGGTCCTGTAGATTACCTGGGGAGAAGGAGAAACCCTGAGATTTTAGTATTGCAATTTTTCACATTACTTCAAAAAATACACTAAAAAATACATTCAGTACAGTTGCAAAATATGAAATCAATATACACAAATCACTTTAGTTTCTATACACTACTAGTGAACCACCAGCAAAATACTTAGAAAAATACCATTTACAATTCCATCAAAAATAACGAACCATTTAGCAATAAATTTAACCAAGGACATGAAACACCTATACTCAAAGAACTATAAACCATTGATAAAGAAACTAAAGACACAATACAAAACAACATTCCATGCTCATGCATCACAAAAATAACTGTTATTAAAATGTTTGGGAGAGGGGAAAGATGGCAGAAGAGTACAATGCAGAAATCACCTTCCTACCCACAGACACACCACAAATACATCTACACATGGAACAACTCCTACGAAACACCTACTGACCACTGACACAAGACCTCAGACCTCCCAAAAGGCAAGAAACTCCCCACGTACCTGGATAGGAGAAAAAAAATAAATAAACAGACACAAAAGACTGGAAACAAACCCTGCACCAGTGGGAGGTAGGTTTCCACACACTACGAAGCCTCTTCTCGGCAGGGAAACTGTGGGTGCCAGAGGGGAAAAGCTTCAGGGCCACGGAGGAGAGCACAGCCACAGGGGTACAGAGGACAAAGTGGACACATTCACACACAGAGGATTGGTGCCAACAGACATTCACCAGCCGGAGAGGCTTCTCTGCTCCCCCGCCAGGTCAAGCGTGGCTCAGAGCACGACCTCGGGCTTCATTCAAAACGCAGGGAGAAGACTTGGGTTAGCGACCTAAACACAACCTGAAGGCGTTACTGCACCACAGCTGCCTGGGAGGGATTCCGAGGAAAAGTCTAGACCTGCCGAACAGGAAAGAGACATTTTCTTCATTGTTTGTTTGCTAGTGCGTGACGAGAGGGGATTCAAAGCGCTACTTCAAGTACCTCCACACATGGGCGTGAGCCACGGCTAACACTGCACACCCCAAAGACAGGCATGAGATGCTAAGGCAGCTGCTGCCACTACCAAGAAGCCTGTATACGACCACACGTCACTATCCACACCTCCCTTCCAGTGAGCCTCTGCAGCCCGCCACAACCAGGGTCCCAGGATCCAGGGACAACTTCCCCAGGAAAACGCACATCACTCCTCAGCCTGGTGCAACGTTATGGCGGCCTCTACCACCGCAGGCCTGCCCCGCACTCCGTGGCCCTCTCTCCCCCCCGGCCTGATTAAACCTACCCCCAATCAGCGACTCCTTTAACACACTCCTGTCTCAGTGAAAAACATATACCCTCCAGCGACCTACATGCACAGGCGGTCCAAATCCAAACCTGAGCCCCAGAAACTCTGTGAACAAAAATAGAAAAGAGAAATCTCCCCCAGCAGTCTCAAAACCACAAGATGAAAGCGCCATAATCAACTTGATACACCCTGCATCTGCGGAATACCTAAATACATGACGGATCATCCCAAATTGACTAGCTGGACTTTGAGAGCAAGATTTATGACTTTTCCCCCTTTTCCTCTTTTCCTGTGTACGTATATACTTCTCTGTGAGATTTTGTCTGTATAGCTTTGCTTTCACCATTTCTCCTAGGGTTCTATCTGTCCTTTTTGTTTCTTTGCTTTTTCTACTTTTTAAAACAATTTTTCTTAATAATTATTGTTTATTTTAATAACTTCATTTCATTTTACCTTACTTTATTATATTTTCTATTCTCCTCTTTCTTTCTTTCTTTCTTTCTTTCTGCATTTTCTCCCTTTTACTATCAGGCGTCTGCATGAAACGCTCTTGGTGCCACAACCAGGACTCAGTGATGTGCCTCTGAGGTGGGAGAGCCAACTTCAGGACACTGGTCCACAACAGTCCTCCCACCTCCACATAATATCAAATGGCTAAAAACTCCCAAAGATCTCCACCTCACCACCAACACCCAGCTTCACTCAACGACCAGCAAGCTACAGTGCTGGACACCCAATGCCAAACAAATAGCAAGACAGGAACACAACCCCACCCACTAGCAAAGACGCTGCCTAGAATCGCAATAACTCCACAGACACCCCAAAACACACCACCAGATGTGAACCTGCCCACCAGAAACACAAGTTCCAGCCTCATCCACCAGAACACAGGCACTACTCCCCTCCACCACAAAGCCTACACGACCCACTCCACCATCTTTCACCACTGGGCACACACCAAAAACAATAGGAACTACGAACCAACAAGTTACAGAACGCAAACCCCAAACACGGGAAGATAAGCAACATGAGAATACAGAAAAACACATAGCAGATAAAAGACCAACATAAAAACCCACCAGACCAAACAAATGAAGAGGAAATACACAGTCTACCTAAAAAAGAATTCAGAATAATGATAGTAAACATGAGCCAAAATCTTGGAAATAGAATATAGAAAATACAAGAAACATTTAACAAGGACCTAGAAGAACTAAAGAGGAAACAAGCAACGATGAACAACACAATAAATGAAATTGAAAACACGATAGATGAGATCACTAGCAGAATAACTGAGGCAGAAAAACGGATAAGTGACCTGAAATATTAAATACGGGAAATAACTACTACAAACGACAATAAAGAAAAAAGAATGAAAAGAAAGGACGACAGTCTCACAGACCTCTGGGACAACATGAAACACAATGTAAGAACAACATTAAACCTCTGGGACAACATTAAATGCATACAAATTATACAGCTTCCAGAAGAAGAAGAGACAAAAGAAAGGAACTGAGAAAACATTTAAAGACATTATACTTGAAAACTTCCCTAATATGGAAAAGGAAATAGTTAATCAACTCCAGGAAGCACACAGAGTCCCATACAGAATAAATACAAGGACAAATACACCAAGGCACATATTAATCAAACTGTCAAAAATTAAATACAAAAAGCATAATAAAAGCAGAAACGGAAAATCAACAAATAACGCACACGGGAATCCCCATAAGGTTAACAGCTGATCTCTCAGCAGAAACCCCGCAAGCCAGAAAGGAGTGGCAGAACATACTAAAAGTGATTAAGGAAAAACCTACAACCAAGACTACTCTACCCAGCAAGAACCTCATTCAGATCTGATGGAGAAATTAAAACCTTTACAAACAAAAGCTGAGAGAGTTCAGTACCACCAAACCACCTTTACAACAACTGCTAAAGAAACTTCTCTACACAAGAAACACAAGAGGAGGAAAAGACCTATAATAACGAAACCAAAACAATATACAAAATGGGAATAGGAACAAACATATCAATAATTACCTTAAATGTAAATTTACTACATGCTCCCACCAAAAGACACAGATTGGCTAAATGGATACAAAAACAACTACCTTATATATGCTGTCTACAACACACCCACTTCAGACCTAGAGACACACACAGACTGAAAGTAAGCAGACGGAAAAAGATATTCCATGCAAATGGAAACCAAAAGAAACCTGAACTACCAATTCTCATATGACACAAAATAGACTTGAAAATAAACACTATTAGAACAGACAAAGAAGAACACTACATAATGATCAAGGGACCGATCCAAAAAGCACATATAACAATTATAAATATTTATGCACCCAACATAGGAGCACCTCAATACATAAGGCAAATACTACCAGCGGTAAATCAACAGTAACACATTCATAGTAGGGGACTTTAACACCCAACTTTCACCCATGTACAGATAACCCAAAATGAAAATAAAAAAGCAAACACAAGCTTTAAAAGATACATTAAACAACATGGACTTCATTGATATTTATAGGACATTCCATCCAAAAACAACAGAATACACATTTTTCTTAAGTGCTCATGGAACATTCTCCAGGATACATCATACCTTGGGTCACATATCACACCTTCGTAAATTTAACAAAATTGAAATTGTATCAAGGATCTTTTCCAGCCACAACGCCATAAGACTAGATATCAATTACAGGAAAATATCTGTAAAAAATGCAAACACATGGACACTAAACAATGCACAACTTAATAATGAAGTCATCACTGAAGAAATCAAACAGAAACTGAACAAACACCTAGAAACAAATGACAATGGAGACACAACGACCCAAAACCTATAGGATACAGCAAAAGCAGTTCTAACGAGTAAGTTTATAGCAATACAAGCCCACCTTAAGCAACAGGAAAAATCTCAAATAAACAACCTAGCCTTGCACCTCAAGCAATTAGAGAGAGAAAAACAAAAAAACCCCAAAGCTAACAAAAGGGAACAAATCATAACACTCATATCAAAAATAACTGAAAAACAAATGAAGGAACCAATACCAAATATCAATACAACTAAAAGCTGCTTCTTTGAGAAGAAAACCAAAATAGGTAAACCATTAGCCAGACTCATCAAAAAAAAAAAAAAAAAAAACAGAGAAATCTCAAATCAATACAATCAGAAATAAAAAAGGAGAAGTAACAACTGACACTACAGAACTAAAAAATATCATGAGAGATTACTACAAGCAACTCTACGCCAATAAAATGGACAATCTGGAATAAATGCACAAATTCTTAGAAATGCACAACCTGCCAACACCGAATCAGGAAGAAATAGAAAACATGAACAGAGCAACCACAAGCACTAAAATAGAAACTGTGATTAAAAATCTTCCAACAAACAAAAGCCCAGGACCAGATGGCTTCACAGGCGAATTCCCTCAAACATTTACAGAAGAGCTAACACCTATGCTTCTCAAACTCTTCCAAAATATAGCAGAGGGAGGAACACTCCCAAATTCCTTCTACGAAGCCACCATAACCTTGATACCAAAACCAGACAAGGACGTCACAAAAAAAGAAAACTACACGCCAATATCACTGATGAACACACATGCAAAAATCCTCAACAAAATACTAACAAACACTATCCAACAGCACATTAAAAGGATCATACACCATGATCAAGTGGGGTTAATTCCAAGAATACAAGCATTCTTCAATATATGCAAATCTATCAATGTGATAAACCATATTAACAAACTGAAGGACAAAAACCATATAATCATCTCAATACATGCACAGAAACCGTTTGCCAAATTCAACACCCATTTATGATAAAAACCCTGCAGAAAGTAGGCATACAGGGAACTTTCCTCAACATCATAAAGGCCATATATGAAAAGCCCACAAACAACATCATCCTCAATGAAGAAAACCTGAAACCATTTCCACTAATATCAGAAACACAACAAGGTTGCCCACTCTCACCATTCTTATTCAACATAGTTTTGAAAGTTTTAGCCACAGCAATCAGAGAAGAAAAGGTAATTTAAAAAAATCCATATTGGAAAAGAAGAAATAAACCCGTCACTGTTTACAAGTGACATGACACTATGCATAGAGAATCCTAAACATGCTGCCAGAAAACTACTACAGCTACTCAATGAATTTCATAAAGAAGCAGGATATAAAATTAATGCACAAAAATCTCTGCCATTCCTATATACTAATGATGAAAAATCTTAAACTGAAATCAAAAAAACACTCCCATTTACCATTGCAACAACAAGAATAAAATATCTAGGAATAAACCTACCTAAGGAGACAAAAGACCTGTATGCAAAACTTATAAGACACTGATGAAAGAAATTAAACATGATACAAATAGACGGAGACATATACCATGTTCTTCGATTGAAAAAATCAACACTGTGAAAATGACTCTACTACCCAAAGCAATCTATACATTCAATGCAATCCCTATCGAACTACCACTAGCATTTTTCACAGAACTAGAAAAAAATTTTTCACAATTTGTATGGCAACACACAACACCCCGAATACCCAAAGCAATCTTGAAAATGAAAAACGGAGCTGGAGGAATCAGGCTCCCAAACTAAACACTATACTACAAAGCTACAGTAATCAAGACAGTATGGTACTAGTACAACAACAGAAAGATACATCAATGGAACAAGATAAAAAGCCCAGAGATAAACCCACGCACATATGAACACCTTATCTTTGATAAAGCTGGCAGGAATGTACAGAGGAGAAAGGACAACCTCTTCAATAAGTGGTGCTGGGAAAACTGGACAGATACATGCAAAAGTATGAGATTAGATCACTCCATAACACCATACACAAAAATAAGCTTAAAACGTATTAAACACCTACATATAAGACCAGAAACTCTCAAATTCTTAGAACAAAACATACGTAGAACACTGTATGACATAAATCACACCAAAATCCTTTCTGACCCACCTCCTAGAGAAATGGAAATAAAAAAAAAAGCGAGGCCTAATAAAACGTCAAAGCTTTTGCACAGCAAAGGAAACCATAAACAAGACCAAAAGACAACCCTCACAATCGAAGAAAATATTTGGAAATGAAGCAACTGACAAAAAATTAATCTCCAAAATTTATAAGCAGCTCATGCTGCTGAATAACAAAAAAAAAAAAAAAAAAAAAAAAAAAAAAAAAAAAAACACCCAATCCAACAATGGGCAGAAGACCTAAATAGACATATCTCCAAATATATACAGACTTCCAACAAACACATGAAAGAATGCTCAACATCATTAATCATTAGGGAAATGAAAATCAAAACTACAATCAGGTATCCTCTCACACCACTCAAAATGACCATCATCAAAAAATCTAGAAACAATAAATGCTGCAGAGGGTGTGGTGAAAAGGTAACACTCTTCCACTGCTGGTGGGAATGGCAATTGGTTCAACCACTATGGAGAACAGTATGGAGGTTCCTTAAAAAACTACTAATAAAACTACCATATTACCCAACAATCCCACTACTAGGCATACCCTGAGGAATCCAAAATTTAAAAAGACTCATGTACCAAAATGTTCATTGCAGCTCTATTTAAAATAGCCTGCAGATGGAAACAACCTAAGTGCACATCATTATATAAATAGATAAAGAAGATGTAGCACATATATACAATGGAATATTACTCAGCCATAAAAAGAAACGAAATTGAGCTATTTGTAATGAGGTAGATAGACCTACAGTCTGTCATAAAGAGTGAAGTAAGTCAGAAAGAAAAATACAAATACCGTATGCTAACACATATATATGGAATTAAAATAAAATATGAAAACCTACGGGTAACACAACAATAAAGACACAAACCTACTGCAGAATGGACTTGAGGATACGAAGAGGGGGAAGGGTGAGTTTTCACAGGGTGAGAGAGAGACATGGACATATATACACTAACAAACGTAAGGTACACAGCTAGGGAAAAACAGCCGCAACGCAGAGGGATAAAGGCTCGGTGCTTTGTGACCACCTGCAGAGCTGGGATAGGGAGGGTGGAAGGAAGGGAGACACAAGAGGGAACAGACATGGACACATATGTATATGTATAACTGATTCACTTGGTTATAAAGCAAAAACGAACACACCATTGTAAAGCAATTATACCCCAATACAGGTATTAAAAAAAAAAAAACCTATGTATTTATATGTCTCCATAACAAAATCCAGTGTCTCTAGAGCAGCATAAACACAGCAGTGAAAATCAGCTAAATGCCATTATAAAAACAAATTTCAAAAACAAAACACAATGACAGTGAAATAGAGAGCAATTCTTAAATAATTCATTCATGGCTACTGAGGAAACCTCTATTTACCACACCTACACCCACAGCTGGGTAAGACATAAGGCTTGACACTTCGGGCTGATAGCATTAGTGACATTCGGTGAGCAAATGCACACCCTTTCAAGTCATACGGAATGGTACCCATTCCATGGGACTCAACTCTCCACGTTTAAGGGATTCTTCCTTCACCTAAAACATGCATGGAGAACCCAGAGTATAGTCCACCGTGTGATCGGGAACCATTCTTAAATGCATCTCAGTTTTCGACCCCTAGTACTTGGCTTTGTCATTCCAGACGCTTTACTAACACTCTCCCCACTTGGAGACTCAGTGCCGTTAACCTCCTGTTTGGCACAGTTTGCAATTTCTGCGGAAGATGAACAGGAATAGGGAAAACCAATAAGAGACTAGCTGTAGGTGTCTGGACGGGCACATTTAACTCTAATTTCCCACCTGGAAGAGGAATTAACCAAAGGCTCAGCGTGCCGTGCCGGAACCACACTAGGGCCTGAAGCAATCCTACGGTTTTGCGGCCAGCTCACAAGAAAGCGAGTTGAAGAAAGGAGCTCAGGGACACTGTAATTCACAGACCTGAAGAGTTATAAATGACAGCTATCGTCCAAAAACATATTGAATTAAGGCTGCGAACAGGACTTGAAAGCGGGGCAGAATTGCAGGAAACCGATTTCAGGAGGTAGACTGGAATTGCATTTAAAGCATAGGAAAAGAGGCAGAACGTCCACAATGATGCACTTGGCCAAAAAGGGCGTATGCGTTTTTTCCTGAATATATTCAGGAAAAAACGCATACGCCCTTTTTGGCCAACCAAGCAAGCGTGCAATGGAAATCCGCACTACAATGAAGTCTCACTTCCACCGGGTCAAAAGGGACATCTGAAAAAAGTGTAAAATCCAGAAAGGCAGGACAGGCCATGGAGAACTGGGAGCCTTGTTATGCTGATGGGCGGGATGTAAATTGCCAACAGCCACTCTGGAAAAGTGTATGGTGATTCCTGAAACATCTAAAAAACAAAGCAACAGAGCCTAGGGCACTTCCACTTATGGTCCTATAGTTTAGGGAAACTAAAATCAAAAAGACACAGCCACCCCAAAGTTTGGGATGGCTCTGTTTTTAGGAACCTCGTCTATGGTACAAGTTAAATATCCCAAAAAGCGAAACATGGATAAAGAAGTTGTGGTACTTACATACAATGGAATATCACTCAGCAATGAAATCTATGACATCAGGCCCGTAGCAGCATAATGTGTGGATTCAGGTACGATGATTCTAACTGAAATAAGTCACACAGAAAAAGAAACATCATAAGATATCACTAATACACGGAATGTAAACTTGGCTACACAGGAACTGAATTACAAAACAGAACAGGGTCTCAAATTGAGAAAACCAACTTATGCTTGCTTAAGGGGAAAGGTGAGTTGGAGTGCTGCATAAAACCAGAGATTGAAATTAGCACAGATACCGTTCCATAAGCCAAATATGTAATAGACAAGACCTACTCCTTGCTCAACGAAGTGGACTCAACACCCCATATTCAACGCCTAGGAATATACCTGACTTGTAAGAATCTTAAAACCTATGGATTTATATGTCTCCGTAAGAGAATCAAGCGTGTGTACAGCAGCATAAACGCAGCAGTGACAATCAGCTAAATCCCATTATCAAAATAAATTTCAAAAACAAAACACAATGACAGTGAAATAGACAGAAATTCTTAAATAATTCATTCAGGGCTTGTGATGCAACCTGGATTTACCACATCGACACACAGAGCTGGGTGAGACATAAGGCTGGACACTTGGGGCTGATAGGATTGGTGAGGTTCGTTGAGCAAATGCAGACCCTTTGAAGTAATATTGCACGGTACCCATTCCATGGGTCCCAACTCTCCAGGTTTAAGGGATTCTTCCTTCAGCTAAAACATGCATGTGGAACCCAGAGTATGATCCACCGTGTGATCGGGAACCATTTTTAAATGCATCTCAGTTTTCGTCCCCCGGTACTCGGGTTTGCCATTCCAGACGCTTTACTAACACTCTCCCCACTTGGAGACTCAGTGCCGTTAACCTCCTGTTTGGCACAGTTTGCAATTTCTGCGGAAGATGAACAGGAATAGGGAAAACCAATGAGAAACTAGCTGTAGGTGTCTGGACGGGCACATTTAACTCTAATTTCCCACCAGGAAGAGGAATTAACCAAAGGTTCAGCGTGCCTGGCCGCAACCAGATTAGGGCCTGAAGCAATCCTGCGGTGTTGCGGCCAGCTCACAAGAAAGCGAGTTGAAGAAAGGAGCTCAGGGGCACTGTAATTCACAAACCTGCAGAGTTATAAATGACAGCTATTCTCCAAAAATATATTGAAGTAAGGCTGCGAAGAGAACTTGAAAGCGTGGCAGAACTGCAGGAATCAGATTTCAGGAGGTATACTGGAAATGCATTTAAAGCATATGAAAAGCAGCAGATCTTTGACAGTGATGCACTTGGTCAAAAAGGGCATATGCGTTTTTTACTAAATATATTCAGGAAAAATCGCATATGCACTTTTTGGCCAACCAAGCAAGCGTGCAATGGAAATCCGCACTACAATGAAGTCTCACTTCCCACCTGTCAAAAGGGCCATCTGCAAAAAGTGTAAAAACCAGAAAGACAGGACAGGCCATGGAGAACTGGGAGCCTTGTTATGCTGATGGGCGGGATGTAAATTGCCAACAGCCACTCTGGAGAAGTGTATGGTGTTTCTTGAAACATCTAAAAAACAAAGCTACAGAGCCTAGGGCACTTCCACTTATGGTCCTATAGCTTAGGGAAATTAAAATCAAAAAGACACAGCCACCCCAAAGTTTGGGACGGCTCTGTTTACAAGAACCTCGTTTACGGTACAAGTTCAATATCACAGAAAGCGAAAAATGGATAAAGAAGTTGTGGTACTTACGTACAATGGAATATCACTCAGCAATGAAATCAATGTCATCAGGCCTGTAGCAGCAAATTGAGTGGATTTAAATACGATGATTCTAAGAGAAATATGTCACACAGAGAAAGATAATTATCATTACATATCACTAATAGAGGGAGTGTAAACTTGGCTACACATGAACTGAATCACAAAACCGAACAGTCTCACATTTGGATAAAAAACTTATGCTTGCTTAAGGGGAAAGGTGCGTTGGGGTGCTGTATTAAACCAGAGATTGAAATTAGCACAGATACCGTTCCATAAGCCAAATATGCAATAGACAAGACCTACTCCTTACTCAACGAAATAGACTCAACCATGAGGTGTCACCTCACACATGTTAGAATGGGCATCATCTGAAAATCTACAAACAACAAATGTTGGAAAGGGTGTGGAGAAAAGGAACCCTCTTCCACTATTGTTGGGAATGTAAATTGATACAGTCACTGTGGAGAACAATATGGAGTTTCTTAAAAAACTAACAATAGAATTATCATATGATACAGCAATCCCACTACTGGGCATATACCCAGACAAAACCATAAATCAAAAAGAGACATTGACCGCAATGTTCATTGCATCACTATTTACAGTATCCAGGTAATGGAAGCAACCTAAATGCCCACAGACAGACGAATGCATAAAGAAGTGGTACATATATAAAATGGAATATTACTAAGCCATAAAAAGGAATGAAACTGGGTCATTTGTAGAGATGTTGATGGATCTAGAGACTGTCATACAGAGTGAAGTAAGTCAGAAAGAGAAAAACAAATCTTGTATATTCATGCATATATGTGGAACCCAGAAAAATTGTACAGATGAACCGTTTTGCAAGGCAGAAATAGAGCAACAGATGTAGACAACAAACGTATGGACACCAAGGGTGGAAAGCTATTGGAGGGGTGGTGGTGGGAGGAGTTGAGAGATTGGGATTGGCATGTACACATTTATATGTATAAAACAGATAACCAATAAGAACCTACTGTATAAAAAAATAAAATTAAATTCAAAATTAAAAAAATAAAATTAAAAAAAGTAAAACAGAAAAAAAATTATTCCCTTCACATACATGTATTTATATGAATAAATTATTTCCATGCTTATATCTGTAAATACAAAAAAGAGGAATAAAATCTACCTTGAACCAAAAACGAAAGAAAGAAAAAAAAAACAGAACCCACCAGTTACACAGAGGAAAACCGTATCAGGGCACTTGCTCCAGTTGTAAACAATTCTGAAGTTGGTCAGTGGTGGGGAATCATCTCCCATTCAGCCAGCATCCCCCACGCAACAAGCGTCCTCATTGCAAAGCTGGGGGACCGTGCTCATCCTAAACCGTTGTCGTACCTGAACCTGTACCCTAAACCGTCCCCGTCCCCTAACCCTAACCCTAACGCGAAGCCTTACACTAACCCGTCCCCTAATCCTAACCCGTACGCTAACACTAACCCGTACCCTAACACATACGCTCACCCTAAACCGTTGTCGTACCGTAACCTGTACCCTAAACCATCCCCGTCCCCTAACCCTAAACCTAAACCTTACCCGAAGCCTTACCCTAACCCGTCCGCTAATCCTAACCCATACCCTAACACGTACACTCACCCTAAACCGTTGTCATACCCTAACCTGTACCCTAAACCGTCCCCGTCCCCTAACCCTAACCCTTACCCGAAGCCTTATCCTAACCCGTCCCCTAATCCTAACCCGTATGCTAACACTAACCCGTACCCTACCACGTACGCTCACCCAAAAACATTGTCGTACCCTAACCTGTACCCTAAACCATCCACGTTTCCTAACCCTAACCCTAAACCTAACCCTAACCGTAACCCTTACCCGAAGCCTTAACCTAACCGGTCCCCTAATCCTACCCGTACGCTAACACTAACCCGTACCCTAACACGTACGTTCACCCAAAACCGTTGTCGTACCCTAACCTGTACCCTAAACTGTCCTCGTCCCCTAACCCTAATCCTAACCCTAACAGTAACCCTAAACCTTACCCGAAGCCTTACCCTAACCCGTCCTCTAATCCTATCCCGTACGCTAACGCTAACCCGTACCCTAACACGTACGCTCACCCTAAACCGTTGTCGTACCCTAACCTGTACCCTAAACCATCCCCGTCCCTGTCCCATAACCCTAACACTAACTCTAACCCTATATCTTACCCGAAGCCTTACCCTAACACGACCCCTAATTCTAACCCGTACACTAACAATAACACGTAACCTAACACGTACGCTCACCCTAAACCGTTGTCGTACCCTAACCTGTACCCTAAACCGTCCCCGTACCCTAACCCTTACCCTGAACCTAACCCTAACACTAACCCTTACCCGAAGCTTTACCCTAACCCATCCCCTAATCCTACCCGTAAGCTACCACTAACCCGTACCCTAACACGTACGCTCACCCTAAACCATGTCATACCCTAACCTGTACTCTAAACCATCCCCATTCCCTAACCCTAACCCTAACCCTAACCCTTACCTGAAGCCTTACCCTAACCCGTCCCCTAATCCTAACCCGTACGCTAACACTAACCCGTACCCTAACACGTACGCTCACCCTAAACCGTTGTCGTACCCTAACCTGTACCCAAAACTGTCCCCGTCCCCTAAACCTTAAACCTAAACGTAACCCTAACCCTTACCCAGAGCCTTAACCTGACCCGTCCCCTAATCCTAACCCATACCCTAACACGTACGCTCACCCAGAAGCGTTGTCATACACTAACCTGTACCCTAAACCATCCCCGACCCCTAACTCTCTCCCCATCACCTACCCTAACCCTAACCCTATATCTTACCCGTAGCCTTACCCTAATCCGTCCCCTAATCCTAACCCGTATGTAAACACTAACCCGTACCCTAAGACACACACTCACCCTAAATCGTTGCCATACCCTAACCTGTACCCTAAACAGTCCCCGTCCCCTAACCCTAGCCCTAACCCTAACCCTAACCCTTAACCAAAGCCTTAACCTAACCCGTCACCTAATCCTAAACCGTACGCTAACACTAATCCGTACCATATCACGTACGCTCACCCTAAACAGTTGTCGTACCCTAACTTGTAACCTAAACAGTCCCCATCCCCTAACTCTAACCTTAACCCTAAACCTAACCCTAACACTTACCCGAAGACTTACCCTAACCCGTCCCCTAATCCTAATCCGTATGCTAACACTATCCCATACCCTAACACGTACGCTCACCCTAAAACATTGTCGTACCCTAACCTGTACCCTAAACCATCCCTGTCCCCTAACCCTAACCCTTACCCGAAACCTTACCCTAACCCGTCCCCTAATTCTAACCCGTACCCTAACACTAACCCATACCCTAACATGTACGCTCACTCTAAACCGTTGTCTTACCCTAACCTGTACCCTAAACCGTTCCCATCCCCTAAACCTAACCCCAAACCTAACACTTACCCTAACACATACCCGCAGCCTTACCCTAACCCGTCCCCTAATCCTAACCCGTACAATAACACTATCCCATACCCTAACACGTACGCTCACCCTAAACCGTTGTCGTACCCTAACCTGTATCCTAAACCATCCCCATCCCCTAACCCTAACCCTAAACCTAACCCTAACCCTTGCCCGAAGCCTTACCCTAACCCATCCTCTAATCCTAACCAGTACCCTAACACATACGCTCACCCTAAACCATTGTCGTACCCTAAACTGTACCCTAAACCATCCCCATCGCCTAACCCTAACCCTAAACCTAACTCTAACCTGAAGCCTTACCCTAAACCGTACCATAATCGTAACCCGTACACTAACACTAACCTGTACCCTAAAACGTATGCTAACACTAAACCGTTGTCATACCATAACCTGTACCCTAAACCGTCCCCGTTCCATAACCCTAAGACTAACCCTAACCCTAACACTTACCTGAAGTCTTAAACTAACCTGTACCCTAATCCTAACCCATACACAAACACTAACCAGTACCCTAACATGTACGCTAACCGTAAACCGTTGTCATACCATAACTTGTACTCTAAACCGTCCCCGTTCCCTAACCCTAACCCGAAGCCTAACCCTAACCCGTACACTAACACTAACCATACCCTAACATGTATGCTAACGCTATACCGTTGTCGTAACCTAACCTGTACCCTAAACCGTCCCCGTTCCCTAATCCTAACCCTAAACCTAACCCTAACCCTTACCCGAAGCCTTACCCTAACACGTACCATAAACCTAACCATTACACTGACACTAACCCGTATCCTAACATGTACACTAACCCTAAACCATTATCGTACCCTAACCTGTACCCTAAACCGTCCCCGTTCCCTAAACCTAACTCTAACCCTTACCCGAAGGCTTCGCCTAACCCGTACCCTAAACCCAACCCGTACACTAACACTAAGCCGTACCCTAACATGTACGCTACCCCTAAACTTTTAACATACCCTAACCTATACCCTAAACCGTCCCCGTTCACTAACACTAACCGTAACCGTAATCCTAACCCTCACCCGAAGCCTTACACTAAACCGTACCCTAATGCTGACCCGTACAACACCACTAACCCATACCCTAACAGGTAGGCTAACACTAAACCGTTGTTGTACCCTAACCTGTACCCTAAACCGTCCCGGTTCCCTAACCCTAACCCTTACCCGAGGCCTTACCCAAACCCATACCCAAATCCTAACCCATACACTAACACTAACCCATACCCTAACAGGTAGGCTAACACTAAACTGTTGTTGTACCCTAACCTGTACCCTAAACCGTCCCTGTTCCCTAACCCTAACCCTTACCCGAGGCCTTACCCAAACCCACACCCAAATCCTAACCCATACACTAACACTAACCCATACCCTAACACGTAAGCGAACCCTAAACCATCGTCGTACCCTAACCTGTACCCTGAACAGTCCCCGTTCCCTAACACTAACCCTAAAACTAACCCTAACCCTAACTTTTACGTGAAGCCTTACACTGACCCATACCCTAATCCTAACCTGTACACTAACACTAACCTGAACCCTAACACGTAAGCTTACCCTAAACTGTGGTCGGACCCTAACATGTACCCTAAACCATCCCCGTTCCCTAACCCTAACACTAACCCTAACCCTTACCCGAAGCCTTACACTAACCCGTACCCTAATCCTAACCCGTACACTAACACTGTGCCATACCCTAACACGTATACTAACCCTATACTGTTGTCGTACCCTAACCTGTACCCTAAACCGTCCCCGTTTCCTAACCCTAACCCCAAACCTAACCCTTACCCGAAATCTTACCCTAACCCTTACCCTAATACTAACCCGTACACTAACCCTAACACTTACCCTAATCTGTACATTAACCCTAAACCATTGTCGTACCCTAACCTGTACCCTAAACCGTCCCCATTCCCTAACCCTAACCCTAACCCTTAACTGAAACCTTACCCTAACCCGTAACCTAATACCTACCCATATCCTAACACGTACGCTAACACTAAACCTTTGTCATACCCTAAACTGTACCCTAAACCGTCCTCATTCCCTAACCCTAACCCTAACCCTAAACCTCACCCGAAGCCTTACCCTAACCTGTACCCTAATCCTAACCCATACAATAACACTAACCCGTACCCTAACAAATACGCTAATGTTAAACCTTTGTTGTACCCTAACCTGTATCCTAAACCATCCCCGTTCCCTAACCCTAACCCTAACCCTTACCCGAAGCCTTATGCTAACCCGTACCCTAATCCTAACCCGTACACTAACACTAACCCATACCCAAACACGTAGGCTAACCCTAAACCATTGTCGTACCCTAACATGTACCCTAAACTGCTCCCATTCCTTAACCATAACCCTAACCCTAACGTTTACCCAAAGCCTTACCCTAACCTGTACCCTAATCCTAACCCGTACACTAACACTTACCCATACCCTAACATGTACGCTAACCCTAAACCATTGTCATACCCTAACTTGTACCCTAAACCATCCCCATTCCCTAACCCTAACCCTAAACCTAACCCTATCCCTAACGCTTACCCGATGCCTTACCCTAACCCGAACACTAACACTAAACCGTAACTTAACACGTATGCTAACCCTAAATTGTTGTCATACCCTAACCTGTACCCTAAACCGTACCCGTCCCCTAACCCTAACCCTTACCCTAATACTTAACCGAAGCTTTACCCTAACCCGTACCCTAATCCTAACCCGTACACTAACACTAAACCGTACCCTAACATGTACACGAACACTAAACCGTTGTCATTACCTAACCTGTACCCTAAACCATGCCCGTTCCTTAACCGTAACCCTAACCGTAACCCTTACCCAATGCCTTACCCTAATCCGTACCCTAATCCTAACCCATACACTAAAACTAACCCATACCCTAACACGTATTCTAACCCTAAAACATTGTCGTACCCTAATCTGTTCCTTAAACCATACCCGTTCCCTAACCCTAACCCCAACCCTAACCCTAACACTTACCCAAAGCTTTACCCTAACCCATACCATAAACCTAACCCGCACACTAACAGTAACACCTACCCTAACACGTATGCTAAAACTAAACTGTTGTTGTACCCTAACCTATACCCTAAACCGTACCCATTCTCTAACACTAACCCTAACCCTTACACATGAAGCGTTACACTAACCGGTTCCCTAATTCTAACCCGTACCCTAACAGGTACGCTAAACCTGAACCGTTGTTGTACCCTAACCTCTACCCTAAACCTTACCCTTTCCCTAAGCCTAACCCGAAGCCTAACCCTAAACATAAACGTTACCCGAAGCCTTACCATAACCTGTACAGGAATCCTAACCCATACACTGACACTAACACGTACCCTAACATGTACACTAAACCTAAACCGTTGTCGTACACTAAACTGTACACTAAACCGTACTCATTCTCTAACACTAACCCTAACCCTAACTCTTTCCCAAAGCCTTATCCTAACCCGTTCCCTAATCCTAACCCATACACTAACACTATCCCGTAACCTAATATTTACACTAAGCCTAAACCGTTCTCATATAATAAACTGTACCCTAAACCATACCTATTCCCTAAACCTAACCCTTACCCTAACCCTAACCCTTACCCGAAGCCTTACCCTAAATCATAACGTAATCCTAACCCATACACTAACACTAACTCGTACCATAACACATACGCTAACCCTAAACTGTTGTTGTACACTAACCTGTACCTTAAACCATATCTGTTCCGTAACCGAAACACTAAACCTAACCCTAACCCTAAACTGTCGTCATACCCTAAGCCGTACCCTAAACTGTACCCATTTCCTATGCCTAACCCTAACACTAACCCTAACTCTAACCCTTACCTGAAGCCTTACCCTAACCCGTACCCTAATCCTAAACCATACACTAACACTTACCCATACACTAACACGTTCATTAACCCTAAAGGTTTGTCGTACCCTAACCTGTACCCTACACCGTACCCGATCCCTAACCCTAACCCTAACCTGTACTCGAAGCCTTTTCCTAACCCGTACCATAATCCTAACCCTTACACTAACACTAAACATTACCCTACCACGTACACTAACCATAAACCGTAGTCGTACCCTATCCTGTACCCTAATCTGTACCCGTTCCTTAACCCTAACCCTAACACTAACCTTACCTTAAGCCTTACGCTAACCCGTACCCTGATTCTAATCTGTACACTAACACTTACCCATACAATAACACATACGCTAACCCTAAACCTTTGTCATACCCTAACATGTACACTAAACCGTAGCATTTCCCTAAACCTAACCATAACCCTAATCCTAACCCTTATCCGAAGAATTACCCTACCCTGTACCGTAATCCTAAACCGTATGTTAACACTATCCCGTACTCTACCATGTACACTAACCCTAAACATTTTTAGTTCCCTAACCTGTACCCTAAGCTGTAACCATTCCCTAACACTAACCCTAACCCTAACCTTAACCCTAAACCTTTCCTGAAGCCTTACCCTAAACCGTATCCTAATCCTAAACCATACACTAACACTTACCCATTCATTAACATGTGCGCTAACCCTAAACAGTTGCCGTACCCTAAGCTGTACCCTAAACCGTACCCGTTCCCTAATCCTAACCCTTACCCGAAGCGTTACCATAACCCGTACCCTAATCCTAACCTGTACACTAACACTAACCCATGCTCTAACATATAAGCTAACCCTAAATTGTTGTCATACCCTAACCTGTACCCTAAACCATACCCGTTTCCTAATGCTAACCCTTACCCTAACCCTAAACCAAACCCTTACCTGAAGCCTTACACTATCCCGAACTGTAATCCTAACCCGTACACTAACACTAACCCGTACCCTAACACGTACACTAACATTAAACCGTTGTCATACCCTAACCTGTACGCTAAACCGTACCTGTTCCCTAACGCTAACCGTAACACTAACCCTTACCCTAAACGTTAACCTAACCCGTACCATAATCCTAACCCGTACACTAACACTAACGTGTACCCTAACTCGTACGGTAACCCTAAACTGTTGTACCATAACTTGTACCCTAAACCGTACCCATTCCCTAACCCTAACCCTAACCCTTACCTGAAGCCTTACCCTAACCCATACCCTAATCCTAACTGGTACACTAACACTAACCCATACGTTAACACATTCGCTAAACCTAAACCATTGTCGTACCTTCACCTATACCCTAAACCATGCCCATTCCCTAACCATAACCCTAACCCTTACCCGATGTCTTACCCTAATCCGTAACCTAGTTCTAACCCGTACACTAAAACTAACCCATAACCTAACACATACTCTAACCCTAAACCGTTGTCATACCCTAAACTGTACCCTAAACCTTACCCATTCCCTAACCCTAACCCTTACCCAAAACCTTACCCTATCCTGTACCATAATCCTAACCCATACACTAACACTAGCCCGTACCCTAACACATAAGCTAACCCTAAACCGTTGTCGTACCCTATCCTGTACCCTAAACCGTACCCGTTCCCTAACCCTAACCCTAACCGTAACCCTTACCCGAAGCTTTACCCTAACCCGTACCGTAATCCTAATCCATACACTAACACTAACACATACCTTCACGCGTACGCTAATCCATAACAGTTGTCATACCCTAACTTGTACCCTAAACCGTACCCGTTCCCTAACACTAACCCTAACCCATACCCAAAGCGTTACCCTAACCCGTACCCTAATCCTAACCGGTACACTAACACTAACCTATTCCTTAACACGTACGCTAACCCTAAACCGTTGTTGTACCTTCACCTGTACCCTAAACAATACCCGTTCCCTAACCGTAACCCTAACCCTAATCCTTACCCGATGTCTTACCCTAATCCGTACCCTAATCCTAACCCGTACACTAAAACTAACTCATACCCTAACACGTACTCTAATCATACACCGTTGTCGTACCCTAACCTGTACCCTAAACCATACCCGTTCTATAACCCTAACCCTAACACTTACTGTAACCTGTACCCTAATACTAACCCATACACTAAAACTAACCCATACCCTAACACATACCCTAAACTTAAACCATAGCCATACCCTAAACTGTACACTAAACCTATCCCATACCCTAACCCTAAACCATATCCTCAACCCTACCTTTACCCTAACCCATACCCTAACCCTAACACATACCCTAACCCTAGAGCTAGACATACCCTTAACTGTACCCTAACCCTAACCCGAAACCATACCCTAAACTGTACCCTACTACTAACCCTAACACTAGTGTACCCTAACACTAAACCATGCCCTAACCTGTATCCTAATCCTAACCCGTAGCCTTACCCTCACCTGTACCCTAAACCTCCCACTAAACCTAACCCTAACCCTAACTGTAACACAAACCCTAACCTTAACCCTAACCCGTACCCTAACCCTAACCCATACCCTAGCCCTGAACTGTACCCTAACACTAACATGTACCCTAATCCTAACCCATACCCTAACCCGTAACCCAAACCCTAATCCTTACCCCTAACTTAATTTATATTTTTTTGTATTTAAGAAAATATTTTTCTGGGATTTAAACAAATTAGCAGAACAACAAAATAAATCAGAAGCTAACCTGACTGTCCCTCAAAATGCTAAGTCTTAAATACTTGGTACTCCTGTTCTATGGACTGTTATGTAGCCTGTAAAAAGTGTGAGAGTTAAATCTGTTTTTCTACAGTCAGAAACATGATGTTCCAGATGTAGGGAGCACCTGGATAAAATGAGAAAGCTACACATTATGCTGGTCGTTTCAGGGAATGGGAAAGGATGGCAAGTGGTAAAATATTTTCTTTTCCTTTAACCTTTCAAATTTCACTTGTTACAAAGTACTTGAATTATAATTGTACTTTTAAAGAGTAACAATGGAAATTTAAAAGAAAAAATATATATATATATATAGTGTGTTTAATTACATTTCATAGAATTTTTATCCCTGAATCATAATTCTGTTAGTACAACAGTTTAGAGTTTATTTCTTAATATTTAGGTGAGAGCCATTTCCTTCTGTTTTTGAGAATAATTCTGTAAACTCATTTCCAGTAATGGCACTCTTCCCCAAATCAAAGGTTTAACAAGGGAGCTGCAAGCAGAATAATCATGAAAACACAAAGCAATAAAACAGCAACAAAAAATTTCTAACCTCCAATAACAGCTCAATTTACAAGAGAGTTGATATCTTCAGAACAAAAGCATTCCTCCTTAACTTTCTAAACAGTCAAAATCTGTATATTCTACAGAAAATCTGTGATGTTATTCCCATAAAACTACCTTTTAGTGCTTCTGCCTCCATTAGATGTCCTAAGCACTAGTGTTTTAATGTAGAGGTTAAAAAAAATTCTAATGTGATTTATTTATAATGTGTGTGTTCTTTGTCTTATCCTATTGTCTAAAGTTTTCTCCATGGCTGGACCACAAATAATATTCCTTTACGTGCTGAGTGATATCTGGAGAGTGGGAGAGGTTTAATAAATACCCTAACGCTAAAGTGTACCGTAACCCTAACCTGTACTGTAACTGTAAACAATACCCTAACCCTAACCCTTACCCTAACCCTAACCCCTACACTAACTCTAAACCTAACCCAAACCCTAAACTATGCCCTAGCCCGTACACTAATCCTAACCCGTGCCCTGACACTAACCCTAAACCTAACTCGTACCCTACCCCTAACCCTTAGTCATAACCTAAATTGTACCCTAACCCTAACCCGTACCTTAACCCTAACCTTAAACCATACCCTAACCCATACCCTAATCCTAACACATAACCTAACACTAACCCTTACCCTAACACGTACCCTAACCGTACACCGTAGCCATACCCTAAAATGTACCCTAACCCTAACCAGTTGGCATACCCTAACCTGTACTCTAAACCATACCCATGCCCTAACCCCAACCGTAACCCTTACCCTAACCCGTACCCTAATCCTAACCCATACACTAACACTAACCCATACCCTAACCTGTCGCCATACCCTAAACTGTACCCAAAACGTATCCTGTACGCTAACCCTAACCCTAACCCTAAACCCTACCGTAACCCATACCCTAATCCTAAACCGTGTCCTAACACTAACCCGTACCCTAACCCTAAACCATAGCCATACACTAAACTGTACCCTAAACCTAACCCGTACTCTAACCATAAACCGTACCCTAACCCGTACCCTAACCTGTACCCTAATCCTAACCCGTACCATAACAATAAACCGTACCCTAACCCCTATCCTAACCCTAACCCTTAGCCATACCCTATCCTGTATCCTAAACTGTACACTAACCCTAAACCTAAACCTATCCCTAACCCGTACCCTAACCCTAATGCATACCCTTACACTAACCTGTATCCTAACCCTAACCCGTACCCTAACCTGTATGCTAACCTGTGCCCGAAACCCTAATCCATACCCCCAACTTAATTTTTTTTGGGGGGGGTATTTTAAAAAACACTTTTCTGGGGTTAAAACAAATTAGCAGAACAACAAAATAAAACAGAAACTAACCCAGTGTCCCTCGAAAAGCTAAATCTGAAATACTTGGTACTTCTGTTCTATGGACTGTTATGTAGCCTATTAAAAGTGTGAGAGCTAAATCTGTTTTTCTACAGTCAGAAACATGATGTTCCAGATGTAACGAACACCTGGATAAAATGAGAAAGCTACATATTATGTTGGTCGTTACAGGGAATGGGAAAGGATGGCAAGTGGTAAAATATTTTCTTTTCCTTTAATCTTTTTAAATTTCACTTGTTACAAAGTACTTGAATTATAATTGTACTTTTAAAGAGTAACAATGGAAATTTAAAAGACAAAATATATATATTGTGTGCTTAATTACGTTTCAAAGAATTATTATCCCTGAATCATAATTCTGTTAGTACACCAGTATAGACATTATTTCTTAATATTTAGGTGAGAACCATTTCCTTCTGCTTTGAGAATAATTCTGTAAACTCATTTCCAGTAATGGCACTCTTCCCCAAATCAAAAGTTTAACAAGGGAGATGCAAGAATAATCATGAAAACACAAAGGAATACAACAGCAACAAAAAATTTCTAACTTCCAATGACAGCTCAATTTACAAGAGGGTTTATATCTTCAAAACAAAAACATTCCTCCTTGACTTTCTAACCAGTCAAAATTTGTGTATTCTACAGAAAATCTATGATGTTATTCCCATAAAACTACCCTTTACTGCTTCTGCCTCCATTAGATGTCCTAAGCACTAGTGTTTTAATGTAGAGCTTAAAAAAAAAATCCTAACGTGATTTATTTATAATGTGTGTGTTCTTTGTCTTATCCTAGTGTCTGAAGTCTTCTCCATTGCTGGACCCCAAATAATATTCCTTTCCCTGCTAAGTGATATCTGGAGAGTTGGAGAGGTTTAACAAATACCCTAACCCTAACGCGTACCCAAACCCTAACTCGTACACTAACACTAGCCCGTACCCTAAAGGTAACCCATACACTAAGTCTAACACATATCCTAACCATAACCCACACCCTAACCCATAAGCTAAACCCTAATCCTTACCCCTAACTTAATTTTTTTGTACTTTAAAAAATATTTTTCTGAGGTTTAAACAAATTAGCAGAACAACAAAATAAAACAGAAAGAAACCTGATTGTCCCTCAAAAAGCTAAGTCGGAAATACTTGGTACTTCTGTCCTATGGACTCTTTTGTAGCCTATAAAAAGTCTGAGAACTAAATCTATTTTTATACAGTGAAAAACATGATGTTCCAGATGTATAGAACACCTGGATAAAATGAGAAATCTACACATTATGCTGGTCGTCTCAGGGAATGGGAAAGGATGGTAAGTGGTAAGATATTATCTTTTCCTTTAATCTTTTTAAATTTCACTTGTTACAAAGAACTTGAATTATAATTGTACTTTATAAAATAACAATGGAGATTTAAAAGAAAAAAATATATATAGTGTGGTTAATTACTTTTCATAGAATTATGAAATGTTGCCACACTCTGGCCATTACCTGCAAAAGCAGCTTTAAAACCTGTGCTAATGGTTACTTCATATGAACAAGGACTGCAGGGCTGTATAGGAAACCTGCCCTCATAATACCTTGAGGGAAGTAAAGGCCAAAATATTTCAAAATGTGGCCCATATTTCAAGAAAACCATTTGAAGAAATAAGCTGTAATAACAGTTTGAAAATTAAAAGGACATGCCTGAAAGCTCAATTTCAAGGGATTATGAGACACATGCAAATCCAACCACACAGAGGTATCAGTTCACACCACTAAGAATAACCATCAGAAAAGAAACTACAAATGATCAATGCTGAAGAGGTTGTGGAGAAATGCATACCCTCCATTTGAAGTGGGACGTAACCTGGTAAGAGCCACTAATGGGAACAGAACGGAGGTGCCTTTAAAAGGTAAACTTTGAGCAACTATATGATCCAGGAGGCCGACTCCTAGGCCTATAACCTAAGAAGACAGAATTGGAAAGACACAGGCAGGCAAATCTGCTCTGCAGCAGTATTACAATAGCCAAGACATGGAAACAACCAAAAGTCCATCAACAGATGGGTGGACAAAGAAGAACTGCTACGTGTATAGATGGAATATTAGCCAAGGAAAAAACTGACACAATGCCATTTGCAGCACCATAGATGAGTCTAGAGGTAATCACGCAATTTGTAGTAAGTGAGAAATCGAGACACCTATCGTATGATATCACTTATAGGTGTTACCTAAAAATTGATACCAATGAAGATATTTCCACAGAGAAAGGCAATCACAGATTCATGAAACAAACTTATGGTTCCCCAAATCGAAAGGTGTGAGGATTGGATACATTATGATATTGGGGTTAACAGAGATATACAAACACAGGTGAAGTATATAATCACCAAAGACCTACAGAATACCAAGAGAAGACTACTCAACATTGTGTCATAACCTACATGGGAAAAGGATCCAAGGAACTATAGATATATGTATATGTGTAAAAGAACCACATCTTGCACACCTAGAACAATCAAGACAATTTAATCAAATTTCCTGTGATAAAAAATAAAAATTAAATTAAAAATATAAACAAGAAATAATGAGACAAACCTAAAGGAATTTTTCCTGGCACATTCCATTCTAATTTACAACCTAGAACAGGACTTCCATTAAGGCTCTGTTGCCCTGGTAACCAGATTTGGTAAAGGAGAAATGCTGCCACCTTGTTGCTTTTTCACACAACAGCAGCTTTAAACCAAGCGCTAATGGTCACTTAATTTTCAAAATATGTGCAGGACTGTAAAGGCCACCGGGCCTCAAAAAATTCCTGGGGTTATAAATCGACCAGAAAATTCAAAAGATGTCAACATTTCAAAAAGACAATATTAAGAGGCATATTTTACGCACATTTTTTTTCTTTTTCTTTTTGTTTAAAAAAGAGCATGGAATAATGCTCAATATCAGGAAATAATAAAGCCATGCAAATTCAATCTACAAAAACGTTCACCTTACCACCATCAGAATGATCATCAGCAAAATAGTCTACAAAACATGAATGCTGAAAGGGTTTTACAGAACAGTGTACCCTCTAGCTGCTGGTAGGACGTAAAATGGTAACAGCCAGTAGTGAGAAGAGAATGCCGCTGCGTTTAAAGTTAAAAACTGAGCTCATCACTCTGTAATAACCTACACGGGAAAGGAACCAAAGATGAATAGATAGATACATAGATATAATGAACCAGATTCTGTACACCTAGAACAAACACAACATTTTCATCAAATTTGCTCTGATAATAAATAAAAATTAAATTTAAAAAACAAACAAGAAGTAAGGAGATATAAGCTCTTAGGAGTGTGCCCTGGCACATTCCACTTTAATTTGCAGCCTACTAACACGATTTCCAGGAGGGCTTTGTTGCCCAAAAACCCAGAGTTGGAAATGTAGAAATGCTGCCACCTTGTGGTCGTTTACCGCAAGAGCGGCTTTAAACCCACAGCTAATGGTCACTTAACATTCACAAGGACTCAGGGCTGTAAAGGACACCTGCCCTCAAAAAAATGTCCTGAGGTGAGGAATGGCCAAAAAAATTCAATAAAGGCAAAATTTTCAAAAAGGTAGTATGAAGAGGTATTTTGACTTACTCTCTTGTTAAAAGAAAGAAAATGGATAGAAGCTCAACCTGAGGAATTATTAGACTCATGCAAATCCTATCTACAAAAAGGTTTCAACTCACACTAGTCGACTGACCATCAGCAAAAAGTCTACAAAGAATAAATGCTGAAGGGTATTTAGAGAACTGTGTACCCTCTAGCTGCTGGGGGGATGTAAACTGGTAACAGTCAGTAGTGAGAATATAATGGAGGTGCGTTTAAAGGTAAAAATTGAGCTACCATGTGATCTGGTAGGTCCTTTGATGTGCCTATCAACTGTGCAGAGCAGAATGGAAAAGAAACAGGCTGGCAATCCTGCACTGCAGGAACATTTAACATAGCCAAGACTTGGAAGAAACCAAAATTTCCATGAACAGAAAATTGCACCAAGAAGAAATGGTCCATGTACACAATGGAATATTAGCTATGGAAAATAATGAAACAGTGCCGTTGGCACCACCACAGAAGGATCTAGAGATAATCACCCTACTTGAAGTAAGAAAGAACCTGAAAGATATCCTATGACATCACTTCTAGGTGTTACCTAAAAATTATTGTCCATGAACTTAATTCCAAGAGAAGGGAAATCATGGATTAAAAAAATAAAATGATGTTTAATGAAATGGAAAGTTGTAAGGAATGAATGAATTACGATATGGGGGTTAACAGACATGTACTAACACATATGAAATATATAATCGCAAAATACATATGAAATACCAAGAGAGAACTACTCAACACTCTGTAATAACCTACATGGGAAAGGATCCAAAGATGAATAGACAGATACATTGATATGATGAACCAGATTCTGTACACCTAGGAGAAACAACGTTTTTATCAAATTTGCTCTAATACCTAATAAAAATTGATTTAAAAACAAACAGCAAGTAAGGAGATATAAGCCTCTTGAGGGTTTTCACTGGCATATTCCACTCTAATTTGAAGCCTACTAACATGATTTCCAGGAAGGCTCTGCTGCCCAAAAACTCAGAGTTGGAAATGTAGAAATGCTGCCGCCTTGTGGCTCTTTCCCGCAAGAGCAGCTTTAAACCCACAGCTAATGGTCACTTAATATTCACAAGGACTCAGGGCTGTAAAGGACACCTACCCTAAAAAATTGTGCTGAGGTAGGGAATGGCCAAAAAAAATCAAAACAGGCAATTTTTCAAGAAGATAGTATGAAGGCGTAAGCTTTACTTACTATCTTTTAAAAAAAAGGAAACTGGATAAAAGCTCAACCTCATGAATTATTGCACTCATGCAACTCTAATCTACAAAAAGGTTTCAACTCACACAGGTCGACTAACCATCATCAGAAAGTCTACAAATAATGAATGCTGAAGTGGTTTTTGAGAACTGTGTACCCTCTAGCTGCTGGTGAGATGTAAAGTGGTAACAGCCAATAATGAGAACAGAAAGGAGCTGCATTTAAAAGTAAAAATTGAGCTACCATTCGATGCAGCAGGCCCACTGCTGTGCCTCTCACCTGAGAAGACCGGAATCCAGAAGACACAGGCTGCAAAAACTGCACTGCAGCCTTATTCACAATAGCCAAGACAGGGAAGCAAGAAAAATGTCCATCCACAGATGAATGGATAAAGAAGAAATGGTCCATGTACACAATGGAATATTAGCCACGGAGAACAATGAAACACTGCTCTTTGAGGTACCATAGATGAGCCTAGAGATAATCACAGAACATGAGGTAAGTTGGAAAGCAAAAGACATATATCCTATGATAACTTATAGGTGTTACCTAACAACTGACAAAAATGGACATATTTCCACAGAGAAAGACACACACAGACTTAAAAAATAAACTGTGTGTATCTAAAAGGAAAGGTGGTGGCAATGGATAAATTAAGATTAGGTTTACCTTACCTATACAAATACAGATTAATTACATATATCAAAAAGCCCGAGCACATAGCAAGGGAGGTGTACAGAACACTCTGTAATCCTTTACATGGGAAAAGGATCTTTACATGAATAGATATATATGATGTACGAATGAAGCAGATTGTGTACACCTAGGACAAATTGTATTCTAATCATTACCCCAATTAAAACAATTAAAACAACGAACAAGAAGTAATGAGAAATAAACTTCAGGGGCTTTTTCCTGGCACATTCCATTTTAATTTACAACCTGGGAACACGACTTCCAGAATGGCTGTGCTGCCCTAGTAACCAGATTTGGGAATGGAGAAATGCTGCCGCCTTGTGGCCGTTTCCCACACAGCAGCTTTAAACCCAGTGCTAATGGTCACTAAATATTCACACTCATTAATGGTCACTAAATATTCACAATCATTGTAGGCATATAAAGGACACCTCCTCTCAAAAAAAAATCCTGGGGTTGAAAATCGACCACAAAATTCAAAAGAGTGCAACCTTCCAAGAAGACAATTTCAACAGGTATATTATACTCACACTTTTTTTTTCTAAAGAAAAGTGAAAGGTGTGGGAAAATGCTGAATATTAGGAATTATTAAAGACATGCAAAACCAAATTACAAAAACCTATCAGCTCACACCAGTCAAAATGGCCATGAGCAAACATTCTTCAAACAATAGATGCTGAAGGGGTTGTGGAAAAATGCGTACCCTCGGTGTTAATTGGGACGTGGTAAGAGCCATTAATGAAAACACAATGGAAATGCTTTGAAAAGGTAAACATTGAGCTACCAGTCAATGAATCATACCCACTGTTGGGCCTATCACCTGAGGAAATGAGAATCAAAAGTCACAGGCTGGCAATACTGCACTCCAGCAATATTTACCAGAGGCAACACTTGGAAGCAATGAAAAGGACCATCAACAGAGGAGTGCACAAAGAAGAAGTGGTCCATGTACACAATGGAATATTACTCCACTAAAAAATATAAATTAAATTTAAAAAACAAACATAAGTAAGGAGACGTAAGCTTTTGGGGGTGTATCAGGGCACACTGCACTCTAATTTATAACTGAGGAAATCCACTGGCAGGAAGGTCTGTTTCCCTAGGTACCAGAGTGGGGAACGTAGAAATGCTGCCACCTTCTGGCCAATACCTGCAACAGCAGCTTTGAAATCTGTGCTAATGCGCACTTCATATGCACAAGTACTACAGGGCTGCAAATGAAACCTGCCCTTAAAATGTCTTGATGCAGGTAAAGGCCAAAAAATTTCAAAATGTGGCACATACTTCAAGAAAACAATTTGAAGAAGTCAGCTGTAATAACAGTTTGAACAATAAAAGGACATGCCTGAAAGCTCAATTTCAAGGGAGTATGAGGCACATGCAAATCCAACCACAAAGAGGTATCAGATCACACCACTCAGAATAACCATCAGCAAAAAAACTACAAATGATCAATGCTGAAGACGTTGTGGAGAAATGCATACCCTCCATTTGAAGTGGGATGTAACCTGGTAAGAGCCACTAATGGGAACAGAATGGAGGTGCCTTTAAAAGGTAAACCTTGATCTACTATATGATCCAGGAGGCCCACTCCTCAGGCTATATCCTAAGAAGACAGAAGTGGAAAGACACAGGCAGGAAAATCTGCACTGTAGAAGTATTACAATAGCCAAGACATGGAAGCAACGAAAATGTCCATCAAGAGAAGAGTGGACAAAGAAGAACTGGTATATGTACAGATGGAATATTAGCCAAGGAAAAAAGTGACACAGTGCCATTTGCAGCACCGTAGATGAGTCTAGAAGTAATCACGCAACTTGTAAGTCAGAAAGTGAAAGACACATATCCTATGATATCACTTATAGGTGTTACCTAATAATTGATACCACTGAAGATATTTCCACCGAGAAAGGCAATCACAAATTCATTAAACAAACGTATGGTTCACCAACTGAAAGGTGTGAGGATTGGATACATTAGGATGTTGGGGTTAACAGAGATATACAAACACAGGTGAAGTATATAATCACCAAAGACCTACGGAATACCAAGAGAAGACTACTCAACATTGTGTCATAACCTACATGGGAAAAGGATCCAAAGAACTATAGATATATGTATATGTGTAAAAGAACCACATCTTGCACACCTAGAACAAGCAAAACATTGTAATCAAACTTGCTGTGATAAAAACTGAAAATTAAGTTTAAAAAACGAACAAGAAGTAGTGAGATATAAACTTAAGGGGCTTTTTCCTGGCACACTCCATTCTAATTTACAACCTAGAACACGACTTCCTTTGAGGCTCTGTTGCCCTAGTAACCAGATTTGGTAAAGGAGAACTGCTGCCGCCTTCTGGCCGTTTCACAGAACAGCAGCTCTAAACCCAACACTAATGGTTACCTGATATTCAAAATAATTGCAGGCCTGTAAATGACACCTGCCCTCAAAACAAATCCTTGGGTCGTAAATCGAGCAAAAATCTCAGAAGATGTGTATATTTCAAAACGATAATTTCAAGAGGCATATTTTACGCACATTTTGTATTCTCTTTCTTTTTCTTTCTTTCTTTTTTTTTGTTAAAAAAGGGGCATGGAAAAACGCTCAACATAAAACCATGCAAATCCAGTCTACAAGAACGTTCACCTCACAGCTGTCAGAATGATCATCAGCAAAAAATTCTATAAAGTATAAATGATGAAGGGGTTTAAGAGAACTGTGTACCCTCTAGCTTCTGGTGGGATGTAACCTGGTAAGAGCCAGTACTGAGAACAGAATGGAGGTGTGCTTAAAGGTAAAAATTGAGCTACCATGTGATCTGGTAGGCCCACTGATGGGCCTATCACCTGACTAGACCAGAATCAAAAAGACACAGGCTGGCAATCCTTCACTGCAGCAACATGTACCATAGCCAAGACCTGGAAGAAACCAAAATGTCCATCAACAGAAAAATGCACAAAGAAGTCGTCCATGCACACAATGGAATATTAGCCATGGAAAAGCATGGAACAATGCCGTTGGCACCACCATAGAAGGATCTAGAGATACTCACCCAACTTGAAGTAAGAAAGAAACCGAAAGCAGATATCCTATTACATCACTTATAGGTGTTATGTAAAAATTGATACTCATGAAATAATTTCCAAGATAAGGACACTCATAGATTCAGAAACCAAATTATGTTTACCCAAATGGAAAGGTGTAAGGAATGTATGAATTAGGATATGGGGGTTAACAGACATGTACTAATACATATGAAATATATAATCACAAAATACCTATGGAATACCAAGAGAGGTCTACTCAACACTCTGTAATAACCTACAAGGGAAAGGATCCAAAGATGAATAGACAGATACACTGATATGATGAACCAGATTCTGTACACCTAGGAGAAACATTTTTATCAAATTTGCGCTGATACCTATTAAAAATAAAAACTAAAAAACAAACAAGTAAGGAGATATAAGCTCTTGGGGGTTTGCACTGGCACATTCCACTCTAATTTGCAGCCTACTAACACGATTCCCAGGAGGGGTCTGTTGCCCAAAACCCAGAATTGGAAATGTAGAAATGCTGCCGCCTTGTGGCTCTTTCCCGCAAGAGCAGCTTTAAATCCACAGCTAATGGTCACTTAACATTCACAAGGACTCAGGGCTGTAAAGGACACCTACCGTAAAAAATTGTGCTGAGGTAGGGAATGGCCAAAAAAATTAAAAACAGGCAAATTTTTCAAGAAGATAGTATGAAGATGTAAGTTTTACTCACTGTCTTTTAAAAAAAAAGGAAAGTGGGTAAAAGCTCAACCTCAGGAATCACTACGCTCCTGTAAATCTAATCTACACAAAGGTTTCAACTCACACAGGTCGACTGACCATCAGCAGAAAGTCTACAAATAATAAATGCTGAAGTGGTTTTTGAGAACTGTGTACCCTCTAGCTCGTGGTGAGATGTAAAGTGGTAACAGCCAATAATGAGAACAGAAAGAAGCTGCATTTAAAAGTAAAAATTGAGGTACCATTCAATCCAGTAGGCCCATCACTGGGTCTCTCACCTGAGAAGAACAGAATCGAGAAGACCTGGGCTGCAAAAGCTGCACTGCAGCCTTATTCACAATAGCCAAGACACGGAAGCAACCAAAATGTCCATCAACAGATTAATGGATAAAGAAGAAATGGTCCATGTACACAATGGAATATTAGCTGTGGAAAACAATGAAACACTGCTCTTTGAGGCACCATAGTTGAGCTTGGAGTAAATCACAGAACATGAGGTAAGTCAGAATGCAAAAGACCTATATCCTATGATATCACTTACAGGCTTTATCTAATAACTAACACAAATGAACATATTTCCACAGAGAAAGACACTCACAGACTTAGAAATTAAGTATGCTTATCTAAAAGGAAAGGTGGGCAGAATGGATAAATTAAGATTAGCGTTACCATATGTATACAAATACATATTATAAACATATATCAAAAAGACCAACCATATAACAAGGGAGGTCTATGGAACACTCTATAATATTTCACATGGGAAGAGGATCTGAGCATGAATAGACATACATATTGTACAAATGAACCAGATTGTGTACACCTGTACAAACAATATTCTAATCATTACCCCGATTAAAATTTTTTTTTAAACCAAGAAGAAGTAATGAGACATAAACTTATGGGCGTTTCTCCTTGCACATTCCATTCTAACTTACAACCTAGGTACACAACTTCCAGACAGGCTCTCCTGCCCTAGTACCCAGATTTGGGAATGGAGAAATGCTGCCTCCTTGTGGCCATTTCCCACAACAGCAGCTTTAAACCCAGTGCTGATGGTCACTAAATATTCACCAAACTTGCAGTTCTGTAATGACACCTGCCCTCCAAAAAAATCCTGGGGTCGAATATCAACCAAAAATTCAAAAGAGGGCAACCTTCCAAGAAGAAAATTTCAAGAGATATATTGTACTCACACTTTTTTTTTTTAACAGAAAAGTAAAAGGCGTGGGGAAATGATCAATTTTAGGAATTTTTAAAGACATGCAAACCCAAATTACAAAAACTTATCAGCTCACAGCATTCAGAATGGGCATTAGTAAAAATGCTGCAAACAATAAATGCTGAAGGGATTGTGGACAAATTCGTACCCTTGGTTCTAAGGGGGACTTGGTAAGAGCCACTAATGAAAACACAATAGAGGTGCTTTGAAAATGTAAACACTGAGCTACTAGTCAATCAGTCACACCCAGTGCTGGGCCTATCACCTGAGAAAATGAGAATCAAAAAGTCACAGGCTGGCAATCTTGCACTCCAGCAATATTTAATATAGCCAACACTTGGAAGCCGCGAAAATGTCCATCAACAGAGGAATGCACAAAGAAGTGGTCCATATACACAATGGAATATTACTCCAATAAAAATATAAATTAAATATAAAAACACAAACAAAAGTAAGGAGACATCCGCTTTTGGGGGTTTATCCGGGCACATTCTACTCTAATTTATAACCGACGAAGACCACTGGCCAGAAGGTCTGTTTCCCTAGTACCAGCATGGGGAATGAAGAAAGGCTGCCACACTTTGGCCGTTACCTGAAAAAGCAGCTTTAAAGCCTGTGCTAATGGTCACTTTATGTGAACAAGTACTGCAGTGCTGTAAGTGAAACCTGCCCTCAAAATGTCTTGAGGGAGGTATTGGCCAATAAATTTCAAAATGTGACACATACTTTAAGAAAACACTTTGAAGAACTAAGCTGTAATCACAGTTTGAAAAATAAAAAGGACATGCCTTATGAGTCACATGCAAATTCAACCACAAAGAGCTATCAGCTCACACCAGTCAGAATATCCATCAGCAAGAAAACTACAAACAATAAATGCTGAAGGTGTTGTGGAGAAATGCATACCCTCAACTTTAAGTTGGATGTAACCTGGAAAGAGCCACTAATGAGAACAGAATCGTGGTGACTTTAAAAGGTAAACCCTGAGATACCATATGATACAGGAGGCCCACTCCTGGGCCTATAACATAAGAAGACAGAATTGGAAAGACACAGGCAGGCAAATGTGCATTGCAACAGTATTACAATAGTCAAGACCTGGAGGCAACCAAAAAGTCCATCAAGAGGTGAGTGGACGAAGAACTGGTACATGTACAAATGGAATATTAGATACGGAAAACAATGAAACAATGCCATTTGCAGCACCATAGGTGATTTTATAGGTAATCAGGCAAATTGTACTAAGTCAGACAGCAAAAGACACATAACCTATAATATCACTTACAGGTGTTAGCTAAAAATTGATACCAGTGAAGATACTTCCACAGAGAAGGGTAATCACAGATTCATTAAACAAACTTATGGTTCACCAAATGGAAAGGTGTGAGGATTGGATACATTACGATATTGGGGTTAACAAAGATATACAAACACATGTGAAATATATAATCACCAAAGACCTACAGAATACCAAGAGAAGATGACTCAACATTGTGTCATAACCTACAGGAGAAAACGACCTGAAGAAGTATAGATACATGTATATGTGCACATCTTGCACACCTAGAACAAACAAAACATTTTAATCAAATTTACTCTGATAAAAAATAAAAATTAAATTTAAAAAAGAACAATGGCTTCCCTGGTGGCGCAGTGGTTGAGAGTCCGCCTGCCGATGCAGGGGACACGGGTTCGTGCCCCTGTACGGGAAGATCCCACATGCTGCAGAATGGCTGGGCCCATGAGCTATGATCGCTGAGCCTGTTGCATCCAGAGCCTATGCTCTGCAACAGGAGAGGCCATAACAGTGAGAGGCCCGCGTACCAGAAAAAAAAAAAAAAAGGACAAGAAGTAATGAGACATAAACTTAAGGGGCTTTTTGCTGGCACACTGCATTCTAACTTACAACCAGAACATGACTTCCATTAAAGCTCTGACATCACTAATAAAGCAGCTTTATAAGCAATGTTGAAGGTAGCTTAAAAGAAGTCTCACTAATTATTGATAGTAACAAGAAAACAAACTAAATAAAAATCTCACGGCAAAAAGTATACATAGAGTAAGGGTAGAAGATCAAACACTTACTAAACTTCTGTAAAGAATAAAAGACACAGTAGTATGTTTTTTTAAAAAGAGGGGGCCCAAATAAATCAGAAATGAAAGAGATGATGTTACAACTGCCACCAGAGAAATACAAAGTATCCTAAGATACACACAGGGTAACTGAGGGCTCAGACTGGACAGAGCCCACTCTCCATTCCCCTGTACATGACTTACAGGAGCCTCAGGAACAGAGGAGGGGTCCCTGAGGAGAAGCATAATATAAAAGATGTTAGGTATTAACATGACTGCATTCATCTTAAACGTGCCTGAACTACATTCACACGAGATGATTTTGTCCTGTATGTACACTGGAACCTCTAGTCAGAACTACAGATCTCTGGCTTCACCACCTCTACTGACAGCATTAGCTTAACCTACTGTGGACCGTCTCCTATAGTATTTCTAGAAGCACAAAGCATCGAAGCTTCACAGGACCCAGAGTCTGTGTGACTCCACTCCGAGTCTCAACTGCACTCAGAGTCTCAACAGAGACTCCACTCTTGGAGGGCACACACAAAGTAGTAAGCACATCAGGACCCAGGGGAAGGGGCAGTCACCCCGTAGGCGAATGACCATACCTACCTGCTAGTATTAGAGGGTCTCCTGCAGAGGCGGGGAGTTGCTGTGGCTCACCATGGGGACAACGACCCTGGCAGCAGAAGTTCTGAGAAATACTCCTTGGCATGAGCCCTCCCAGAGTCCGCCATTAGCCTCACCAAGAGCAAGGTAGGCTCCAGTGCTGGGTTGCCTCAGGCCAAACAACCAACAGGGAGGGAACCAAGCCCCAAGCATCAGCAGACAAGTGGATTAAACTTTTTATTAAACTTTTATTTAATCCACTGACAAACAGATTAAAGCTCTGCTCACCAGAAAAACACCCAGCTCTACCCACCACCATTCCCTCCCATAAGGAAGCTTGCACAAGCCTCTAAGATAGACTCATCCACCGGAGAGCAGACAGCAGAAGCAAGAAGAATTACAATTCTGCAGCCTGTGGAAGGAAAACCACAGTCACAGAAAGATAGAGAAAATGAAAAGGCAGAGGACTTTATACCAAATCAAGGAACAAGATAAATCCCAGGAAAATCAGTGAAATGAGGTGGGGATAGGCAACCTTCCAGAAAAAGAATTCAGAATAATGATAGTGAAGATGATCTAAGACTTTGGAAAAAGAATGGAGGCAAAGATTGAGAAGATGCAAGAAATGCTTAACAAAGACCTAGAAGAATTAAGGAAGAAACACCTAGAAGAATTAAAGAACAAACAAACAGAGATGAACAATACAATAACTGAAATGAAAAATACACTAGAAGGAATCAGTAGCAGAATAACTGTGGTAGAAGAATGGATAAGTGATCTGGAAGACAGAAAGGTGGAAATCACTGCCATGGAACAGAATAAAGAAAAAGAATGAAAATAAATGAAGACACCCTAAGAGACCTCTGGGACAACATTAAATGCAACAACATTTGCATTATAGGGGTCCCAGATGGAGAAGAGAGAGAGAAAAGACCTGAGAAAATATTTGAAGATTATAGTCGAAAGCTTCCCTAGCATGGGAAAAGAAATAGCCACGGAACTCCATGAAGCACAGAGTTCCAGGCAGGATAAACCAAAGAAGAAAAATGCCAAGACACATAGTAATCAAATTGACAAAAATTAAAGACAAAGAAAAATTACTGAAAGTAACAAGGGAAAAAAGACAAATAACATACAACGGAACACCCATAAGGTTAACAGCTGATTTCTCAGCAGAAAATCTACAAGCCAGAAGGGAGTGGCATGATAAATTTAAAGTGATGAAAGGGAAGAACCTACGACCAAGAGTACTCCACCCACTGAGGATCTCATTCAGATTTGATGCAGAAATCAAAAGCTTTACAGACAAGCAAAAGCTAAGAGAATTCAGCACCACGAAATCAGCTCTACAAAAAATGCTAAAGGAACTTCTCTAAGTGGGAAACACAAGAGAAGAAAAGGACCCACCAAGACAAACCTATAACAATTAAGAAAACAGTAATAGGAACATACATATTGATAATTATCTTAAACGTGAATGGATTACATGCTCCAACCAAAAGACACAGGCTCACTGAATGGATACAAAAACAAGACCCATATATATGCTGTCTACCAAAGACCCATTTCAGACCTAGGGACACATACAGACTGAAAGTGAGGGGATGGAAAAATATATTCCATACAAATGAAAATCAAAAGAAAGCTGGAGTAGCAATACTCATATCAGATAAAATAGATTTTAAAATAAAGAATGTTACAAGAGACAAGGAAGGACACTACATAATGATCAAGGGATCAATCCAACAAGATATAACAATTATAAATATATATGTACCCAACATAGGAGCATACTCATATCAGATAAAATAGATTTTAAAATAAAGAATGTTACAAGAGACAAGGAAGGACACTACATAATGATCAAGGGATCAATCCAACAAGATATAACAATTATAAATATATATGTACCCAACATAGGAGCACCTCAGTATATAAGGCAACTGCTAACAGCTATAAAAGAGGAAATCGACAATAACACAATAATAGTAGGAGACTTTAACACCTCACTTACATCAATAGAGATCATCCAGACAGAAAATTAATAAGGAAACACAAGCTTTAAATGACACTATAGAATAGATAGATTTGATTGATATTTATAGGACATTCCATCCAAAAACAGCAGATTACACGTTCTTCCCAGCTGCACATGAAACATTCTTCGGGATAGATCACATCTTGGGTCACAAATAAAGCCTCAGTAAATTTAAGAAAACTGAAATCATATCAGGCAGCAGTTCTGACCACAATGCTATGAGATTAGAAATCAATTACAGGGAAAAAAACGTAAAACACACAAACACATGGAGGCAAAATAATACATTACTAAATAACCAAGAGTTCATTGAAAAAATAAAAGAGGAAATCAAAAACTACCTAGAGAAAAATGACAACAAAAACACGATGATCCAAAACCTATGGGATGCAGCAAAACCAGTTCTAAGAGGGAAGTTTATAGCAATACAAGCCTACCTCAAAAAACCAGAAAAATCTCAAATAAACCATCTAACCTTACACCTAAAGGAACTAGAGAAAGAAGAACAAAACCCAAACTTAGTAGAAGGAAAGAAATTATAAAGATCAGAGCAGAAATAAATGAAATAGAAACAAAGAAAACAATAGCAAGTATCAATAAAACTAAAAGCTGGTTCTTTGAGTAGATAAACAAAAATGATAAAACTTTAGCCAGACTCAAGAAAAAGAGGGAGAGGATTCAAATCAATAAAATTAGAAATGAAAAAGGAGAAATTGTGACAGACACCACAGAAATACAAAGCATCCTAAGAGACTACAAGCAACTCTATGCCAATAAAATGGACAACCTGGAAGAAATGGACAAATTCTTAGAAAGGTATAACCTTCCAAGACTGAAACAGGAATAGAAAATATGAACAGACTAATCACAAGTAATGATATTGAAACTGTGATTAAAAGTCTTCCAAAAAACAAAAGTCCAGAACCAGATGGCATCAGAGGTGAATTCTATCAAACATTTAGACAAGAGCTAACACCCAACCTTCTCAAACTCTTCAGAAATTTTGCAGGGGAAGGAACACTCCCAAACTCCTTCTATGAGTCCATCATCACCCTGATACAAAAACCAGACAAAGATACTACAGGAAAAGAAAATTAGAGACCAATATCACTGATGAATATAGATGTAAAAATCCTCAACAAAATACTAGGAAACAGAATTGAACAACACATTAAAAGGATCATATGCCATGATCAGGTGGGGTTTATCCCAGGGATGCAAGGATTCTTCAATATACACAAATCAATCAATGTGATACAACATATTAACAAATTGTAGAATAAAACTATGATCATTCCCAATAGATGCAGGAAAAGCTTTTGACAAAATTCAAACCCATTTATGATAAAAAGTCTTCAAAAAGTGGGCATAGCGGGAATCTACCTCAACATCATAAAGGCCATATATGACAAACCCACAGAAAACAGCATTCTCAATAGTGAAAAACTAAAAGCAATTACTCTAAGATCAGAAACAATACAAGGATGTCCACTCTCACCACTATTATTCAACATAGTTTTGGAAGTCCTAGACACAGCAATCAGAGAAGAAAAAGAAATAACAGGAATACAAATTGGAAAAGAAGAAGTAAAATTGTCACTGTTTGCAAATGACACTTTACTGTACATAGTGAATCCTAAAGATGCCACCAGAAAACTACTAGAGCTAATCAATGAATTTGGTAAAGTTGCAGGATGCAAAATTAATGCACAGAAATCTCTTGCATTCCAATACACTAACAATGAAAGATCAGAAAGAGAAATTAAGAAAACAATCCAGTTCACCATTGCAACAAAAAGAATAAAATACATATGAATGAACCTACCTAAGGAGGTAAAAGACCTGTACTCAGAAAACTATAAGACACTGCTGAAAGCAATCAAAGATGATATAAGCAGATGGAGTTATAAACCATGTTCTTGGATTAGAAGAATCAATATTGTGAAAATGACTATACTACCCAAAGAAATCTACAGATTTAATGCAATCCCTATCAAATTACCAGTGGCATTTTCTACAGAATTAGAACAAAAAAATCTTAAAATTTGTATGGAGACACAGAAGACCCCGAATAGCCAAAGCAGTCCTCAGGGAAATTAAAAGAACTGGAGGAATCAGACTTCCTCACTTCAGACTATACTACAAAGTGACAGTAATCAAGACTATATGGTACTGGCACAAAAACAGTAATATAGATCAATGGAACAGGATAGAAAGCCCAGAGATAAATGTACGTACCTATGGCTAACTCATCTATGACAAAGGAGGCAAGGATATACAATGGAGAAAAGACAGTCTCTTCAGTAAGTGGTGCTGGGAAAACTGGACAGCTACACATAAAACAATGAAATTAGAACACTCCATAACACCATACACAAAAATAAACTCAAAATGGATTAGAGACCTAAATGTAAGACTTGACACTATAAAACTCTTAGAGGAAAACATAGGCAGAACACTCTTTGACATAAATCACAGCAAGATGCTTTTTGACCCACCTCCCAGTGAAATAGAAATAAAAACAAAAATAAACAAATGGAACCTAATGAAACTTAAAAGGTTTTGCACAGCAAAGGAAAAAATAAACAAGTCGGAAAGACAACACTCAGAATGGGAGAAAATATTTGCAAACGAATCAACGGACAAAGGATTAATCTCCAATATATATAAAAAGCTCATGCAGCTCAATATTAAAATAAAACAAACAACCCAATACAAAAATGGGCAGAATATCTAAATAGACATTTCTTCCAAGAAGACATAGCGATGGCCAAGAAGCACATGAAAAGCTGCTCAACATCACTAATTATTAGAGAAATGCAAATCAAAACTACAAATGAGGTATCACCTCACACCTGTTAGAATGGGCATCATCAGAAAATCTACAAACAACAAATGCTAGAGAGGGTGTGGAGAAAAGGAATCCTCTTCCACTATTGGTGGGAATGTAAATTGATATAGTCACTATGGAGAACAGTATGGAGGTTCCTTAAAAAACTAAAAATAGAATTACCATATGATCCAGCAATCCCACTACTGGGCACATACCCAGAGAAAACCATAAATCAAAAAGACACATTCACCACAATGTTCATTGCAGCACTATTTACAATAGGCAGGTCATGGAAGCATCCTGAATGCCCAGAGACAGATGAATGGATAATGATGTGGTACATATATAAAATAGAATATTACTCAGCCATAGAAAGGAATGAAATTGGGTCATTTGTAGAGACGTCGATGGATCTAGAGACTGTCATACAGAGTGAAGTAAGTCCGAAAGAGAAATACAAATATTGTATATTAATGCATATATATGGAACCTAGGAAACTGGTACAGATGAACCAGTTTGCAGGCAGAAATAGAGACACAGATGTAGAGAACAAACATATGGACACCAAGGGAGGAAAGCCATGGGGGGGTGGTGGTGGGATGAATTGGGAGATTGGGATTGACATGTATACACTTGTATGTATAAAATAGATAACCAATAAGAACCTGCTGTATTAAGAAATAAGTAAAATGAAATTTAAAAATTCAAAAAATAAAATTAAAAAAATAAAACAGAAAAAAGTTCTTCCCTTCGCATAGATGTATTTATATGAATGAATTATTTCCATGCTTATACCTATAAATACAAAAAAGAGGAATAAAATCTACCTTGAACCACAAAAGAGAAACAGAAAAAAGAAAAACAGAATCCAACCGTTAAAAAGAGGAAAACCCTATCAGGGCACTTGCTCCAGTTGTAAACAATTCTGAAGTTGGTCAGAGGTGGAGAATCGTCTCCCATTCAGCCAGCAGCCCCCCTCCCCCCCACGCAGGGAGCATCCTCATTGCAAAGCTGGGGGACCGTGCCGAGGCATCTGTGAGTAAACGTGAGCTGAGCCCCAGGCCAGCTGCTGCTGAACTTTTCCCACCCTTCCCAGGTAAAACACCTGAATATATACAAGGACTTGAAAGCCTAGAGGAAGGGCCATGGAGCCACACGAGTGACAGCATGCCAGCTGACTTGGTGCCTGCAGGCCAGCCAGGATGGTCCTGGCCCCGGGTGCTCTTCTGGAAGATTTCCATTTCCCTGCCTGAGATACCCGTCCTGTCCCGGCCCCCACTGCTTTTTTCCTTCCTCACCTCTGCCCAGGGAGAAATTCCAGCAGCAGGTATGGGTGACACATCCTCTTCTTTAGCAGGTGGCAGCCTGGCAACTGCTGCAGAAAGTCCAGCAGAGCCTCACTCACACTGGGCCACCCACAAAGCCGTGGCCTCTCACTCCCTCCCACCAGCCCAGGCCCGAGACTGCTGACAGGGCAGAGAAAATGGCGTCAGGCACAGCTGAAGTGGCTCTCGCTGCCTGGAGCGGTTTATATTGACCTCAACCCAGGCACACCTGGGGAGGGCTGGCCGGCACGGTAAGGCTGCCCAGGTCAGCCAATCATCACCCCTCAGGGGCTCACAGTTGCAGAAAATGGAACTTGCTGAACCGGCCAGGTCCAAGGAACAGGTGTGGGCTCCTGAGAGTCAGGATAGACAAGGGGCTGCAGCTCTGGCTTGTTTTCTAATCATTTTATCTGGCCCATGAGTGGGAGACAACTTCAAGAAGACCCTCGGCCTAGTGAGAGGAACCCAGGAATCAGGGAGAGGAGGGGTGGTGGGTTGAGACAGAGGCCTGGTGCCCCGGCTGCAGTGGAAATCTCTGGAAGACCAGGCGGAGGGAGGCCATACAGAGTGATGCCCAGGGTCACAGACCTGTCGCAGCTGCTGTTTGTTAGTTCAAGTCCTGCTCTGAGGTGCTCTGTGTCAGCTCTGAGCGACAGGTGAGCTGGGGGTGCTCTGCAATGAGGGCTATGTGCACGGTTCCTGTGTGCCCAGCCCTGCCACGGTACCTGCAAGGGTAGCTCTGTTCCTGGGAGGGGCCTGACCACGAGAGCCCCGTGGGCTGCTGGGTAGCTGCACAGGTGAGCTCCATAACCTGGGAGGGGCCTGACCACGAGAGCCCCATGGGCTGCCGGGGACCTGCCCAGGTGAGCTCCATATCCTGGGAGGGGCCTGACCACGAGAGCCCCGTGGGCTGCTGGCGACCCGGTAATGGATGTCAGGACAGTCAGTGAAGTCACCGAGGATATACATCCAGTAGTTCCTAATTCCTACACCCTGCTGGTCATTCTACCACCCACCAGGACATGTATTCTGTATTAGACTTCAATGATGCCTTCTTCTGTATTCCATTAGTCCCAGAGTCACAAGAAATTTTGGCTTTGTGAGTGACAGGACTCAACATACAACAAAAACAATACTGCTGGGCCGTCCTGCCCCAAGGGTTCAAAAATTCCCACACCATCTTTGGGGAAATGTTAGCTAAACACCTAAAAGTTCTACCTCTGCAAAAGGAAACCCTCCTTGAATACGCAGACGACATTCTGATCGCCAGCCCTACTAAGGAGGTCTCTGAACTATCCAGCCAATAAAGGATAGAAGTTGTCCAAGAAAAAGCTCAAATATCACAAACTGCGGTGACCTGCCTGGGCTTCATTCTCACAGAAGGTCGGAGAAGCCCATCCCAGGAAAGGGAAGAAACCATTTGCAGCCTTACCCCTTTCTAAAACTAGAAGACAGCTTAGGGGTTCCTGGGGAGGCCAGGGTTTGCCGCATCTGGATCCTGAACTACAGTCTACTAGCTGGGCCTCTATATGAAACACTGAAAGGAAAAGATGATGATCCTTTCAAATAGAATCCAGAAACTGCCTTTGAAGAATGGAAAGAGCAGTCAATTCAGACCCTTGCTCTGGAACTCCCTAATTTAGCTAAACCCTTTGACCTTTACAGTCCCGGTGAAAGGTGAATCGCCATTGGAGAATTAGTGCCAAAACTGGGACCATTTAAAATGTAACAACGCAAGAATGCCCTCCAGGTAGGATAAATTATGGTCACCAAGGGCTTGGCCAGCCGCCCCATCTGGCCAGGATACTGGGGGTATCTAAAAACCTGGAAATCAGCAGCCCACAAGGCCAGCTCCCTCCTAAGGGAAAAGGACCCCACGTGGTGATCCTAACCACCAACCATGCCCTGAAGTTGCAGGGTTCGCTCCGTGGGCACATCGACCTCGAGTGAGGAGGCCCTCCAACTCCAACCTCCAGAGAGATAACCAGGGGCAACACGGCACCATGACGACTCGTGTGACCATCACTTGACATGGAGTTTCTCTCAGAAAACAACAAGAGTGTGCCCCGAAAGAGCAGACTACTGCTTGCAGGACTTATTGCACCCAGAGGGGAGATAAGAAGCTTGGCAGGGCAACCGTATATCATGCTGTCACCATAGAAAAGCCTACAGACACCACGGTGACAGCAGCCAATGAGACAGGCTGGACTCCTGGCTACTTCAAAGGCCGTTGACTCAGTGGCAGTCATGGTCCTGGATCACCACCGGCCCTGGACTGTCTGGGAGTTGAGCGGGCAGGTCTCTGACACCTGGTGCTGTTTGTACGTTAATTCAGGGGCCTAATTGTAGAAGGCGCAGACTACTGGTCAGAGCATCTAGGCTGGCAGAAACCATCAGCTTATCGTTGGCGAACAAATGTAGGGCGGGGTAAAACCGGCTCCCCCAGCATCTCTGCGTATCTCTTTCCTTTACTCTTAGAAGTCATTGGAATCTATAACGCTTCCAATGCTGGTGCTCAGGCGGACAAGCAGTGAGTCAGGAGCCCTGGGGAGAATCAACCTCACCTGGAGGCTGCTGGGGAGCTCTGCCCCTCTGCCCCGGGTATGAGGACTCCCAACTCAGCACGAAGCATTTACAGAAGAGGGGTCTGCACCCTCAGCACCCCAACAATGAGGAATGGGACAAAAGGCAGAGAAGGGGTTTGTCACCGGCAAAGCCCATTAAAAATTCCTGGGAGATAAAAATAGAATCTGGGCAATAAAATAAAGTCTAACCTGTTTTTCCCTTGTGCTTTGTCTAATTTCACGTGCTCCTAGGGTTCTGCATGCAGAGGTCCGACACCCAGCACTTCAGACCAGATTTCCTAGTGCAGAATGGCTGGGTCGACACCTCAGCTCCTGGGGCCCAGTGCAGACTCCACAATATAGAGCCTGAGCTGCAGCCAACCCGGCCCTCGAGAGCTCCGCCGCCTCCCTCCCTCCCACTGACTCTGACAGGATCTCTACACAGCAGCCCAGCCCACAGCCCACGGGGTAGTGCATGCTCTCACCTCTCCATTCTCTGATCAAAATATAAAGTTTCCTTTGCTTGTGAACCAAACTCAGTCTTGATCTGTTGGCCCCAATGACACTGGGCAGGGGGACCCTTGTTGGGGTCCACTCTGGAGGATCAGTAACAGAAATTGAGACTATTGTAACTTCAATGAACAGATGTGTGAGCCAAACTGTAATTAACATAGAACAGTGTATAAGGCTCGGGTAAAATAAGATGTTTCTAACACTTCCATTTGATATTTCCATCACTTTATTATAAGCAAGTTCAGTGAAGGGGTTTGTCTTATTTGTCAGGTCAACATTAGAGAAACGAAGTGATTTCTTTCCAAGGATGTACATCTAATAATCTTGGCTGAAGCTTCAATCTTGTTTTGGATGATTTTCCATTAAAAATTATACCTCTCTTTCAGGTCCCCCATTTCTGAGAAGTATAAAATCTTATAATTTATTATTACCAAAGGGGAAAGATGGGAGGAGGGATAAATTAACACTTTGGGATTAACACATACACACTGCTATGTATAAAATAGATCATCAACAAGGAACTACTGTATAGAACAAGGAACTACTCTCAATATTTTGTAATAACCTATAAGGGGAAATCTGAAAAAGAACAGATATTTTTATCGACATCTTCTATCAACGACAGATAAAATGTAACCTAAGGGAGGCCGATGAGTGCTTCTGACCCTGAAGACTTCAATTATCTAAAGTTCTGACTCTGCCTACTGCCAAAGGCCCTTAATGAACATACGTGTAGCCGTAGCTTAAGTATTCCCATTTGGGGTTCGGTGAGACACTGATTTGGAAAAATCCCTGGTGTTCTCCTTACATGCACGGGACCCTTCCTACAGCTAAAACATGCCTGTAACACCCAGAGGATGGTACACCATGTGATCGGGAAGAGTTTGGAAAAGACACCACATCTCCTTATCTCTTGGTGCTTGGGTCCCCCCCTCCAGCATCTTTCCTAACAATCTCCCCACTTGGGGGTGTCAGCACCTTCAACATCCTGTTGCACACAGTTTGGAATTTATCCAGAGGATGAAGCGGAAGGATGAGAGACAATGAGAGATAAGTCCTAGGTGTTTGGACAGGCACATGTCACCCAAATTTCAATCAGGAAGATGAATTGACCAAAGGCTAAGATTGCCCACAGAAACAGAATAGGGCTTGAGGAAATCCCGCTGTTTTGTGGCCAGTTCCCAAAAACACAAGTTGAAAAATGGAACTCAGAGGCACTAAAATTCACGAAACTGCAGAGTTGAAAATATCTATCGTCGAAAAATGTCTTGAGGTAAGTCACCGAAAAGGACTTGTAAGCAAGGGAGAATGGCAGGAAAGGGATTTGAAGAGGTAGAAAGGACTCGTCATTAAAGCACAAGAAAAGGGGCTGAACATCGCCAACGATGCAGTTGGCCCAAAAGGCGTATGTGTTTTTTCTGAATATATTCAAGAAAAGGGCATACACCCTTTTTAACCAACCAAACAGGAGGGCACTGGAAATCAATACCACAAAAGGTATCACTTCACATCAGTCAGAAGAGCCATCCTCATAAAGTGTAAATACCAGAAATGCAGGACAGGGCGAGGAGAAAAGGGAGCCCTGTGAGGCTGATAGTGGAAATGTAAGTTGCCAATGGCCACTTTGGAGAAGTGTATTGTGTTTACTGAAGCATCTAAAAAATGAGCTACAGAGCATAGGGCACTTGCACTCATGGGCGTATATCTTGGGAAAAACAAAAATCGACAGGACACAGGCACCTCAACGTTTACCGTCTCTCTGTTTAAAAGAGCCTCGACTTCGACATAACCTAAATGTCCCTGGAAGGAAAAAATGGATAAAAGAGATATGGTAATTATGTAGCATTGAATATTACTCAGCCAGGAAATCAATGAAATAAAGCCAGTTGCAACAACTCGGGAGGAGTTAAGTACGATCATTCTAAGTGATATAAGTCAGAAAGAAAAAGACACATATCATATCACTTAAAGGTGGAATCAAAAATGGCTACACATGAAATAAATGACAAAACAGAAACATAGTCAAATATGTAGAAAACACACATAAGGCTGCTAAAGGGGAAAGGTGGGGAGTAGTGAGACATTATCCATGAAGTTGAAATTAGCAAAGATACCGTTCCAAACACCAAATTGGTAATTGACAAGGTCTACACTGTACCTCAAAGAACTGCACTCAGCACACTCATGTCAATGGAAAAGAATATATACGACTGGTAAGAATCTGAATAAGAATTTACTAATGTCTCTCTGTATGTCAATCAAGTGGATGTACAGCAGCAAGACACAGAGCATTGAAAGTCAGCTGTAACCAATACAATAATAAATTTAAAAAAATAATAAAAGACAGTGAGACAAAGAAAAATTCTTACAACTTTTGCCCAGGTGCTGTGATGCAACATGGATTGAAAACGTCTAGACCAACAGCAGGATGAGACATAAGGCTGGAAACTCTTCGGGCTAAGAGGATTAGTGAGGTTGGGTGAGCAAATGCAGACCCTTTAAGGTAATATTGCCTGGGACCCATTCCAAGGGTCCCAAATTTCCAGGTTCAAGAGAACCTTCCTACAGCTAAAATATGCATGGGAAACCCAGAGGACTGTACACCATGTGATTGGAAAATGTTCCTAAAATGCACCTCATTTTTCATCTCCTGTTGTTCCGGTTCGCCATTCCAGCCGCTTTACTAACAATCTCCCAACTTGGAGAAGCAGCACCTTTAATCTCCTGTTTCGTACAGTTTGCAACTTCTCCAGACAATGAATGGGAAGAGGGGGAACCAATGAGAGACTAGCTGTAGGTGTTTGGACAGGCACATGCCACACTAATTTCCCATCAGGAAGAAGAATTAGCCAAAGACTCAGCCTGCCACCTGGAACTAGAATAGGGCATGAAGCAATCCTGCGGTTTTGCGGCCAGCTCCCAAAAAAGCAAGTTGAAAAATGGAGCTCGCGGGCACTGCAATTCAAAAACCTGCAGGGTTATAAATGAGAACTATCGTCCAAAAATATCTTGAGGTAAGGCAATGAAGAGGATTTGAAAGCAAGTCAGAATTGCAGGAAACAGTTTCCAAGAGGTAGATAGGAGTCGCCTTTAAAGCACACGAAAAGCGGCAGAAAATGATGCAGACGGTCAAAAATGGCGTATGCGTTTTTTCCTGAATATATGCAGCAAAAATGAATACGGCCCCTTTTGGACAACTGAACAAGTGGGCAATGCAAATAGGCAGTACAAAGAAGCCTCATTTCGCATCGCTCAAAAGGGCCATTCTGAAAAACTGTAAAAACAGAAATGCAGGACAAGCCATGGAGAAAAGGGACCCTTGTTACCCTGATGGGCCCTATGTAAACTGCCAACAGCCACATCATGGAGAACTGTATGATGTTTCCTAAAACATCTAAGAAACAGCTACAGAGCATAGGGTACTTCCACACATGGGCGTATACCTTGCGAAAAACAAAAATCGACAGGACACAGGCACGAGAAAGTCTAGGGCTGCTCTGTTTACAAGAACTTCGACTCAGGTACACCTTAAATATCCCACGAAAGAGACAAATGGATAAACAAGTTGCGGTACTTATGTACAATGGAATAACACTCAGCCAGGGAATCAATGTCATAAGGCTAGTAGCAGCATAATGAGTGATTTGGGAACGATGATTCTAAGAGAAGTAAGTCACAGAGATAAAGAAATTTATCATAAGATATAACTTATAGAGGGAACGTAAAAATCGCTACACATGAACTGAATTACAAAACAGAACAGAGTCACACATTTAGAAAACACACTTATGGCTGCTTAAGGGGAAAGGTGAGGTAGGGTGACGCATAAAGGAAGAGTTTGAAATTAGCACAGATACCGTTCCATCAACCAAATATGTAATAGACGTGACCGACTCATGGCTCAAAGAACTGGACTCAACAAACCCTATTTGCCGCAGAACAATATATATGTGTAGTAAGAATCTTAAAATGTATTTATTGATATCTCTCTGTAAGTGAATCAAGTGGATGTGAAGCGGCATAAACAGAGCATTGAAAATCAGCTAAAACCCATTATAAATATAAATAACAAAAAAAAATAAAGATCGTGAAAGAGTAACTCTTACAAAATTCTTTCAGGGACTGTGATGCAACGTGGATTGACAAAATCTACACACACAGCTGGAAGGCACATAAGGCTGGAAACTCTTGGGGCTGAGAGGATTGGTAAGGTTGGGAGAGCAAATGCAGACACTTTAAAGTAATACTGCTTGATACCCATTCCATGAGTCCCAGCTCTCCAGGTTAAAGAGAATCTTCCTACAGCTAAAACGTGCACTGGAACCCCAAATGATGGTACACCGTGTGATTGGGAATGGTTTCTAAAACGCACCTCATTTTTCAACTCCTAGTGCTCAGTTTCACCATTCCAGCCACTTTACTAACAACCTCTGCACTTGGAGAATCAGCACCTTTAACCTCCTGTTTCATACAGTTTGTAATTTGTCCAGAGGAGAAACGGGAAGATGGGGAACCAATGAGAGACAAGCTGTAGGTGTTTGGACAGGCACATACCACTCTAAATTGTGATCAGGAAGAAAAATTAAACAAAGGCTCAGCCTACCCGCCCCCGGAACCAGAATAGGGCCTGAAGCAATCCTGCGGTTTGGGGGCCAGCTCACACACAAAAAAGCTTGTAAAATGGAGCTCAGGGGCACTGCAAGTCACAAACATGAAGAGTTATAAATGATAACTAACGTCCAAAAATATATTGAGGTAAGGCATCGAAGAGGATTTGAAAGCATGGAGGAATTGCAGGAAACAGATTTCAAGGGGTAGATTGGACTCGCCTTTAAAGCGGCAGAAATTCGACAATGATGCCATTGGCCAAAAAGGGCGTATGCGTTTTTCCCTGAATATATTCAGGGAAAAACGCATACGCCCTTTTTGGCCAACCAAGCAAGTGGGCTTGAAAATCAGCACTACAAAAAGTCTCGCTTCTCACCGGTCAAAAGGGCCATCCTAAAAAAAGTGTAAAAAAAAGAAAGGCATAACAGGCCATGGAGAAAGGGGAGTCTTGCTACGCTGATGGCCGGGATGTAAATAACCAACAGACACTCTGGAGAAGTGTATGGTGTTTCCTAACACATCTAAAAAACAGAGCTACAGAGCATAGGGCACTTGCACTCATAGGCGTATATCTTGGGAAAACTAGAAATCAACATGACACAGGCACCCCAAAGTTTAAGGTTGATCTGTTTACAAGAACCTCAACTTCGGTACACCTTAAATATTTCAGGAAGGAGAAGAATGGATAAAGAAATTGTGATACTTATGTACAACGGAATATCAGTCAGCCATGAAATAAATATCAAAAGGCTAATAGCAGCATGAGTGGATTAACATACTATGATTCTAAGTGAAGTTAAGTCGCGCAGAAAAAGAAACTTATCATAAGATATCACTTATAGAGGGGATGTAAAAATCGCTACACGTGAGCTGAATTACAAAATAGAACAGAGTCACACATTTAGAAAACACACTTATGGCTGCTTAAGGGGAAAGGTGAGGTGGGGTGATGCATAAAACCAGAGTTTGAAATTAGCACAGATACCATTCCATCAACCAAATATGTAATAGACGTGACCGACTCATGGTTCAAAGAACTGGACTCAACACACCCTATTCACTGCAGAACAATATATATGTGTAGTAAGAATCTTAAAATGTATTTATTGATATCTCTCTGTAAGTGAATCAAGTGGATGTGAAGCGGCATAAACAGAGCATTGAAAATCAGCTAAAACCCATTATAAATATAAATAACAAAAAAATAAAGATCATGAAAGAGATAGAAACTCTTACAAAATTCGTACAGGGGCTCTGATGCAACGTGGATTGACAAAATCTAGACAAACAGCTGGAAGACACATACGGCTGGGAATTCTTGGGGCGGAGAGGATTGGTAAGGTTGGGTGAGCAAATGCAAACCCTTTAAAGTAATACTGCTTGATACCGATTCCATGGGTCCCAACTCTCCAGGTTCAAGAGAAATTTCTTACAGCTAAAACATGCACTGGAAACCCAAAGGATGGTACACTGTGTGATCGGGAAAGGTTTCTAAAACACACCTCATTTTTCAACTCCTAGTGCTCGGGTTTGCCGTTCCAGCCGCTTTACTAACAATCTCCGCACTTGGAGAATAAGCACCTTTAACCTCCTGTTTCATACAGTTTGCAATTTGTCCGGAGGATGAACAGCATTAGGGAGAACCAAGGAGAGACTAGCTGTAGGTGTTTGCACAGGCACATATCACTCTAAAATCCCATCAGGAAGAAGAATTAAACAAAGGCTCAGCCTGCCCGCCCCCAGAACCGGAATAGGGCCTGAAGCAATCCTGTGGTTTGGGGGCCAGCTCACAACAAAGCTTGTTGTAAAATGGAGCTCAGGGGCACTGCAAGTCACAAACTTGAAGAATTATAAATGATAACTATCGTCCAAAAATATATTGAGGTAAGGCATCGAAGAGGATTTGAAAGTATGGAAAAATTGCAGGAAACAGATTTCAAGGGATACATTGGACTCGCCTTTAAAGCGGCAGAAATTCGACAATGATGCAGTTGGCCAAAAAGGATGTATGTGTTTTTCCCTGAATATATTCAGGAAAAAACGAATCCGCACTTTTTGGCCAACCAAACAATTGGGATCGAAAATCAGCACGACAAAAATTCTCACTTCCCACCAGGCAAAAGACCCATCCTAACAAAGTGTAAAAAAAAAGAAATACATGACAGGCCACTGAAAAAGGGGAGTCTTGTTACGCTGATGGCCGGGATGTAAATAGCCAACAGCCACTCTGGAGAAGTGTATGGTGTTTCGTAAAACATCTAAAAAACAGAGCTACAGAGCATAGGGCACTTGCACTCATAGGCCTGTATCTTGGGAAAACTAGAAATCAACATGACACAGGCACCCCAAAGTTTAAGGCTGTTCTGTTTACAAGGACCTCGACTTTGGTACACCTTAAATATTCCAGGAAAGAGAAAAATGGATAAAGAAGTTGTGATACTTATGTACAACGGAATATCAGTCAGCCATGAAATAAATGTCAAAAGGCTAATAGCAGCATAACGAGTGGATTGACGTACTATGATTCTAAGTGAAGTTAAGTCACGCAGGAAAAGAAAGTTATCATAAGATATCACTTATAGAGGGGATGTAAAAATCGCTACACATGAGCTGAATTACAAAATAGAACAGAGTCACACATTTAAAACCTGGTAGTGTCTCTTTGACTGCACATCTGTTTTCAATGTTTGCTCTGTTGATTTTCCCCCTCTACTATATATACATACTTAAAAAATACAGAACTATCACTGTGCCTACCACACGATGGCAGCACCATGCGCAAAGTCTCGGATCAGAACTGTAGATGATTTTATAATTGCGTAATCATGGAAATTAAAAGCTGGTAAGGACTCTAAAGACAACCTGTTCCAGAACCATCATCTTGCTTATAGAAAAACTAAGCCCTGGAAAGTTTAAGTGACTTGTTCCAGGTCACAAATCAAAACTAAAAAGCGCTCATCCACTTTTCTATCATATTGAATTGTCTCAAATTAAGAGAGGTTGCCTACCTTAGGAGTCAGTGCTTGGAATGTATGAAGCCTCACTTCCATTGGTTTTTTTTTTTTTTTTTTTTTTTTTTTTTTTTTTTTGCGTTATGCGGGCCTCTCACTGTTGTGGCCTCTCCCGCTGCGGAGCACAGGCTCCGGACGCGCAGGCTCAGCGGCCATGGCTCATGGGCCCAGCCGCTCCGCGGCATGTGGGATCCTCCCGGACCGGGGCACGAACCCGTGTCCCCTGCATCGGCAGGCGGACTCTCAACCACTGCGCCACCAGGGAAGCCCGTTCCATTGGTTTTATATCTTTGGTCTAGCTCAAAGGTATTTCCAAATATTTCAGGAGTAATTTATTATGTAGGTAACCTGTAATTTCCCAAATTACTTGGTTGATGTAGTATTATCTTCATAGATACAATATATAGGATTTTAGGATCAACTGCTTGAAATTAAGAGAAATCAATCAATAATTCTTTTGTTTATTCCAATAGTATAATGATGGAACTGAAATAACTACCTGTTTATTTTAGAAATTATATAATTATAGCATGCTTCTTTTTGGTTCTTTAGCTAGTTTAACTTTAATTTAGCTGGTATTAACTTTAGTGACCTTTTCTACTTTATCTCCTTTACCTTTCACTCTTCCTATTTATCTATCTATCTACCTTTTATTATTGCCGTTGTTTAGTTGTTATATTTACTAAAGAGATTTTGCAGTTTTATCTCATTTGTTGATTGGATTTGGATGTAGCCCTGAAAAATATCAACTTTTAGTTTCCACCGTTACCAGCACTGTTGGTAGGTTTCCCCTTGAATTATGTGCAATAACATTTTTAGGTTTTCTACTATCATCCAGAGGTATTAAGAAGGGGTGTTGCATCTTACAAGAACTTTAGAAATTTAATATACTTTTTTCTGAATTTACTTCAGTATATTCGTTATCCAATTTGGAAAAATTTAAAGGAAGACACTAGAAAAATGGCATAGGTAGCTTCAATACAACTATTTGTAGGAGTGTTCACATACCTCCAAATTACAAGTTTTCACAAGTAAAAGTATTTAAAATAGACAACTCTGATTTCTACAATATATCAGTCCTTTGTAAACCCTTGGGTGGGGACAGTGAAAGGAAGGATGTCATTGAAATATTTTTTAAATGAAAAACTATTGGTGATTATATTACCTCTCTCCCAGGGTCATTGAGGATGAAATTAACACTAACACTGGGCTTGGTCACTCAGAAAAAATAATTATATATATCAGAAAGTTATAACAAACTTATAAAAATCAAAATATGTCCCTCAAGATTTTCCATATTATTCACATAGTAGCTTCTTTCAGAGAGGGAGATGAAGATGCAATGTCTCTATTTTCTATGTCCTGGGAAAGGTGGTAAAGCTTTGAATCATGTTCACACTCTTCCCTCTCCATCCACATTGGCCTTACAACTGACTTTTTCAAGACATTTTAATAATCAGTTCAATCTTTTTTGCTCTAATGCATCACCATTTTGCAGGTGTCTCCCATTCACTCTCTAGCTTTACAGATAATAGGATCAATGATCACTTTAGGGAACAAAAGTAATAGCATATATATTAACTTCAATACAACACGTATTTGAAATGAGAGTAAAGTTAGCTTAATAACATGGTAGAGAGGATTTTTTTCTTACATAAATACAATATGTGATGGCTCAGTGTACTATAGTTCTTGCATTTATGCTATAATGTTGCCTTTTAAGTGTGTCTTCCTTTCTAAAGGGGTTTTTGGTTCAGAACTTATTTTGGAAGAAGACACTTAAAATAAATACAGTTTAAGTGGGGACAAAAATTTCACAGTAAATAATGGATAAAACTTTGATTAAGACATCATAAAGAAAGTAAATTCATTTTATCTTTAATAAGTTTAGTTTATAATTCCAGCTATGTCCAAATAAATAGAATGAACAAAAGAGTTTATCAAGGACCCAGTTTTGGTTTTGTGCTAAAAAAATATTAACACAATTAAGATCTTTACCTTTAAATAACACAATAAAGATCTTTACCTTTAAAAGATTAATAGTAAGGAGAATCATATTTGAAAGAAAAAAATACTCAAGATCTACCTCAATTTTTCAAGGACAACTCAATTTTTCAATATTTATTTCATTCTCCTTTGAAATTGAAATATTGTCTCTCACAGTTTGCTTGCAAAACAAGCGGTCCTGTTTGAGTGAAAGTAATTATAAAAATAGTTTTGAAAAATATTCTTACATAATCCTGAAACTGATCACCTAGATCATGAATACTAAGATAACAAGGATGTTATCTTTAAATGGAATCCAAATAATTTGATTTATATAAAAATCCTGCCCAAAGGAGACATTTCCAGTGTAAACAAATACAAATTAATAATAGCATACTGATTTACATGGCTAATGCTACAACAGACACTGAGTATTACTTTTCATATCATTCAAATGTAGTCAATGGCCATAAATTAAAGAGGAATTTGGACAATTATTTGGTAAACACATGTCCAGTCCCATGGAATCCAACATCTCTAATTAATTTCATTAATATTCCTACCTTCTCCAAATAGATCATTTTCAAACACTTTCTCTCCTCCTATACTTGGTTATATCCCAGTGAACTGTAAAGATTACGAGAGAGTACCGTACCAGAACAAATAACAAAATAATTCTATTTTCAAATATTTCTAAACATGATGGTGTCTGTGCATATAAACTTAAGTCAATGACTAATTGCAATGTTCTACTTCAATTTCAGTTGAAGACAGACAAAACTCATGCTTTTGTCATTCTTCAAATTTTTCCCACATATCCTTAATCGGTTATTCGATAAATATTACTAGGATGGGAGATTTATGGGGACAGTGATTTTTGTCTGTTGTGTCCACTGCAGAAACACTAACACTTTGAAGAGTTTCTGAAACATACTATTCATTAAAAAAAAAGTGTAAAACAAAACAAAACAAAACAAACAAACAAAAATGTGTGTATGAATGTGAATAAATGATGAGCAACTAATATGGGTAATTCAGATAATATTTTCTATAAATGATAAATACGTATTTTCAGAATTCCCTTTTTAGCTTTAATTATTTAAAACCACAATAAATTATATGTTTGAAATTAAGGATCAAGGATTAGGTAAGAGGTAAGAAACTTAACATTTCCTCAAATTTGAATCAAAGGGATGATCTTCAGTGTTTCTATTGTTATTTATGCCAACAATGAATTTGCAATGTATAGGACCACTAATATAGATAATACAATAGAAGATTAAATAAACAAATAATTTATAAATGTTTTTCCAATAAATTTTATCACCAAAATAAGGACACAAATAAAATGTGTTCTACCTTTATAATACTCCCTCTCATTCTACCTTAGGCTAGGAACAACTTGATTAAAGTTGATAGACAACTTACCAGTCAAACTGCAAATGTAAATAATGAATATGGGCATATAATCATAACTTAATCTAAATCGTGCCCAATAAAATATTTAAAATAAGAATATAAAATGAAAAATCATTTCTCAATCTTAAATTATAAATTAACATTAAATAAGAAAAGAAAGTAGGGGTTCCAAAATGCAATACAAGATATAAAAGGCATAGAAAATTTAGAGGTAAATATGATAATTATATCTTATAAGAAATTTCTAATTATCCAACATCATTGACTACTGGAAAAATTACGATTGTGCTCAGGTATAAATCAGTGGCTCTTAAATATTTTGGTCTCAAGACCCCTTTTCCAGTCTTAAATATTGTTGAATTTCTTAAAGAACTTCACTTTATGTGAGTTATATCTATCAATATTTATCATATTCAAAATTAGGAAAAATTTAACATAAGCAGTTGACAAATACATATTCCATTAGTCATCAAAGCAATGATGTCATCACATCTCATGGAAATGTAGGAAAAGTCCACTGCACACTAAGGAAGGAATGAGAGTAAAAAAGGCAAATAACATCTTAAGAGTCTTAAGAATTTTTTGACCTTGTAGAGTCCTGCAAAGGTCTCTGGGACACCTAGGGATCAATGGACACACTTTGAGAATTATTCGTCTACATCTACAGTGATGAAAATGAGGTATGAACTGTGAAAATGAAAAAAAAAAAAGAAACAATTAGCACCAGCTTTTTTTGACAATCATCTTAAACCAGTATATACATGAAAATCATTCTATGCTGTCTTTTATTTTTTATTTTCTGCACTAAAAAAATCAAGTTCTAATGCCTTACTTGGAAAGATTTATTATTATTATCATCAGCCTTTTAATTTCTCTAAGCTTCTTCAGAATTTGTTTCACCCAGAACTTCACAACTCTAGAATTATAAGGTCTGAGTTAAATATTATATGTATCATAAAAATTTGCTTGTCTGTTCTAATTTTGCCTAAAAAACCCCACAGAAAACTATATTACACAGAAATCCAGAGCAAATAATGAAATTTGGCAGGCATAAAACAATGCAAATTCTTTCCCAAATGGCTTTTCTCTACATTAAGTCTCTTCAATTTTCTTGTACATTAATAGTTGGATGGAGCCAAAGTAGTTATTTACTTTAAAAACGTCAGTAGCAATGAGAATGCTTTATAGCAAACTAAAAGTATATATAGAAAGTATATATATATCCATATAGAAAGAAATTTGATTTGTGTAGTATAAAAATTACATTTTCTCTCTCTAGACTCTGACCTCATTTTACCTAAAGAGTCAGATAAAAATATAATGTGACCTATATGTATAACTGAATCACTTTGCTGTATACCAGAAACTAACACAGCATTGTAAATCAACTATACTTCAAAAACAATTTTTAAATAAAAATAAAAGCTATAAGATCTCTGAAAAAAAAATAATGTGACCTATAGAACTTAAAATAATGTGGTTTTTAGTTTCAAATGTCTTAATGAGGAAAAGTAGATTTTGCTTCTGTGTTCTTTTAAGAACAAATAAAGTAGAAGTAGAAATTTTATTGCATTGTCTTTCTTATGTTTAGAAATAGGGACCTACCTCCTGACTTTTTCTTTTTGTTTTAATTTTTTTTTTTTTTTTGTCCGCACTTTGAGGCTTGTGGGATCTTAGTTTCCCAACCAGGGACTGAACCCGGGCCCTTGGCAGTGAGAGTGTGGAGTCATAACCACTGGAACACCAGGGAATTCCTACCTCCTGATTTTCATCAAGCATTTTCTTCTTTAAAACTCATCTGTTCTTGTTTGATTTGTAATATTAATATTTTGATTAGTTTCTGTTCAAATGATCATTTAATTAATTTTATCTTTCAGTATTTTAAAACACATTGAGGTATAAAGCTATGGTTCTATCTACATTATTTCTCTTTATACATCTGAAAACCATAATACCCCAATCAAAATATTGCTGAAATGTTTTCACTTGAAATCCGAAAGTTTTTTTTGTCACCTCAATGATTAAAATATATATTTACAGACTCAACAAAGTAATAAAATAAAAACGGCTATTTTTCACACTCTGACTCATTATACATAAAGATTCCTTTCATCCTATCCCATCCCCGTATGTCCCCCTCCCTCCCAAAGATTATCTTGCACAACAGAGAATGGGTAAAATATCATGATTTTACATAATGTAGTACATTCAGATGAAAAGTGGGAAAAAAATCAAGTAATTCATGGATAGATAGATATCTGGAATTAGGCAATGTTGTTAAGTAGCTACCTACTAGCCTTTGGCATTACTCCACCTCTCCCCAGGTGGCATTTCACCCAGTTCCAGGATCCTTCCTACCCAGGTGATAACGTTCCCAGCCCCAAGCTCAGATTGTACCTTCTGTCCATGGTCCCGCACTGTGTCCCCATCAGCCTTCTCATGCTCCATGCTTCTCATTTCTTTCCTCCATCAGCATTTACTTGTCTGTCTCATTTGCTCTGGGTCCTGCTCTCTGCTGGTAATTGGGTAAATTAACTTTTTGAAAATAAATTTGTTTATACCTAAAATAAAATAATTTGCAATCAAAAAAGTAAGTTTAACTTTGTTAAAGACATGTCATAAATAGCATTTAAGGGACTTTGACATGTTAAAAATTAGGCCTTTCTCTTCTTGGATCATGTATTAATAGTCCCGCTCAATCATATAGGCCCATAGTTAGATCACGTGACAAAGGCACAGCAATACTGAAGCCAAGTTTGATACTTAGATAGGCCAGTTGGTCCTGCTATTCATGTCAGATGAAATGAACATAGAAGTCCTCAGTATGAACCAGTAATTCTTTATGTGGATGGCTTGACACACTCATGGCTACTACTAGAAAAGAACAAAAGTATCCATTGATGATACGTCAGTGAATTCACCTTTGGGAAGGAAGGTGGATAAACAAGAGACGGTGTCATATGTTCAGAGCTATATATTTACTGTCTGTGCCTCTGCATGTGCAGTAGAGATATTTCTGGCAATGAATGTTAAATGACTATAGAAAGATTTTTAAATGCATAACCAATCTTTCTAAGAAAATATGGAAACTCTTAAAAACCCAAAACTTTAGAAGAACACTTTGATTTTCACAGACAACCAAGAAATACAACCCTTGCCCCCAGAGAAATAGGCAGAAAACTTTGAAAGCTGAAATCCAATTTGATTCTCTCAGATTTTTGCTGGCTATTTGCTGTGTTCACATCATTACAGTTTGTTTTCTTTTTATTTTAAACTATCCAAGTTTCCTTTTTAAAGCTTTTCTCTGCTGCCTTTCTTTTCTTTGCACAAACACATTGAAATGAGGAATGTTAAGTCTGTTTCTATTAACCTCTTACACACATTCCAGAAGACTTCACCTCCAAATGATCTCATTCTGATTTCTTTCCCTTTTGAACCCTCTCCTTTCCAGAAACAGAGAACACCAAATTCCTTCTGATCAAAAGTGACCATCTGCTTCGGGTCAGAACAGAATGGACCACTGATCAGCTACTGCCTTTGTAACCAACACTTCTCTCCACTCCCAGTGCCCGCCCTGTTTCCCAACCCAGCCACCCATACCACTTGCCCAAGACAGCAGCTCTCACAGAGAGATGGTTTAGTCAGAGTTCACCACCGCAATATGGATAGGAAACTCTTTTGACAGGTGCTGCAAAGGAGCCTTACGGAAAGTGGAGTTTCCAGCAGCGGTCTGTGGAAGTAGATTCAGGACCTTCTCCTACAATTCGGCCACAACAAGGGACCTTCAGTCATAGTTCCTCACACAATTCAGTCAATGATTCATCTTCTTACTAACCTCTCCAAGCTCTCATCTTATTGTCCAGGGTGGAGGGATACTTCTATCCATCCTGTATGAGTGTTTCTAAACTTAAAGCTTACCTAAAATCTCAGCATCAAACAAAAACAGCTCAGGAATTTTAAAATGCCCTTAATATATATATAAAATGTAATATATCCAGAGCAACTAAATTAATTTTCAAGGTTTTAAAAACACTTCAATTAGTTTGGGTATGGTTTTAAAAAACAACCTATTTTGAAATTCTTTTCCCTGGTTGGCGTCACCTTCTAAAACAGCCGGGCCTATATTCCACCAAACCAACTGGCTTGGAAAAAAACATTTCCAGGGATTTCTAAATACAAACAGAGAGTTGTTTAGGTATCAGGATGATTTGGCACAATCTGTCTAAATCCTTCCCTTCAGGTTTCCTAGCATGCAACTAAACCCTGGAGGGAGAGAAAAAGTTTCTCCTGGCTTACTCCATAATTCTCACCTGACCCATATTTTCTTCTACTTCAAGCAGAAATCTGCTGAAAAGCTTGCCAAATATATATATATATATATATATATATATATATATATATATATGAAAGGCTCTTTAGGGACAATTTCGTCACTTTTGATAGAAATGACTGCAGATGTACACACCGCCTCCTCTACAGAGCCTCCTTACTGCTGCACTTGGCTTGTGCAGTAGGAGAGTTTTACTTCCCTGGTTTGTGGCAGCTTAATTATCAGCCTTCAGAAAAGAGGATCAAGTAGGTAGACCAAGTCTAAATCGTGTTCTGCCATAATTTCTAGCAACCTCTAATCATTTGTAAGGAATGGAGTGTAAATAGCAAATAAATAAATGACAATTGTTTTTAGTGAAATCAGGAGAGTTTGTATTTCAGGAGCCAATGTATTTCAAAAGCAAAGGCTTATTAGGTGCAATCATAAACAAGGGTTAGATTGCCGATTCTGACAATTTCCACCTATGTGTTCTTCATCAGTCATGCTGCCACCCGCACACCCCGACTCTCTGATGGCTCACTCAGAAAACAGAAATGAAAATATCTGCAACGAATCCCTCATCCACTAGGTGTGACAAAATGAGAAAATGGATGATGAAACACTTTGCACAATGTGAAGAACTATTCTAAATGTATAAGAATATCCATTAGAGCATTATTCAAAGAAAGGGAGTTAAATGCATTTTGCTGCAAATTTTAAGACCCACACCTAGGAAAACTCAAAGTATCATAGGAATACTTAAATCATGATAATTAAAAATAGAGTGAAATAAGAGAAGCATTTGACTACTGTGACATTCACAATTATGAAATATTTGCAGTAAAATGAAGTAAGAAATCAACTGAAATTATTTGATGGAAAAAAAGGTGAGAGGTGGAATTTTAAGTACTCTTGGACAGTACTAGGAAGGCTAACTAGAAAAGGGAAACTGCTTTGGTGACAGTCTATAAACTGGGCTCAGTAAATGCATATTCACAACTATCTTAATATTTAAGCTGTTTCCTTAATTGCCTGCTAATTCAAGGAACATCACAGTGGTTTGCCCTTTGTACTGCCACATACATCCTCAATTGCTCCTAAATATCTGGTTAGTTGGGACAAAAGCATATTAAATTTTAAAAATTTCTGAGAATACAGAGAAATGCAATAGGAAAGTACAAGTCTTAATTTTAGTTTTGTGGAAAGTACAGGATGATAGAATCAAGTGTTTTAGGGCTGGAAGGGACTTAAGGGGGCAAACACTGCTATCGTTTTTTTTAATCCTTTCTTTGATATATGTTTTTGAATCAAAATTAAATTTAAATTTGAATTTGAATTACAATGAAGATAATTTTATAATCACCCTGGTTTGATCCCTGTCACTGGCAGTGAGTGGCATTCTTTCTTGGGGGAAAATTCCACAAATTGTTGGTGTCAAGTTAGGGACAGATATTAACTAGATTTCCTTCCTAACAAAGCCACGGAATCAAGTCTAGGTGCCTGTCCGGAGCAAGACTCGTTGGATTTGTCTTCCTCTATCCAGAAAGCTGAGAAGATTGTGAAGTAGATCAGATGTGCAAGAAAGGAAGAGTGGAAGCATTGCCTAGAGTAGCCCAACCCCATTATTTATTGACATGTTTATGTAAGCTCTGGTACTTTTCTTTGGTAATAATTCCCCATCCATCTTATGTTTCCGACATGAAACTTTGTCCTGCAACTCAATATTCTATCATTATAGCTCGCACTAGCAACGAAGCAGTAACCTTAAATTCTCTATTGCAAGGAATCAAATGAGAAAGCAAAAACTGACACACTCATTTTAAGCTGCATCATATAACAATGGCTCAGAACCCAGTGGTTTATGAATGAAATAAAGATAATTCATTACACAGGCACTTGGATATTCACATGCCCAACACATCTGATACACTTGACAACTACGGAAATATGAGTGGAAAAAATGTGTTCATAGGATCAAGAAAGAACTTTCACCATGTAAAGGTGAATGAGTGCATTAACATTTTTTTCCTTTACTTTCTCTAAGAATTTCCAAAATCCATTGAATTTTTTTTTAAAGTTACACTTGAAATAATATTCAACAAAAACTGATCTACATTCCAACTGGTATGCTAACTCGAATTGTGAGTAGTTTAAACTTTTATCACAGTGCAATATATTTATAGTCATGCTTGAACAGATTAGGTTAGAAGCATGCGTTCCATTCTGCAATATGAATACTGTTAATCTATTTCCCAACAAAAGTCAAAAGATGCCCAGTGCATAGAAAAATACAAATCACTGTAGTCAATACATTATGGGACTGATCTTGGGACTTACACAGTGATGATGAAGTCCTGAAATGCCATGCCCACAAAAGCACATTAAAAAGTGGATAAACATACTTTATTAGACAATCTCTAAAAATTAAAAGATGAGGGCTTTAAATTTGGGGGATGTTCTTGCTGTGTGCTTTGAATAGTGCATTTCTGCTCACCTCCTGGCTTGACTGGTCCATCAGACATCACCTTCCTGAGGGCTAGCTGGCTTTGGTCTTGGTTGCCATTAGCTGGTGGAGGCAGATTATCAGACTGAGTTCTTTGAATGGGGAGGACTCCTGCTATGCTGTGTCTGTGCTGCTTCCCGGCATGATTAGACTGACCGCTTTTATGTGCTGCTGTGGTAGTGTGGGTGAAATGGAAACCCAGAGTATGTATCCTCAGATGGAACCAGCTTGAATGTTATTCATGCAAACAGAAGTGATCTTTTGCTCTATTGAAGTAAGTTGTGTTTTCAAATGCCAAAATGACACCACATGCACAGCACAAAAGGGGGTTAAAACTGGCTGTTTCTTTGGAAATGATGACTTTGAGAGATGGAGAGAACATTCATCTATCTCCGTTGTTTGCCTGATGCCTCTTGGAAGTAACAGTGCCCCTACATTTTTAAAGTCTCTGTACTCATTAAGTTCTTATATAATTCTATCAATTGAAATTACAGCAGTTAAGATGGGTGAATTGTTATGCTTTAATTGATATCTTGACTTCCAAAGGATTTCCAATGGTTAGAAAAAAGAATAATCCTATAAATTCTCTTGTATCATATACAAAGTGTGATCCAACAGAATGGACCCCACTGTGCTCCTTAATGAGGTAACATGGCCTCATTGGATATGCTTAGACATATATTAATACTACTTACTTTTTTGAGAATATAAGAAACATTATTTTCTTTAGATTTTTTTCCCAAAAGACTAGAAAGTTTCTCACACGGAAAGCTTCATTATTTCACATGCATAATTTATTTAAAAATTTAAGCATGAAATGTTTTTTCCATTTCCCCTAGGTTCTAGAACTTGACTGTTGGTTACATGACTCTTCTGCCTAAAATTTTTTAGTGTTTTTCAGAGGTGAGACTCATTGCTAATCTGCTCAAAATGCTTATGTGTGCCTTTTTTTCGTGTAATGCCCAGAAAACTGGCAGCCACTTGCGCTTATAATTCCTGTATTCTAAAGGATATTTAAGTGCACACAAAAAGGACACACAACATAGTTTTGCCTGCACACATCACAGACACAGCTACCAAATACTATGAGCCAGGTTGGATGGATGGTGGAGACAAAGGAGAAACAGCCAGTTTTATTTCATTCTATGTAAATTAAAACAAAAAAGAACTAAATGAGAGACAGCATATTTATGTATCGATACTGTTCCTATACAAAGGAACAGAGAACAGAGGGAGCAGGAAAAGCACAAAACAAAGCAAATGGGGAAGGACAGCAGGAAAGAAAGGCAACAGATGAACATTAAGCTGCCATGCTGAGGAATTTATTTGCGTCTTTTACTTGGTTGAAGGCGGAGTTGTTGCACTAGCGGCTTTGGCAGCGGCTATAGCAGCCCCTGCATCTTCCAGGTGGGTCTGAGTGACGCTGGTTTTGCTTTGACCGTGAGATGGTCCATGAGAGCGGAGATGGCCTTTGGATGAGGATTTCGAGCTACCGGGACTACTATAGGATTTCTCAATGGTGGGAACCTGCATGTCTGGTTACAAAAGGGTAAAACATGAGTTAAAGTTGCTCCAGCGTTCCTCCTGTCAAGCTGGGTCTCACATAATTTGAAACCGCCTAAGATTTATGTTAATTCTGTTCCTTTTTTGGCACGTTTATTCAACTGCTCACCATACAGCAGTGTGATTCAACATTTGGGAGACAATTTTTGGGAGAAAAGGCAAGAGGATGATAATCTTGAGAAGAGAGGTTTGAGAAGAGGAATGAATACATTCTAAGTAGTCTCATATAAATGAATATATTAACTTATAGTTTCACCAAGCAACTCTGCTAATTCTAGTAGGGACCATGTAAGAAACAATAGGCTGACACTGCCGCAGGAGGAGTTTTAAGTAAAATTCCTGGAGGAAGGTGTGTGAGTCACTGGGATACATGGAAGTGGAGACTATTATATCATCATCTCAGGTGATTTTAGAGAATGTATATATAAGATCACACATTTACTGTGGTAGTCATAGAGAGAGAGGTCTTTATACTAATCATCTTCCAGAAAGTTAATTAGTGCAGAGTTGATCTGGCTAAGTGGAATCCAGAAATGATCTATACAACTCATAAGTAATCTATAGCACTTATTGTAGTCAGTGGTTTATTGTATCAGCTCAGTGGTCTCCTGGACGTGACCTCGGTTTTTCATCTCCTAGAACACTTGCATTTCCAATCCAAATTGTAAAGAACCACTTTTCAATTTGCTGTACTTCCTGAGAATTGGCAAAAAGGAATACTCAGATCCAATATAAAAATTTTTATTTAATATTTATAAATAGCTCAGCATATCCTGGAAACATACTACATGGTTCCCTCATACAGGCAGTAACTCATTTTATGATGAAGATTACTGTTGTGTTGTAGGATAACTGGTTATTGAACCTCCCAAAGGAAAAGCTCATTCCAATGGGAAAGCTGTGCATATTGCCAAACCCAATGTACGATGCTGCAATTTAAAAACAATAATAGTAGTTAAAAAAAAATCATAGAATTAGTTTGAATGCACCATTTAGGAAAGGTTTAAGTAATTTTCAGCATACCAACTGTTTTGATGACATGAGGAAAATGTTTTTGATATAATTAAAAAGCAGAATGCAAAACTGTTTTGTCCATATATTACATATATGATTTATGAATAAGAATATACCTATGAAAAAATAGGGATTTAAACAGAAGAAACATGCATAAATGGTAATGATGATTATGTCTAGTCAATGAACTGTTGAGGATTTTTATGTTTTCTTTATGAAATACGCCAACGTATTTTATAAAATCATATTAACCTAGATTTTGAGAGCTGAAAAAGACCCAATAGCTCATATAACCCAACCTCCTCCATTTTATAGTTTGAAAAACAGAGAACCAGAGAGGTGAAGATCACAAAGGCATCAACCTAATTATGAGCTGATCTGAGACTAAAGCCCATTTCTCCTGATTCCATATCCATTATCTTTGCATGATATTATATTAAATATTTCCTAATATAATACTTTTCAAAAGATATTAAATATACAGGCACTCATATTCAAGAAGATACTGAGTGAACAAACAGACAAAAGTTTTTTTCTACTTGAAATATCTCCTACCCTTGGATAGATCAGGGAAGATACCATGGCTTCTACTTTTGATGACAGACGGCTTTGGGGACTGTTGGCTGCTTTGACTGGAATAGGGCTTGCCATGATCAATGCTTTCAGTCTGTTCTTTGAGAGGATACCACCTAGGCATGTTATCGAGGTGAGATGTGCTAGATAAATCAATCAATACCTCAAAAAAAGTGCAATAAGTGAATAAAATTTATGGGTTAAGCTGTAATTCATTTGTTGTTTTTTTCTGTGATCTGAAATTTATTCAAGGACGTAAGTCAAAGGATATAGTATAACCTTTAGGATGATGAGATCGTCCTCATTTTTCTTCACCCATGATACTGAGACTGTCTTGTGCATACCAGACGCTGTAAAAACGTTTGGTTAAATCGAACTGTATGACATCTCTATTAATTAAATTATTTGGAGATGATGCAAAAAGGTAGAGTCACAAGTCAACCTCTTTATGAAATAAAGTCTTCTTTTGTTAAATGGACACGTTATATTCTTAAACTGGGCTAGTGCTTTTTTTGCAGATTGTTTGATTTTAGTTACAAGAGGGAAAAAATGAAAAAGAATGGCTAATTTTCAATTACTAACTTATTCCCTCTATTTTAAAACATACTTTAGTTCACATTTGAAACAGAGATATTACCAACAGTTTACAATAAGAAAGCACTGTGTCATGGTTTAATTGGCAACATGTTTTCTTTCTTAGTGGTACATAAACAATGGTGCATTTTACAGTAGTTGGCATCTTAAATTTGAGCAGATATTAAAAAATAAAACCACACAACGGATATATGCTTTAGGTTCATGAGAACAATAAATTATAAGGACTTCAATAAATCAGCTTTTTGAAATAGGACAATAAATCAGATATAACCGTACTCTAGAGTAGTCCTGCCTAAGACCAAGATTAGTCCAAGTGGCTATACCGCATGGAGCCTGCAGGTGAAGTTCAAATGATCTAGTTTTGATGGGAAAGAGGTACAGAGTGTAGGAACCAAACAAGACCTCATGTCACCTAGACTACTCAACTGTTTTCTATTGTCTCTATCAAAAGGATATTGTATTTTCTAGGTGTTATATATTTTTAGAGATTTATTTTTTAACATTAATTCATAACTTCTGCTTTAAGCAAAGATCACTAAACAAAATATGTATTTTTGGAATATGATAGATGAAAAATATCACAGAATCTGACCATCCTGCCACACATTTCATAATTAGGTTACACTCCTTGTGAATTTATAAAAATTGTTTTTACTGTTTTCTCCTACTTCTAGTTTTGCTTCTTAAAATATTTTGAGATTTTTTTGTGGGACACTTAAAAGAAATAAGAATGTAAAATGTCATATCAAGTCATTCATACGTGCAATGAGGAATAGCAATTAAATAACCTGAAAATGCATTTGAAAAAAATCCAGCTCATTTTATATTACAATAAATTTATCTCAAATCTTTTACATAATTATTTGGATTCACAGCACGATTATATAACTTTCAATCAAAACAATTAATATTTCATCTTGCAAATTAATTATAAAGTACATCAGGTGGTAAAGTGAAAATTATTTTTCCAGGTGCTATTCATCTATTCAAAGAGTCATTCGTAAATAAATTCTATCCACCAAAGAATTTTATCCAGAAACAGTTATCTTATACACTTAAGAAATATGCTTTCCATAAAGAGTTAATTGATGGTTTATAATGGTTTATAATGAAGCAAATAAAAAAAGGAAACCATAGGCTCACCTCACCAAGAAAATCATTGGAAGAAAATCTATCATAATCCCAGACTGTCATCTCCAATGTTTTCTTCTTGAGCTACAGTTCAAATCAAAATGTCATTAAACCTCATTTCTCATCATAAATTTTCATTATACTCATATAATAGATTCATTTATATTTTCATTCCTTGAACTCTTTTCGCTTATGTAAAAATACTTTAAGTTTATATAAAACTGTATACTTATATTCAATATTATGTAAACTGTCAATCATTTTGTGGTCCAACCAAGTATTTGATCATAAGATACCTCACTATTTTTCAAAAAAAAAAAGGTGATTTTTACTTATTTCCTGTTATTCTACCCCTGCCCATTATTAAAAGTACCAAGTAGAATCTACATATACTCTTTAAATACATGAAATTCATGGGTTGCAAAAATGTCTAGGTTATTCAAAGTATTTGGATTATAGTTTTTTGTTTCAGTAAATTGCCAAAACACATTAGTAGCACTGTCTTATTTCTGCAGGTGAAATTTAACTTATTTTAAATTCAAGAACCCAGATTATAATTTATATCCAGCTTCAATTTCATAGTCAAATTAGAAATCTTCCAAAGGATAAATTAGAAACCTCATTTTGAAAGACAACTCATTTGTAAATTGTTTTCATGGATGTCTTCTTCCTATTCTATTTGTATTCTTTTCTCTCTGAATTCATCTTTATAAACCATCAGTTATTTTCTATTATTGATACAAAGTTATGACATGAAGACTTTCAGAAACACATTGATGCAATTTTGCTTAGAGTCATCTATTTGTTGTGATAATCCTTTACACTCGTCTTCTTCATGCTTTCTTCCGTACAGTTTAGTTGCACCATGCCAGATCTGTAGGAAGCCTCAATTTAGAAAAGAGATGATCCCTAAATTGTTGCCAGGAGGGGTAATTCATTTCAGTGCATCTGAATCTTATTTTTTCTTTGTTTATGAAAGTCAAAATACAGCTATTTGGAAAATATTTTCCCTCAAAATATGATAAATAGAGCCCAGTCTATTGAAATATTTAATTTTGAAATAATCAGTGGAAAATGTCCCACTAGTCTTATTCATTTTGTTTATTTTTTAGCTGTTTTGTCAAAATGTGCACATTTTCTTTCACTGTATCTTCGAACTGCACCCAGTTCCTTTTACTGGCTATATTTTTTTTTGTTTGTATGGAAAAATTGATATGAATCACAATCTTTCAATAACTCTGTCATCACTATTTTTATATTAGCCTGAATCTGTCATATAGAAAATAATCATTGCATACCTGTTCCATGGAGATACTTTTATAAATTACTGTTTGATTCCACTCAGGATTAAGACTTTTCTGAACATATTTAGTCCTTCTCTTGTACTCAGCACTGAATTGGAAAAAAAGAATTACCCTGATTATTTACCTTGACCGATGACTTCATAGTCAACCTGAAGGGCATGCAGACTTTTAAAGGTATTTTGTTTTGAATCACCTTGTAATCGTCTCATCATACTCATGTCTTAAACTGTATTTTAAGTTGAATGCACAGTGACAATTTAAAAATATCTTGGATGCCTTTAGTTTTACTTTCCCTAAGGTATTTTGTTTTAAAGAAAAGCTTTTAGGTGTTCTAACTAGAATACAATTTTAGAAATCTTAATCTCTCCTGAATGTGTGAGATAATTACATGAACTATACAGTAACGTCAACATCTTCATGTCCTATAAATAATTTGATATTTAACTTTCCAATAGTTTTGCAACTGATCATGTCAGCAAAGCCAAATGGTCTTTCAATTCATTTTTTTCTATAGAAAACTGAAATAACTGTACTGACTGAGGAAAGGATGAAAAATGGCTGTTGCTATAGCTGAGATTCCATAAACATTTGTTACCTTATTTATTTATTTATTTATTTTGCGGTACGCGGGCCTCTCACTGTTGTGGCCTCTCCTGTTGCGGAGCACAGGCTCCGGACACGCAGGCTCAGCGGCCATGGCTCACTGGCCCAGCCGCTTCGCGGCATGTGGGATCCTCCCGGACCAGGGCACGAACCCGCGCCCCCTGCATCGGCAGGCGGACTCTCAACCACTGCGCCACCAGGGAAGCCTGTGTTACCTTATATTTATAGTAGATTTTAACACTCTTGGTAAAGCAGAATACTTACTTATGAAATAAACTTAATTAAATACAAATTCTTGGTTTATGTCAATAGCTTATGTTACAAATGATGAACCAAATCAAAACTTTTCCTCATTCATTATAACTTGGGGCATTTCAGTTTATCCTTGACTCTTCCATGCCCTCTGATCACCAGTTAGAAGCTTATACCTTACACGTTTAAGCATAACTTATTTTCAAAACTTATTCTAATTAAGTCTGACCAAACATTTATAACTGGCATCAACCAGCTAATAGGGTTGGAATTATTGCCATTTGCTATGAGCCAATGGTGCCCACATACACAAAGCTTTTCTCTAACACTCACTGGCTTTTTCCAAATTTTCTGCCTAGAAAACAAATCTACTTGTTTGGGGTCCATTCACATGCCTGGACTTCATAAACTGCCTTACCCTAAAGGTACTGCATCCTGACCCTGGACCTGTAGTTCTATTCCCAACCGTCGGCAGACTAACTCTTGTTATATTCCTGGTCTCAAGCATTGCCAAATTCTGGAATACCTACTATTGTTCCCCAGATGCTAATTTAATTATTCATTCTAGATAAAACTATTAAGAATCAAGCTCCAGTTCACCACTCACTTTTAGAGATGGGTCTACAGCCAAGTATCTTTTTTTCTCCCTCTGGCTTTATTCTCTTTCTTATCAGACATACACAAGGGCAATAATTTCCAACACTGACTGCATATTAGGATCACTTTGGGATCTGAGTTCCAAGGGTTGTAGGTTGGGCAACTAGCTGGGCACCCACATCCCCCTGCCCTTCACCCCCAAGGAGAGTCTTACTTAACAGGTCTGGGGTGAGGCTTGAGCATCAGAATTTTAAAAATGATCTAGGTAAATCTAAAGTATTGCCAAGATTGAGAACCACTGAGAACCGCTGAGCTCATGTCTCCTAAGACCTCACGTTTCAGCCACTGTGAACTGAATCCAATTTAAGAAATGAAGCAGCACTAGTCTCATTTGTAACCAACCTATCTGAATGTACAAAACAAGAGAGTAGGATTTGACAATTTTGTCATTCGGCACAAAGTGCAAATAATTCTGGGGAAATGTATAGGCAATGATTCAAAGACACAGGAACTTTCATAGACTGTGGACAGAAAGTATACATTTGTACATATACTTTTTAGGTAAATTTGTCTATGTTCAGTGAAGTTTATGCACTCAAGTACCCAGAAAATTCCACTTTGACTTAACTCCACTTCTACTTTAGAGAAATTCTCCCACATGTACAAAAGGAATTTGTTAAAGAACATTCATTGCAACATTGTTTCTAATAGTGTGTTAATAATATAATAAATACATTATGATATATTTATTCAATGAAATTTAAGCAGCAGTTAAATTAAACGAAATACACCTTCATTTATCAAGATAGATAAATCTTAAAAAAAATCTTGAGCAAATAATTTGCAGAAGAAAACCCATAGTAAGTTATCATGATATAAAGTTAAAATTACATGAAATAATACTGTAAATTATTTATGTCTACTTGTATATATGTATGACAAACATTAACATCATAAGACAGCTTGGGAATTGTAGACGTTAAACTCTATTTTGTGGTTATCTCAGGACGACAGGGGAATGGTTTCAGAGGACTTCAGGGGTACCTGTAATATATATATTTTTAAAAAAATATGAAGCCAATATAGCAAAATGTTACGATTTGGTAAAATTGGATAGCAAGAACACAAGTATTTGAGACAGTATTTTCTATAATTTTCAGTAATTTTAAAATATTTTATAACAAAATTCAAAACTATTTTAGCAAATTATGTCCTTTTATGCTTTATGATTTTGATTCTTTAAATTAATGACATAAGAAGAATGAATATGACCACTTTTAAGTTAATAGCCAACTTTGGTTGCTACTGTAGAATTCATGGCTATTCCTGTAGTAGGTATACTAAGAAAAAAACACATTGTGTAGTATGAGCTTTAAAGTTTCTATCTGTTTTGGACTTAATTATCCAAGTGGTGAGATCATGGGAAAAATATATTAGGGATAAGATTCATAATACAGTGAACAGTGGTAAAATTGTTATTTTTTTCAAATTCTGAAAAATTGAATGCACAAAATTTTAAAATAAGATTGAAGATGGAAATTAATGTCAAATGCAAACTCATGTATTTTTACTAAAATTCTATATATGTCAGTATATATTAAAATAGCCTGAACTATTGAAATGCCTTCAAAAAGATATATTAGTCAACATATTTTCTTAATTTATAAATATTAATAATTGTTATATTTCACATGCATAGTCATTTTTCACCCATATGTAGCAAAATTATTGAATGCCAACTCTGCACCAGGAATTACGCTCTATCAAAACGTACAGCTGCAAAACTCTTAATTGTACTGACATACCATTATGTCATGAGAAGCACTTTATAAAGTAAGCACATTGAAATAATAACAGCTAACATTTACGAAATGCTTTTTCACAGGCAGAGTTCTAAGTGTTTTTCATGTGTTACATTATTTAACCCTCAAAGCAATTCTATGAGTCCAGTATTATTTATTATCCGATTTTATAGCTGATAAGAACTGAAGCTCAGAGGAATTCAGGCATGTTGGCAAGGTTGCATAGTTATTAATTCATAGGACCAGGTTTCAAACACAGGGAAACTAATTTCTTGCTCTGAAACATGGGCTATATGAACTCAACTGATTAGGCCCATCATAAAATTTCTTAATTGCAGGTTTCATTCGCTGAAGTGTCTAGTTTGTCTTCTTTATTTTACAGTCAAAAACTGTATACTTCAAATTAAATATGTTTTATATATATAATATAAATTATTTATAGTGTGTGTATATATACACATATCAAAAATGAGGACAGCTTTAGAGTTGCCTAGGGAAATATTGAATGGTATATCCTAAGACTAAGAGAGTGCTGTGGAACAACTAAGGATAATTATTAAAAATTTACTTTTCCTCAGATACACTCACATATAACCCCAATTAGTTGGGAAAAATCTAGATGTTCACTTTACTAGGTTATCTTAATCTTACTAATAAGTTTGAATCTCTAGTTCTCTCAAGACTCAAGGTCTGTGCCCTTTGCCTTTCGGGTTAACGAGGGTAAACACACCTTTCTCCTGATCCTGCCTCTACCAGCCCTGGTTGACCTGTGTAAATGCCAATGAGATCCTTTGTAATGTAAAGGATCACTTGCAACCACTTTGCAATGTACACTTGAATTTCCTGACACGCAGAGATGGCCACACAAAGCTCTTCCTTCAAGAACCCTTGTTTGATAGCTACCATGTACTGACCATCTTGGGCATGATGTCAATGGGCTGTGTTCCCACTTTACACAATTGAAAACTCCACAGTGCTCATCGCCATATCAAAATCTGTGGATGTACAAGTTGAAGGTGGCCAGGTAAGCAGAGGGATTCTTGAATGTGAGCTGAAATCCAGGCTGAGAAATAAGTGGAGTTCCTTTTCCTTTCCTACCGTGTCTGGTAAACACACTACAATCCCTCATGGGAAGATTGCAATAATGACATTATTTTAGGACAATTAAGCCATATGTAATAATCAGAGAAGTTTTTTTATAAGGGAAAATAAAAAGTCAAGTAATCAAGATGGAACATGGTGCTTATCAAACAAAAATCTAGGGACTTCCCCGGTGGTCCAGTGGTTAAGACTTTGCCTTCCAATGCGGGAGGTGCGGGTTCGGTCCCTGGTCGGGGAACTAAGATCCCACATGCCGTGGGGGTGCGGCCAAAAACTTAAAAAAAAAAAATCTAAACCTTTATTTCCTTAAAGTTTTGACTAATTTCTTTTATCATTCTTTCTCTTTTTTATTATTGGACAATCATTTTCTCATAGGTAGATATGATTTTAAGGCTGGCAGAAAAAGGTACTTAAAATTCAATTACCCTCTCCTAAACCAGCAGAATAAAAACAGTTCTCTGAGTTTCTCTGTAAAAAAAATTGAGAAAGAAGAATGGAATATAATGGCTTGTTTGTTCTTAACTTTCATAGAATTATCTAAAGTACTGAAGGTCTTCATATATGTATGTGTGTGTGTGTGTGTGTGTGTGTGTGTGTGTGTGTGTGTGTAGTTTTCTCAAAATTACTCCTCTGAATATGTTGCCTTTAATTTAGAAAGAAGCACAGAGCATATCCCATTTTATAAGCTCTGTTTCTCTGTGTGCAATAGTGCATTTATGGGCTGTCACTTGATTGTCCTCTGTGCTCCCTGGGGTCTGACACTATGGCTGTGTTCTCAATGCCAACCCCAGCACAGAGTCTGGAGCAGTCTGCGCTAAATAAATGGTTTTTGGATGGATCTTTAAAACATGTTTGTAATTCTCTTTTTCCTTTAAAATCTATTGAAATAAAATGTTTGGGCCTTCAAATTGTAAACACATACAACACCTGAATCTGCTTTACATTCTTTCCAGAGGAAATAGTTTGAGATGCTAATGAGGGTGTTTAGAGAAAGTCCAGCCAGGAATTAGGTTTCCAGGTATCACGATAGCAAAAATCAGCTTCAGCCATGGCAAAATCTAACTAGTGGGAAAAAATCTGTACTCTGTCCAACAGTGTAATGAGAGAAAACCACAACGAAATCCTTCAGATATGCTCATTTCCATTTCTTAATTATCCAGGGACAAGTTTTGAGTTCATGGACTCTTCAGGCTATTTCCTTGTCTTTCTTTCACCTCATCTCAGCTGACATTTGGACTGTCAGAGCTTATGAGTATCTTGATTAAAGGATGGCAAGAGGAAATGAAAGGAGACAAGAAAACTGGACCAGTGAAATTCTTTTAGCTAACAGGACATTTTTAAAAAAAATTTTAAGAATGAAGAACGTATTACACTTATTATTGAAGAAAAGTTGTTTGATTTTCTATATAGCGTTGTTAAATAATTTGGTGTAATTCAGTAGCCCAAGCATTCTGCATTTCGTTTTTGCAGGGATAACTGACCATTGGCTACGTGGAGTTTATTATACATATTTCTAGCAATAATAGCTACTGCCATTTATTGAGAGCTTACTACGTGCCAGACATTATGCTTATCATTTTGGGTGCATTCTCCCTGTGTTTCACAAAAAACCCTGGGAGGGGGGCTATGATGATTCCTAGGTGGAAGAGGAAATAGTTTTAGAGAAACTTCAACAACTTCTAAGTGGCAGGGCTGAAATTCAAATCCAAATTCTTAAGGACTTCGCTCATTGGCTTCCTCAGCCTAACTTACAATGTCAGTACCTCATCAGTATAATTCTTTTTCACATTGACAATTCTCGAAGAGATGATGAAAGTGATTTCAAGACGAAAGATATGATGAAAAAAATGACTCTAGATCTTCTAAATTGTAATCTAATACATCCCAGATTATTCTGACCATTATTTACATTTACAGAAAACATGTTATCTTCTAAGTTAAATATAGACAATTATTCTGACAATTTTCAGACAAATTCTGACAATTTTCCCCTGGTTTCTCTGGATAAAAGAGAGGAAGCTTCTGAATAAAGTGACTGATAATGTCTGTTCTAAAATGACGCTAACTCTTTGAAACAAAACTCATTTTGCGCATCAGTCTGAGAGATCTGGAGATGACAGAGCCAGTCATAACAAGCAACCTTTCTCAGTAACAAATTTTGCTGGTTGCCATAATTATGTGATTGCAAAGAAACAGAAAGTTTCTGGGCACCAGAAAGGTTGTAGTAATACTATTCTTTGAGATATTTAATACTCACTAGTGGGAAATACTCACTAATAATACCATTCTTTGAGATATTTAATACTCACTGCCTCTTTGGGGCCACAGCTTGTCAGGTTTAGTAAAGATGCTGAATTTTAATGTCACAGACAAAAATCCTGTACCACTAATATTCTGGGTGGGACTAAAATTCCCATCACCCTGTTGCTACAGGTGGTACAAGATTCACCTCCCCAACTAAATAACACATTTAATTTACAATGCAATGAGATGTGCAAAAATATGCTTTTGGCTATGTGTTAAGAAATATCCTTAGCTGACAATGTAGTGATGCAACATGCTCTAGCAGAAAACAGACAAACCAAGGAGGTTGCTCTTATGCTGTTGCTAACAGCCTAGAGCAGGCAGATTATGGCATCCTATATTACACAGCAATAATTCTGTGGTACAGAAGACATGAAAATGTTTCAATAGCAGGTCTAAGTGAGGGTAAAAGACCAGACAGCTATCATCGTTAACATGAGATACACACCTAGTACTGGTCATCCAGAAGATCAGTTAATTCCTTTTGAAAAATGACTAGATTTTTTTGTTTGGTTGTCATAGAAGACTCAGAAGAATCTGAGCCGTGATTTTTGCATGAGAAGCTAAATGAATTTTAGCAGACAAATTATAAATGAAAACTTTAGTTATATCTAATTTCAAAGTGATACTTCCTTATTCATACCGTTCTATGTTTTTACTCCTTTCTACTTTTCTGGGCTCCAATGCACATACCTGCTACACATATTTAGTAATGCTGTGGTCAGAATAGTCTGCTATTAGCCTAATTCAATTGATACCAACATGTAGAAAAATAAAAATTATAGCCAAAGTTGAACTGCAGGTGAATGTACTTAAAAGGCAAACAAGAGAACTCTAGACATTTCACTGAAGTGTGACACTGAAAGAGAACCAACTCTACCTTTCATTCTAGACAACCATGACTTGACTGTATTGATTCCAAGAGCAAGAATGAAGGATACAGCAGGAAAGTAGGAAAGACAGGAAGAAAAAAGTTAGGAACAGAAATAAGGAAGAAAATGTGAGAATAAAAACTAGAGGAGCTATACCATAATATATTAACAACATGAGGCAGAAAATAATCTTAGAACTAAAGTGAAAATAATACCTCAGAAGTGTAGTAAATTCCAAGGTCTTGGCCACTATAATAATTAGGAGTAATTTAATGAAAGGGCTAGGAATTGAATACGAGTAGCACATTAGCCTGCTTTTTAGTCAAATTCCACCCAGAAGGCATGTTTTGTTTGACAAATGGCATGGGGATAGCTTTAGGTGGGACCTCACTCTTCATTTCACTATAGTTCCCACCCTTCTTTCTCTGTTACCTACTCCAGAATGGACTGACATATTCATGCCACCTGCCTGAAAAAATAACCACTCTCTTATAGTATAAAAGGTGATACTCCAGGATATTAAAGAAGATAGAAAATAAAAGACAGTGTTTTATTTTCATTCATTCATTAGCAAATGCTGATTTAGAGATATACCCTTGGCAGTCATTTCCTCTTGTCCCATAATACTGGCATTAAATAACAATGACGGTCTAATGATCCAAATCAAAGACAGAATGAAGTTATCAGTTAGTTATATTCAAGTTAAAAAAAATAGTGGTGGGATGAGGGATAAATAAGGAGTTTGAGATTAGTAGATACAAACTACTACATATAAAATAGATAAACAACAAGGTCATACTGTGTACCACAGGAAACTATATTCAATATCTTGTAATAAACTATAATGGAAAAGAATATGAAAAACAATATATATATATATGTATAACTGAATCACTTTGCTGTATACTAGAAACTAATGCAACATTATAAATCAACTCTACTTCAAAAAAGTAGACAAATTACAGGTATAACTACTACATAAAGACATAAACTAACATAAAATAAAGCTTCCCTTTCCTGTTCTACATGGCTAGTTGGTAATGTCTGAATTAAATTCATTTCAGCCTGCAGAATTCTCTTCAGTATTTCCCGAAGGGCAACTCAGCTGGGAAAAAAACTGTTTCTCAGATTTGTTTTTTTCTGGCAATGTCTTATTTAGTTATTTAACATCTTTACTGACACAGGATGACAATCCTACACTGCAGCACTATTTACCCTAGCCAAGGCTTGGAACAACCAAAATGTCCATCAACAGATGAAAGCACAAAGAAGTGGTACATGTACACAATGGAATATTACTCCGATAAAAAATATAAATTAAATGTAAACAACAAACATAAGTTAGGAGACATAAGCCTTGGGGCTTTATCCGGGCACACTCCACTCTAATTTACAACCAAGGAACACTACTTCCAGGAAGAAACTGTTTCCTTAGTAACCAGAGTGGGGAATGTAGAAATGCTGCCACCCTGTGGCCGATTGCCACAACAGCAGCTTTAAAACCTGTGCTAAAGGACACTTCATATTCATAAGGACTGCAGGGCTATAAATGACACGGGACAACAAAATGTGTCAAGGGAGGTAATGGCCAAAAAAATTCAAAACATGGCACATACTTCAAGAAACCATTTGAATAGGTAAGCTGTACTCATTCTTTAAAAAACAAAACAAAAAAAATTACATGGCTATAAGCTTAATATAAGGAATTATTAGACATATGCAAATCCAGCCAGAAAAAGGTATCAGCTCACACCGGTCAGAATGACCATCAGCAAAAACATACAAACAATAAATGCTGAAGAGGTTGTGAAGAAATGCATACCCTCAACTTTAAGTGGCTCGTAAACTGGTAAGTGCCGCTAATGAAAACAGAATGGAGCTGCATTTAAAAGGTAAACATTGAGATACCATATGATCCCACAGGCCCACTCCTTGGCCTGTAATCTAGGAAGACAGACATGGAAAGACACAGGCAGGCAAAACTGCAGCAGTATTACAATAGCCACGACATGGAAACAACCAAAAAGTCCATCAAGAGACGAATGGACAAAGAAGAACTTGTATGTGTACAGATGGAATATTAGGCATGGAAAAAAAATGAAACAATGCAGTTTGCAGAACCATAAATGACTCTGGAGGTAGTCACACAACTGGAAGTAAGTCAGAAAGTGAAAGACACATATCCCATGATATCAATTATAGGTGTTACCTAAAAATTGATACCAATGAAGATATTTCCACAGATAACAGGAATCACAGATTTATTAAACAAACTTATGGTTAACCAATTGAAAGGTGTGAAGACAGGATACATTAGGATATCGGGGTTAACGGAGATACACAAACACATGTGAAATTTATAATCACCAAAGACCTACATAATTCCAAAAGAAGACTACTCAATACTGTGTCATAACCTACATGGCAAATGGATCCCAAGATGAATACATATATGTATAGGTGTAAAACAAATACATCTTGCACACCTAGAACAAACAAAACATTATAATCAAATTTGCTGTGGTAAAAATAAAAATTATATTAAAAAAACGAACAAGAAGTAATGAGGCATACAATTATAGGGGTTCTTCCTGGCTCATTCCATTCTAACTTACAACCTTGGAACACAGCTTCCAGGAAGGCTCTGTTGACCTAGTAACCAAATTTGAGAATGGAGAAATCCTGAAGCATTCTGGTCTTCCTGCAACAGCAGTTTTAAACCCAGTGCTAATGGTCAGTTAAAATTCAACTTAACTGCAGGCCCGTAAATGACACCTGCCCTCAAAAAAAATTCTGGGGTCGAAAATTGACCAAAAAATTCAAAAGAGGGCAACCTTTAAAAAAGACCATTTCAAGAGGCACATTTTACACACATTTTGTCTTTTCTTTCTTTTTTCTTTTCTTTCACCAAAAAAAGGGCATGGAAAAATGCTCAACATCAGAAATTAATAAAGACATGCAAAACCAATCTGTAAAAATGTTCACCTCACAACAGTCAGAATGATCATCAGCAAAACAGTACACAAACAATACGTGATGAAGGGGTTTTAGAGAACTGTGGACACTCTAGCTGCTGGTGGGATGTAAACTGGTAACAGCCAGTAGTTAGAACTGAATGAATGTGAGTTTCTAGGTAAAAATTGAGCTACCATATGATCTGGTAGGCCCACTGCTGCGCCTATCACCTGAGAAGACCAGAATCCAAAACACACAGGCTGGCAATCCTACACTGCAGTAATATTTACCACAGCCAAGACTTGGAGGCAACCAGAATATCCATCAACAGATGAACGAAGCAAGAAGAACTGGTCCATGTACAAAATGGAATATTAGCCATGGAAAAGCATGAAACAGTGCTGTTTGCACCACCACAGAAGGACCTAGATATAATCATACAACTTGAAGTAAGAAAGAAACCGAAAGAAAGATATCCTTTGATATCACTTATAGGTGTTACCTAATAATTGATACCCATGAACTTATTTCCAAGAAAAGGACCCTCATGGATTAACAAATCAAAATTATGTTGAACCAAATGGAAAGGTGGGAGGAATGGATAAATTAGGATATGGGGGTGACAGACCTATACTAATACATATGAAACATATAATCACCAAAGACATATGGAATATCAAGAGAGGTCCACTCAACACTCTGTAATAACATCCATGGGAAAGGATCCAAAGATGAATACATAGATATATAGATATAATGAAACAGATTCTGTACACCTGGAACATACACAACATTTTTATCAAATTTGCTCTGATAAAAAGTAAAAATTAAATTGAAAAACAAACAAGAAGTAAGGAGATATAAGCTGTTGGGGGTTTGCCTTGGCACATTCCACTTTAATTTACAGCCTACTAACATGATTTCCAGGAAGCCTCTGTTGCCCAACTCCCCTGAGTTGTAAATGTAGAAATTTTGCCACCTGTGGCCGTTTCCCGCAAGAGTAGCTTTAAACCACAGCTAATGGTCACTTAATATTCACAAGGACTCAGGGCTGTAAAGGACACCTGCCCCCCAAAAAATGTTCTGAGGTAGGGAATGGCGAAAAAAACTCAGAAGAGGGCAAATTTTTCAAGATCGTATGAGAGGTAAGTTTTACACACTGATTAAAAAAAAAAAGAAAATGGATAAAAGGTCAACATCAGGAATTATTAGACTCATGCAAATCTAATCTACGAAAAGGTTTCAACAGACACCAGTCGAATGACCATCAGCAAAATGTCTACAAACAATAAATGCTGAAGAGGTTTTAGAGAACTGTGTACCCTCTAGCTGCTGGTGAGATGTAAAGTGGTAAGAGCCAATACTGAGAACAGAAAGGAACTGCGTTTCAAAGTAAAAATTGAGGTACCATTCAATCCAGCAGGCCCACCGCTGGGCCCTTCACCTGAGTTGACCAGAGTCGAGAAGATACAGGCTGGCAAAGGTGCACTGCAGCAATATTCACAAAAGCCAAGACATGGAAGCAACCAAAATGTCCATCAACAGATGAATGGACAAAGAAGAAGTGGTCCATGTACACAATGGAATATTAGCCATGGAAAACAATGAAGCACTGCTCTTTGAGGCACCACAGATGAGCCTGGAGATAATCACAACACATGGGGTAAGTCGGAAAGCAAAAGACAAATATCTTATGATATTGCTTCTAGGTGTTATTTAACAACTGACACAAATGAACTTATTTCCACAGAGAAAGACACAGACTTAGAAAACAAACTATGGTTATCTAAAAGGAAAGGTGGGAGCAATGGACAAATTAAGATTAGGGTTGCCGTCCGTATACCAATATATATTAAATACATATATCAAAAAGACCGACCATATACCAAGGGAGGTCTACTGAAGACTCTGTATTAATTTACGTGGAAAGAGGATCTGTACATGAATAGATATACATAATGTACAAATGAACCAGATTGTGTACACCTAGAACAAATAATATTCTAATCATTACTCTGATTAAAAAAATTAATTTATAACAAGGAAGAAGATGTACTGAGACATAAACTTATGGGGTTTTTCCCTGGCACATTCCATTCTAATTTACAACCAAGGAACAGGACTTCCAGGCAGCTCTGCTGCCCGTTTCTCATTCCCTAGATTTGGGAATGGAGAAACGCTGCCGCCGTGTGGCCGTTTCCCACAACAGCAGCTTTCAACCCAGTGCTAATGGTCACTAAATATTAACAACAATTGCAAGTCTGTTAAGTGACACGCGCCCTCAAAAAAAATTCTGGGGTCGAAAATCGACCAAAAAATTCAAAAGAGGGCAAGGTTTTCAAGAAGACAATTTCAAGACGTATATTTTCCTCGCACTTTTTTTTTAAACAAAAACAAAAAAAGGCATGGAAAAATGCTCATCGTTAGGAATTATTAAAGACATGCAAATCCAGTCTACAAAAACATATCAGCTCACACCGGTCAGACTGACCATCATCAAGAATTCTGCAAACAATAAATGCTGAAGGGGATGTGGAGAAATGCGTACCCTCATCTCTAAGTGGGACTAAACTGGTAAGAGCCACTAATGAAAACAGAATGGAGGTGCCTTTAATAGGTACACATTGAGTTACCATAGGATTCAGCAGGCAAACTCCTGGGCCTATGAGCTAAGAAGACAGAATTAGAAAGACACAAGCAGGCAAAACTGCACTGCAGCAGTATTACAATAGCCAAGACATGGAAGCTACCAAAAAGTCCATCAAAAGATGAATGGAAAAGAAGAACTGGTACATGTACAGATGGAATGCTAGCCAAGGAAAAAGATGAAACAATGCTGTTTGCAGCACCACAGATGAGTCTAGAGGTAATCACAACTTGAAGTCAGAAAGCGAAGGACACATATCCTATAGTATCACTTAATGGTGTTACCTAAAAATTGATACCAGTGAAGATTTTTCACAGAGAAAGGCAATCAAAGATTTGATCAACAAACGTATGGTTAACCAAATGGAAAGGTGTGAGGATTGGATAAATTAGGATATTGCGGTAAACAGAGATATACCAACACATGTGAAATATATAAGCACCAAAGGCCTACGGAATACCAAGAGAAGAGTACTCAACATTATGTCATAACCCACATAGGAAATGGATCCGAAGATGAATAGATATATGTTTATGTGTAAAAGAACCACATCTTACACACCTAGAACAAACAAAACACTGGAATCAAATTTGCTGTGATAACAAATAAAAATTAAATTAAGAAAACCAACAAGAAGTAATGAGACATAAACTTACGGGGTTTTTTCCTGGCACATTCCATTCTAATTTACAAGTTGGAACATTACACCCAGGAAGGCTCTTTTGCCATAGTAACCAGATTTGGGAATGGAGAAATGCCACAGCCTTGTGACCATCTCCTGCAAAAACAGCTTTAAACACAGTGCTAAGGGTCACTTAATACTCACAAGAATTGCAGCTCTGTAAATGACACCTGCCCTCAAAACAAATCCTCTGTTCGAATATCGGTGAAAAAATTCAACAGAGGGAAACCTTTCAAGAAGACAATATCAAGAGGTATATTTAACTCACATTTCTTTTCTTCCTTTTTTTTTTTTAGTTTAACAAAAGAGGCCATGGAAAAAGCTCAACATCAAGAATTAAAAAAGACATGCAAATACAATCTACAAACACTTTTACCTGATAACAGTCAGAATGATCATCAGCAAAATATCTCTAAACAATAAGTGCTCAAGGGGTTTTAGGGAACTGTGTACCCTCTAGCTGCTAGTGGGATGTCAAATGGTAACAGCCAGTAGTGAGAACAGAAAGGAGGTGCGTTTAAAGGTAAAAATTGAGCTACCATATGATCTGGGAGGCCAACTACTGGGCCTATCACCTGAGAAGACCACAATCAAAAAGACACAGGCTGACAATCCTACACTGCAGCACTATTTACCATAGCCAAGACTTGGAACAACCAAAATGTCCATCAACAGATGAATGCACAAAGAAGAAGTGGTCCATGTACACAATGGAATATTACTCCGATAAAAAATATAAATTAAATATAAGAAACAAACATAAGTTAGGAGACATAAGCTTTGGGGCTTTATCCGGGCACATTCCACTCTAATTTACAACCAAGGAACACTACTTCCAGGATAATACTGTTTCCTTAGTAACCAGGGTGGGTAATGTAGAAATGCTGCCGCCCTGTGGCCGATTGCCGCAACAGCAGCTTTAAAACCTGTGCTAAAGGTCACTTCATATTCACAAGTACTGCAGGGCTATAAATGACACCTGTCAACAAAATGTGTTGAGAGAGGTAATGGCCAAAAAAATTCAAAACATGGCACATACTTCAAGAAACCATTTGAATAGGTAAGCTGTACTCACTCTTTAAAAAACAAACAAAAAAAACGTACATGGCTATAAGCTTAATATAAAGAATTATTAGACATATGCAAATCCAGCCAGAAAAAGGTATCAGCTCACACCGGTCAGAATAACCATCAGCAAAAATATACAAACAATAAATGCTGAAGAGGTTGTGAAGATATGCATACCCTCAACTTTAAGTGGCTCGTAAACTGGTAAGTGCCGCTAATGAAAACAGAACGGAGCTGCCTTTAAAAGGTAAACATTGAGATACCATATGATCCCGCAGGACCACTCTTTGGCCTGTAACATAGGAAGACAGACATGGAAAGACACAGGCAGGCAAAACTGCACTGCAGCAGTATTACAATAGCCACGACATGGAAACAACCAAAAAGTCCATCAAGAGACGAATGGACAAAGAAGAACTTGTATGTGTAAAGATGGAATATTAGGCATGGAAAAAAAATGAAACGATGCAGTTTGCAGAACCATAGATGACTCTGGAGGTAGTCACACAACTGGAAGTAAGTCAGAAAGCGAAAGACACATATCCCATGATATCAATTATAGGTGTTACTTAAAAATTGATACCAATGAAGATATTTCCACAGAGAAAGGCAATCAGATTTATTAAACAAACTTATGGTTAACCAATAGGAAAGTTGTGAAGATTGGACACATTAAGATATCGGGGTTAACAGAGATATACAAACACATGTGAAATATATACTCTCCAAAGACCTATGGAATTCCAAAAGAAGACTACTCAACACTGTGTCATAACCTACACGGCAAATGGATCCCAAGATGAATACATATATGTATGGGTGTAAAACAAACACATCTTGCACACCTAGAACAAACAAAACATTATAATCAAATTTGCTGTGGTAAAAATAAAAATTAGGGCTTCCCTGGTGGCGCAGTGGTTGAGCGTCCGCCTGCCGATGCAGGGGACACGGGTTCGTGCCCCGGTCCGGGAAGATCCCACGTGTCGCAGAGCGGCTAGGCCCGTGAACCATGGCCACTGAGCCTGCGCATCCGGAGCCTGTGCTCTGCAACGGGAGAGGCCACAACAGTGAGAGGCCCGCATACTGCAAAAAAAAAAAAAAAAAAAAAAAAAAATTATATTAAAAAAACGAACAAGAAGTAACGAGGCACACAATTATAGGGGTTCTTCCTGGCTCATTCCATTCTAACTTACAACCTTGGAACACAGCTTCCAGGAAGGCTCTGTTGACCTAGTAACCAGATATGAGAATGGAGAAATCCTGAAGCATTCTGGCCTTCCTGCAACAGCAGTTTTAAACCCAGTGCTAATGGTCAGTTAAAATTCAACTTAACTGCAGGCCCGTAAATGACACCTGCCCTCAAAAAAAATTCTGGGGTCGAAAATTGACCAAAAAATTCAAAAGAGGGCAACCTTTAAAAAAGACCATTTCAAGAGGCACATTTTACACACATTTTGTCTTTTCTTTCTTTCTTTTTTTTCTTTCACCAAAAAAACGGCATGGAAAAATGCTCAACATCAGAAATTAATAAAGACATGCAAAACCAATCTATAAAAACGTTCACCTCACAACAGTCAGAATGATCATCAGCAAAACAGTACACAAACAATACGTGATGAAGGGGTTTTAGAGAACTGTGGACCCTCTAGCTGCTGGTGGGTTGTAAACTGGTAACAGCCAGTAGTTAGAACTGAATGAATGTGAGTTTCTAGGTAAAAATTGAGCTACCATATGATCTGGTAGGCCCACTGCTGCGCCTATCACCTGAGAAGACCAGAATCCAAAACACACAGGCTGGCAATCCTACACTGCAGTAATATTTACCACAGCCAAGACTTGGAGGCAACCAGAATATCCATCAACAGATGAACGAAGCAAGAAGAACTGGTCCATGTACAAAATGGAATATTAGCCATGGAAAAGCATGAAACAGTGCTGTTTGCACCACCATAGAAGGACCTAGATATAATCATACAACTTGAAGTAAGAAAGAAACCGAAAGAAAGATAACCTGTGATAACACTTATAGGTGTTACCTACAAAATGCTATCCACGAACTTATTTCCAAGAAAAGGACCCTCATGGATTAACAAATCAAAATTATGTTGAACCAAATGGAAAGGTGGGAGGAATGGATAAATTAGGATATGGGGGTGACAGACCTATACTAATTTAACATAAGAAACATATAATCACCAAAGACGTATGGAATACCAAGAGGTACACTCAACACTGTAATAACAGCCATGGGAAAGGATCCAAAGATGAATAGATAGATACATAGATATAATGAAACAGATTCTGTACACCTAGAACATAGACAACATTTTTATCAAATTTGCTCTGATAAAAAATAAAAATTAAATTGAAAAAACAAACAAGAAGTAAGGAGATATAAGCTGTCGGGGGTTTGCCTTCGTACATTCCACTCTAATTCACAGCCTGCTTACACGATTTCCAGGAAGACTCTGTTGCCCAACTCCCCTGAGTTGTAAATGTAGAAATTTTGCCGCCTTGTGGCCGTTTCCCACAAGATCGGCTTTAAACCACAGCTAATGGTCACTTAATATTCACAAGGACTCAGGGCTGTAAAGGACACCTGCCCTCAAAAAAATGTTCTGAGGTAGGGAGTAGTGAAAAAAACTCAAAAGAGAGGAAATTTTTCAAGAAGATCATATGAGAGGTAAGTTTTACACACTGATTAAAAAAATAAAAAGGAAAATGGATAAAAGGTCAACATCAGGAATTATTAGACTCATGCAAATCTAATCTACGAAAAGGTTTCGACACACACCAGGCAAATGACCACCAGCAAAAAGTCTACAAACAATAAATGCTGAAGAGGTTTTAGAGAACTCTAGCTGCTGGTGAGATGTAAAGTGGTAAGAGCCAATAATGAGAACAGAAAAGAACTGCATTTCAAAGTAAAAATTGAGGTACCATTCAATCCAGCAGGTCCACCGCTGGCCTTTCACCTAAGAAGACCAGAGTCAAGAAGACACAGGCTGGCAAAGGTGCACTGCAGCAATATTCACAAAAGCCAAGACACGGAAGCAACCAAAATGTCCATCAACAGATGAATGGACAAAGAAGAAGTGGTCCATGTCCACAATGGAATATTAGCTGTGGAAAACAATGAAACAATGTTCTTTGCAGCACCATAGATGATCCTAGAGATAATCACAGAACATGAGGTAAGTCAGAAAGCAAAAGACAAATATCTTATGATATCACTTCTAGGTGTTATCTAACAACTGACACAAATGAACTTATTTCCACAGAGAAGACACAGACCCAGAAAACAAACTCTGGTTATCTAAAACGAAAGGTGGGAGTAATGGATAAATTAAGATTAGGGTTACCAAACCTATACCAATACATATTAAATACATATATCAAAAAGACAGACCATATACCAACGCAGGGGTACAGATCACTGTGTATTAATTTACATGAGAAGAGGATCTGTCCATGTGTATATATATATATATATATATATATATATATATATATATATATATATAAAATGTACAAATGAAACAGATTGTGTACACTTAGTACAAATAATATTCTAATAATTACCCTGATTAGTAAAAATAAATTAAAACAACGAACAAGAAGTACTGAGACATAAACGTATGGAGGTTTTCCCTGGCACATTCCATTCTAATTTACAACCTAGGAACACAACTTCCAGGAAAGGTCTACTGCCCTAGTAACCAGATTTGGGAATGGAGAAAGGCTGCCACCTTGTGGCCGTTTCTCACAATAGCAGCTTTAAACCCAGTGCTAATGGTCACTTAATATTAACAATATTTGCAGGCCTGTAAACGACACCTGCCCTTAAAAAAAATCCTGGGGTCGAAAATAGGCCAAAAAATTCAAAAGAGGGAAACCTTTCAGAATTCAGAACAATGATAGTGAAAATGATCCAGGGCCTTGGAAGAAGAATGAGGACAAAAATTGAGAAGATGCAAGAAATGTTTAACAAATACCTTGAAGAATTAAAAAAGAAACGCCTAGAAGAATTAAAGGACAAACAAACAGACATGAACAATACAATAACTGAAATGAAAAATACACTAGATGGAATCAATAGCAGAATAACTGAGGCAGAAGAACAGATAAGTGACCTGGAGACAGAATGGTGGAATTCGCTCCCACGGAACAGAAAAAAGAAAATAGAATGAAAAGAAATGAAGACAGCCTAAGAGACCTCTGGGGCTACATTAAACGTAACAACATTCGCATTATAGAGTTCCCAGAAAGAGAAGAGAAAGGACCTGAGAAAATATTTGAGGAGATTATTTTCGAAAACTTCCCTAAGATGGGAAAGGAAACAGTCACCAAACTACAGGAAGCGCAGAGAGTCCCAGGCAGGATCAGCCAAAGGAGAAACATGCCGAGACACATAATAATCAAATGGACAAAATTTAAAGACAATGAAAAATTACTGAAAGCAACAAGGGAAAAATGACAAATAAAAGACAAGGGAACAGCTGATTTCCCAGCAGAAACTCTACAAGCCAGAAGGGAGTGGCATGATATATTTAAAGTGATGAAAGGGAAGAAACTACACCAAGAGTACTCTACCTGGCAAGGATCTCATTCAGATTCGATGGAGAAATCAAAAGCTTTACAGACAAGCAAAAGCTAAGAGAGTTCAGCACCAACAAACCAGCTCTACAACAAATGCTAAAAGAACTTCTCTAAGTGGGAAACACAAGAGAGGAAAAGGACCACAAAAACAAACCCATAACAATTAAGAAAATGGTAATAGGAACATACATATCGATATTAACTTAAACATGAATGGATTACATGCTCCAACCAAAAGACACAGGCTTGCTGAATGGATACAAAAACAAGACCCATATATATGTGGTCTACAAGAGAACCACTTCAGATGTAGGGACACATACAGACTGAAAGTGAGGGGATGGAAAAAGATATTCCATGCAAATGGAAATCAAAATAAAGCTGGTGTAGCAATACTCATATCAGATAAAATAGACTTTAAAATAAAGAATGTTACAAGAGACAAGGAAGGACACTAAATAATGGTGAAGGAATCAATCCAAGAAGATATAACAATTATAAATATATATGCACACAACATAGGAGCACCTCAATACATAAGGCAACTGCTAACAGCTATAAAAGAAGAAATCGACAGTAACACAATAATAGAGGAGGAATTTAACACCTCACTTACACCAGTGTACGGATAATCCAAAATGAAAATAAATAAGGAAACAGAAGTTTTAAAAGACACAACAGACCAGATAGAGTTAATTGATAGTTATAGGACATTCCATCCAAAAACAGCAGATTACATTTCTTCTCAAATGCGTGCGCACGGAACATTCTCCAGGATAGATCACATCTCGGGTCACAAATAAAGCCTCAGTAAATTTAAGAAAATTGAAATCATATCAAGCATCTTTTTTGACCACAATGCTATGAGATTAGGAATGAATTACAGGGAAAAAAATGTAAAAAACACAAACACATGGAGGCTAAACAATATGTTACTAAATAACCAAGAGATCACTGAAGAAATCAAAGAAGACATCAAAAACTACCTAGAGACAAATGACAATGAAAACATGATGATCCAAAAACCTATGGGATGCAGCCAAAGCAGTTCTAAGAGGGAAATTTATAGCTCTATAAGCCTACCTCAAGAAACAAGAAAAATCTCAAATAAACAATCTAACCTTACACCTAAAGGAACTAGAGAAAAAAGAACAAAAAAAAAGAACCCAAAGTTAGCAGAAGGAAAGAAATCATAAAAATCAGAGCAGAAATAAATGAAATAGAAACAAAGAAAACAATAGCAAAGGTCAATAAAACTAAAAGCTGCTTCTTTGAGAAGATACACAAAATTGATAAACCATTAGCCAGACTCATCAAGAAAAAGAGGGAGAGGACTCAAATCAATAAAGTTAAAAATGAAAAAGGAGAAGTTACAACAGACACCGCAGAAATACAAAGCATCCTAAGAGACTACTTCAAGCTATGCCAATCAGATGGACAACTTGGAAGAAATGGACAAATTCCTAGAAAGGTGTAACCTTCCAAGACTGAACCATGAAGAAACAGAAAATATGAACAGACCAATCACAAGTAATGAAATTGAAACTGTGATTAAAAATATTCCAACAAACAAAAGACCTGGACCAGATGGCTTCATAGGTGAATTCTATCAAACATTTAGAGAAGAGCTAAGACCCATCCTTCTCAAACTATTCCAAAAAATTGCAGAAGGAACACTCCCAAACTCATTCTATGAGGCCACCATCACCCTGATACCAAAACCAGAAAAAGATACTACAAAAAAAGAAAATTACAGACCAATGCCACTCATGAATATAGATGCAAAAATCCTCAACAAAATACCAGCAAATAGAATCCAACAACACATTAAGAGGATCATACACCATGATCAAGTGGGATTTATCCCAGGGATGCAAGGATTCTTCAATATACACTAATCATTCAGTGTGATACACCATATTAAAAAATTGAAGAAGAAAAACCAGATGATCATCTCAATAGATGCAGAAAAAGCTTTTGACAAAATTCAACACCCATTTATGATAAAAACTCTCCAGGAAGTGGGCATAGAGGGAACCTACCTCAACATAATAAAGGCCATATATGACAAACACACAGCAAACATCATTCTCAATGGTGAGAAACTGAAAGCATTTCCTCTAAGATCAGGAACAAGACAAGGATGTCCACTCTCCCCACTATTATTCAACATAGTTTTGTAAGTCCTAGCCACGGCAATCAGAGAAGAAAAAGAAAGAAAAGGAATAATAATTGGAAAAGAAGAAGTAAAACTGTCACTGTTTGCAGAAGACATACTATACACAGAGAATCCTAACGATGCCACCAGAAAACTACTAGAGCTAATCAATGAATTTGTTAAAGTTGCAGGATACAGAATTAATGCATAGAAATCTCTTGCATTCCTATACACTAACAACAAAAGATCAGAAATAGAAATTAAGGAAACAATCCCATTCACCATTGCAACAAAAAGAATAAAATACCTAGGAATAAACCTACCTAAGGAGACAAAAGACCTGCACTCAGAAAACTATAAGACACTGATGAAAGAAATCAAAGATGACACAAAGAGATGGAGAGATATACCACGTTCTTGGATTGGAAGAATCAATATTGGGAAAACGACTATACTACCCAAAGCAATCTACCGATTCAATGCAATCCCTATCAAATTACCAGTGGCATTTTTTACAGAACTAGAACAAAAAATCTTAAAATTTGTATGGAGACAGAAAAGACCCCGAATAGCCAAAGCAGTCTTGAGGGAATAAAACAGAGCTGGAGGAATCAGACTCCCTGACTTCATAGTATACTACAAAGCTACAGTAATCAAGACAATATGGTACTGGCACAAAAACAGAAATATAGATCAATGGAACAGGATAGAAAGTCCAGAGATAAACCCATGCAACTATGGTCAACTAATCTGTGACAAAGGAGGCAAGGATATACAATGGAGAAAAGACAGTCTCTTCAATAACGGGTGCTGGGAAACCCGGACAGTTACATGGAAAAGAATGAAATTAGAGCACTTCGTAACACCATACACAAAAATAAAAACAAAATGGATTCGAGACCTAAATGTAATACAAGATACTATAAACCTCTTAGCGGAAAACATAGGAAGAACACTCTTTGACATAAATCACAGCAAGATCTTTTTTGATCCACCTCATAGAGTAATGGAAATAAAAACAATAGTAAACAAATGGGGCCTAATGAAACTTAAAAGCTCTTGCACAGCAAAGGAAACTACAAACAAGACAAAAAGAAAACCCTCAGAATGGGAGAAAATATTTGCTAACAAATCAATGGACAAAGAATTAATCTCCAAAATATATAAACAGCTCATGCAGCTCAATATTAAAAAAAACAAAGAACCCAATCAAAAAATGGGCAGAATATCTAAATAGACATTTCTCCAAAGAAGACATATATATGGCCAAGAAGCACATGAAAAGCTGCTCAACATCACTAATTATTAGAGCAATGCAAATCAAAACTACAATGACGTATCACGTCGCACAAGTTAGAATGGGCATCATCAGAAAATCTACAAACAACAAATGCTGGAGAGGGTGTGGAGAAAAGGGAACCCTCTTGCACTGTTGGTGGGAATGTAAATTAATACAGTCACTATGGAGAACAGTATGGAGGTTCCTTAAAAAACTAAAAATAGAATTACCATAGGACCCAGCAATCCCACTACTGGGCATATACCCAGAGAAAAACATAATTCAAAAAGACACATGCACCCCAATGTTCATTGCAGCACTCTTTACAATAGCCAGGTTATGGAAGCAACCTAAATGCCCATCGACTGAGGAATGTATAAAGAAGATGTGGTACATATATACAATGGAATATTACTCAGCCATAAAAAGGAACGGAATTGGGTCAGTTGTAGAGACGTGGATGAATCCAGAGACTGTCATACAGAGTGAAGTAAGTCAGAAAGAGAAAAACAAATATCGCATATTAATGCATGTATGTGGAACCTAGAAAAATGGTACAGATAAACCAGTTTGCAGGGCAGAAATAGAGAGACAGATCTAGACAACAAACGTATGGGCACCAAGAGGGGAAAGTGGTGGGGGTGGTGGTGTGATGAATTAGGAGATTGGGATTGACATATATACACTAATATGTGTAAAATAGGTAAGTAATAAGAACCTGCTGTATAAAAAAATAAATAAAAAATTTAAAAAAAGACTCCGCGATTCCACTGCATGGGGCACAGGTTCAATCCCTCGTCAGCGAACTAAGATCTCACATGCCACATGGCGCAGAAAAAGAAAAAAAAAAAAAGGAAGACACAGAGTGTCTGGTGTCTGAATGGATTACAGAAACAATAAAACCTAAGTAACTATATGCTGCCTATAAGAGACTCACTGAAGATTTAAGGAAACACACAGATTAAAAGTGAAGAGATGGAAAAAGTTATTCTTTGTAAATGGAAACCAAAAGAAAGCAGGAGTAGCTATACTTAAATCAGATAAAACAGACTTTAAGCCAAAGACTGCAATAAGAAACTAGAAAGGTCATTATACAGTGATAAAGGGATCAATGCAAAAACAGGATATAACATTTGTAAATACTTATGTAACCAAAATATGAGCACCTAAATATATAAAGCAAATATTAACAGACCTGAAGGGAGAAATGGCAACATAGTAATAGTAAGAGACTTTAATAGTCCCTTTCAACAATGGATAGGTAATCCAGACAGAAAATTAATAAGGAAACATTGCACTCCAACTACATTAGACCAGATGGCTTTACTGGCGAATTCTACCAAACATTTAAAGAATTAATACGAATCCTTCTCAGACTCTTCCAAAAATAGAAAAGGAACACTTCCAAATTCATTTAATGAGGCCAGCATTAACCTGATACCAAAATCAGACAAAGATGCCATGAGAAAAAAAAATTACAGATCAGTATCCCTAATAAACATAGATGCAAAAATCTTCAAAAAAATATTAGCAAACCAAATTCAACAATATATTGAAAGGACCGTGTACCATGATCAAGTGGGATTTATTCCAGGAATGCAAGGATGGTTCACAATCTGCATACCAATCGATTTGATATCCCTCACTAACAAAATGAAGATAAAAATCATATGATCATGTCAATAGATGTAGAAAAAGCATTTACAAAATTCAACATACATTCATGATAAAAACTTTGAACAAAGTGGGTATAGAAGGAGTGTACCTCAACATAATAAAGGCCATTAGGACAAGCCTCCAGGTAACATCATACTCAATGGTGGAAAGCTGAAATCTTTTTCTCTAAGATCAGGAAAATAAAAGGATGCCTACTCTTGCTACTTTTCCTCAACATAGTACTGGAAGTCCTAACCAGAGCAATTAGGCAAGAAAAAGAAATACAAAGCATTCAAATTGAAAAGGAAGAAGTAAAATTGTCTTTTTTGCAGATGACATAATATTATACATAGAAACTCCCAAGGGTTCTTTCAAAAAACTGTTAGAACTAATAAATGAATTCAGTAAAGTTGCAGGATACAAAATCAATATACAAAAAGTAGTTGTATTTAAAAACACTGACAATGAGCTATCCAAAAGAGAAAATAAGAAAACAATACCATTTACAACTGCATCAAAAGAAATAAAATACCTAGGAAAAAATTTAACCAAAGAAATAAAAAAATTGTATACTGAAAAATATAAAATATTGATGAAAAAGTGGAAGAAGACACAAGTAAGTGGGAAGTTATTCTGTGCTCATGGATTGGGAGAATTAATATTGTTAAAATGTTCATACTACCTAAAGAAATCTCAAATTCAATGCAATACCTACAGAACTCCAATGGCATTTTTCATAGAAATAGAATAAACAATTCTAAAATTCATATGTAACTACCAAATACCCCAAATAGTGAAAGCAATCTTGAGAAAGAACAAAGTTGGAAGTATCACATGTCCTGATTTTAAACTATATTACAAAGGTATAGTAATCTAAACAGTATGGTATTGGCATAAAAACAGACACATAGATCAATGGGACAGAATAGAGAGCCCAGAAATAAACCCATGCATATTTGGTCAATTAACAAAGAAGCCAAGAATATACAATGGGGAAAAAATAGTCTCTTCAATAAATGGTGTTGGGAAAACTGACAGCCACAAGAATGAAACTGGACCTCTATCTGATATCATATACAAAAATCAATTCAAAATGGATTAAAGACTTGAATGTAAGACCAGAAACCATAAAACTCCCAGAATAAAGCATAGGGAGTAAGTTCTTTGACATCAGTCTTGTTGATGGTGTTTTGGGGTTTGTCACCAAAAGCAGAGGCAACAAAAGCAAAAAATAAACAAGTGAGACTACATCAAACTAAAAGTTTCTGCACAGCAAAGGAAACCAGCAGTAAAATGAAATGGCCACCTATGGAATGTGAGAAAATATTTGCAAATCATATATTTGATAAGGGATTAATACACAAAATATATGAAGAACACATACAATTCAACAGCAAAAAATCAAACAATCCAACTAAAAACTGGGCAGAGGAACTGAATAGATATTTTTCCAAAGACACACAAAAGGCCAGCAGGTACATGAAAAGGTGCCCAGGACCACTAATCATCAGGGAAATGCAAATCAAAACCACAATGAGGGGACTTCCCTGGGTGCAGTGGTTAGGAATCCGCTGCCAGTGCAGGGGACACAGGTTCGATGCCTGGTGCAGGAAGATCCTACATGCCATAGAGCAACTAAGCCCACGAGCCACAACTACTGAGCCCACATACCACAACTACTGAAGCCTGCACACACCAACTATTGAAGCCTGCGCACCTAGAGCCCATGCTACGCAACAAAGACAAGTCACCGCAATGAGAAACCCACACACTGCAACGAAGTGTAGCCCCCGCTTGCTGCAACTACAGAAAGCCCGCGTGCAGCAACTAAGACCCAACACAGACAAAAAAATATAAATAAATAAAAAAATTTAAAAACTCCTTATCTTAAAAAACAAACAAAAAAACCCTACTCAATGTAAAAGTTGTGAGCTAAGTTTTATTCAGGGACCTTAGAGAGGACTATAGCACAGGAGACAGCCTCTCAGTAGCTCTGAGGGGCTGCTCTGAAGAGGTGGGGGAAGAGCCAGGATATACATGACTTGTGGGGCTGGGAAATACATGTAGTCAAGCATGTATCTTGGTAAAAGATGACTGCTAATCACAAAGAACAGATATCTCAAGTTAGTAATTGTAATGCTTTTCTGCGTATGGGAAGATTCAAGCATTTGGGGTCATTGAAATTTTTCCTTAGATATGCATCGTAGCTATCTAGGAGCCCAAAGCACAGAATGTTTCATGCTGTTCCCCATCCATCCCATCCCATTCTTTTTTAAAAAATTAATTAATTAATTAATTTTGGCTGTGTTGAGTTTTCACTGCTGCATGAGGGCTTTCTCTATTTGCGGTGCATGGGCTTCTCATTGTGATGGCTTCTCTCGTTGCAGAGCATGGGCTCTAGGCGTGCGGGCTCAGTAGTCATGGCTCGCAGGCTCTAGAGTGCAGGCTCAGTAGTTGTGGCCCATGGCCCCACTTGCTCTGTGGCATGTGGGATCGTCATGGATCAGGGCTTAAGCTGTGTCCCCTGCATTGGAAGGTGGATTCTTAACCACTGTGCCACCAGAGAAGTCCCCCCCCACATCCCATTCTGAATTCCCCTCAGAGCGCACAGATGGTGAGCAATCTCAGTGAGTTGCAACTTAACCCTTTTATAAATGGGATGATAAGCCACACTCTTTGTTCTTTTTGTTGAAGTCTTGGTTTGCTGCCATGGGGGGCAAATGACTCCATTTTTGGCCTGTTACTTTTTTTTTTTTTAACATGAGGCTGTATTGTATAATTGAGATTTGCTATGAGAGTAGAATTTAAATGTTCTCACCACACACATGCACACAAAAGATATGTGAGGCAATTGATGTGTTGACTATGTAGATGGAGGGAATCATTCACAATGTATATGTGTATCAAATCACTACAAATATCTTACAATTTCATTTGTCAATTATACCTCAATAAAGCTGAATTTTTGTTAAAAAA